>NC_090437.1:1351083443-1351383443 GCF_031143425.1 Pleurodeles waltl | reverse complement strand
GAAGGTTGTTCAATATGGCCTCTAAACACACTTTAGCCCTCATAAGAACACTGCTCTGAATAAATTGGGATAAAATCAATAATTTGACACTGACCCCACTCCTTATCACACACAATAGGAAGTGACATATTAAATCATTCTGAACTTTCTCCTGGGCTCCAGCCCAGTGGTCACTACTTTTTTGATCTTCAGATAGTTTTGTGCTATATAAGTACTCTCACAAACATACATTAAGTTGTTTGTTGTCCCCATGGTGACTCACATGCTTAGCACAAGGATGCTTGCCTTTCTTGGTGGAGTGTGGTACCCTGGATCTCCTGCCACCTGATGTCATAAGTTACTATGTAGAGGAAGCTGGGTGGATGAGAAATGAAAGGAGGGAAAGGTGAGGATAATCCTGTGAAATGAGGAAAAGGCAGAAAAGGAAGAACAGGGAGATGGTGATATGAAGTCTACTACAAGAGATCCCTCTGCAATCGAAGGTTCCCGGGCCACAGATCGATGGGGCCTGTGTAGGTGGATGGGCTCTAGAAGCGGGGCTTAAAACTGCATCTACCGCAGACATAGTGAAGTGCACACAATACAGCTGGTCTCTCTTAGGGCTCTTCTTCCACTCACCCCCCTTTTGGAGGGATGTTGGGAACCCTCTGGGACACTGTACTTCATCAGACAGGTTTCCATGATATCACATTCCATGAGCAACAACGCATGACACACCTGGACATAACTGTAGGTATATGCTGTACCACAACCCTCAATGCTCTAGCTTTGGGACAAACATGATTACTCAAGGGAAACAGAGGGAGCATAGGTTTTTAGATGCAGGCACCAAGTGAAGGTTAAAGTGTTGCCTCTGTCATGGGGCAGGGAGGAGTGGTTTGCTCTCTGATGGCATCCTGCATTCATAGAGGCAAAAGTAACCAATCACTTTAACTTTATTTTAGGAAGAGGACACCGAGAAGAAATTTAACCAGCTCCTACTTGATATCAATATGAAGGAAGAGGATGGTCTGGCACCCCAGGACATTGGTGAGCGGATGAAAGCACTACAGCAACAGCTCATTGCTCAGTACTTCATGGACAAGGACATACCCATCTGGGGCCAAGCAAGTCTGGATAAGGCCTTTGATTATGACAACTTGTCGCTAACTGAACACCTGAGTCTCCTTCACGCAACAGTCCAAGTGACACTGAGCGGTGCTGGACTAGAGATGATTAACCTTCTGCAGTATAAGGAGGAACTGGATGGTAAATCCAGCTGCCTTATCCGTATCCTGGACATACTCTACAAAGCAAACAAGACTTTGGCTGGGAAACTATCAAGAGTCGTCTTTTCAAAGCTCTCCAGCACTAGCCAAGACCTACTTGGACACATATTATTCAGTGGAATCTGGACCCCAATTCAGGCAGTTCTGTTCGCTCTAAAGGTGCAGGAGTGCAACGTTCCACAAGAAAAGGTGGAAGCCATACTCCAACGCGTGCAGACATACCAGATCGATATAAACACGACCATCGCATCACTGAAGGAGCAGGATCCTATGCTGCTTCTACAGCAACATGTAAAGAAAGAGAAGGACAAGGATTTAAAAACCATACTGGCAGAAATGAGAAAATACAATTATCCTGAAAAGATGCTTTCTATCCTCGAACAAGTGCTTAGTGAAGTTGCCAATCAACTTCCAGTATATCAAACCCTAGATCTGGATGAAAAGATGAAGAAAGAAGGTATAGCAATGACCAGATCAATAGACTTTGAAAATCCTGATATTGAGACACTGGTTAAAGTTCTGATTGGCTTGTGTGTGGCTGTTCAGGACACTACGACTATTGTAAGCCAGTCGGGAGAGAAGATTGAGGGCTATTTTCCACGCATGACTCAGCTCGCATCCGTGCTGACTCTGCTCATTTCTAAAGCACCTGAATGCAATGGATGTCTTTTGGAGATATTTACTGGCGAGGGCAAATCTTCCATTGTGGCCATGCTGGCCCTTGTTTATGCCATCCGTGGGAAGAAGGTTGATGTTATCACAAGTTCACCAGTACTTGCCCGTCGAGATCAAGAGGAATGGAGCAAACTGTACAAGATGTTTGATGTGTCTTGTAGTGTTGTACCACCTCCAGGGTTAGATGAATGCACTGATTCAAGAGAAAGTGACAAATTAATTAAAAAGGCTTATGCAGCTGATATTGTGTACGGTACTGTCGGGAACTTTGCTGCTGACATTCTGCGGCAAGAGTTTGAAAAGTACAAAACCAGAGGAGATCGGACTTTTGACATGGCCATTGTGGATGAGGTAGACTATATGACCCTGGACAGCGGTGTTCAAGTCACATACCTTTCACATGCCGCAACAGGAATGCGGCACTTAGAACAACTGCTGGCAGCCATCTGGGCGAAGATATGCACTTGCCAACGCATCCAGGAGGCCAAAACTGATGACATTCTTTGGGCAACAGGATCACAATACTTTCACAAAGTTGCTGCAGCAGCTGTCATGGGACCGAAGACATCAGAGCATTTTTCTCCCCTCGATATTCTCATGCCGGGACTACAGCTGGGGTTCTTCACTGAAGAGGATGTAAAGCAGATTCAGTCCACTCTGGATACGTCTGAGCAGCCAATCACTGAAGCGCCGAAAGACTCTGCACTCAAAGAACTCATGGATAAACTTGGACCTGCACAGCAGCAAGATCTATTGTCAATATTTCAGAAAGTCTTTGAAGACGCAGTTGTTTTTGAATATTATGAGATTAAGGATGGTAAAGCCTCTGAATTTGAGATCAATACATCATTGGATAGCTCCTCATCAGAGAATAAGTCCACACCTGATCATGACAAGGTTCAAATTCTTCTCCTGGAAAATGGCCGTGCCTGTGAGTTGATGAGCGAAAAGGCTTTGGTGGAAGGAGCGGTGACTGAACTGGAATCCAGAATCCGGTACTCAGACACCTATCAGCCACCAGATAAACAAGAGAGCAGTGATGAGAACTTTATTCTCCTGCCAGCCTACCTGAAGGAATATATCCAGAACCGAATGAAGATCTTGGTGGAAAATGCATTGAAGGCCCTCGTAATGGAGAAGGATCGGGAGTACATGATAGAATCAGCCACAGACTCAGGACAAGTGAAGACCACCACACCCATACATGAATACCACACCATCATCCCTGTGGACTTCAAAGCCACTGGTGTGCTTGAGAAGAATAAGCGCTGGGGTGACGGCTTACAGCAGTTCCTGGAGATGAAGCATCAACTGGCAATATCTCCACTGTCCAATGTCACCAACTTCATGTCAAATTTCCATTTCCTTAAACGATATACTAAAGGCACAGGCATGTTTGGGGTCTCTGGAACCCTAGGAGATGAGGCAGATGTTGAATTCCTTAAAAAACACTACAAGGTGTCTAGTTACATCATGCCTACTCATCGCTACACCAAGAAGACTGAGCTACCTATTCTCCAGGTCAAAGGAGGGCGCGACGCATGGATCAAAACTATTTGTGAACATGTGAAGGAGCGCACAAGTCCAAATCAGTGGGGTAAAGGCCAAGCGGCTTTAGTTGTCTGTGAAGATGTGAAAACATCTGAAAGGCTGCAAAAAGACCTGATAGAATTAAAGGTGTCCAATCCAGACAAAATAACCTTGTACACCAGAAGTGATAAACACAATATTGAGAAGAGGACCTTTGATGCAGGAGATGTTATCATTGCCACAAACCTCGGTGGAAGGGGCACTGATGTTAAAATCACTAAAGATGTCAATGAAAGTGGCGGACTCTTTGTAATTCTCACCCACTTCCCCACAAACATGAGAGTCGAAAAACAAATATTTGGTCGAACCTCTCGTAAAGGAAACCCTGGGATGGTCCAGATGATATTGAATCACAATGACCTGTCACCATCGTACCAAGGCCAACCCATTGAGGTTATGAGACAGCTCAGAGCAGATTATGAAAAGAAGCGAATTGCGGACATGGAAAACGATGAGCTCTTGGAAGTACAGATGCGGGAGGAACTCTTTGAGAAATTTTGTGGACATCTAAATCTTTTTCAAGGTCATTACAATAAGGAGGAAAAACGAGATATCTATATGACTTCTGATTTGGTGATATGTGAAGACACCTTTGATTACTCCAAGACAAAGCTAGACTACCGCCCAGCCCTCAATGCATTAAAGGAGAGCTGGGCCCTTTGGCTCACACTACATGAGAAGGACATTGAAGATCATAAAAACATCAATGAACTCAAGAAAGACCTTGACCAAGTGATCCAGAAGAGGGCAGACAGCCTCCTACGAGGGGAATCAGATAACTTCTACGACTTCATCAAACAAGCTATGGATCGCATGTATCTCCACACTCAGAACAAAGCATCGGATTATGGAGCACTATCATTCTGGAAGAAAGCAGAGAATACTGATCGGGTGTACCGTGCTGTCTCACTCTATAATCAAGCCTACATTACAATCAATCTGGGACAGGACGGATACATGCAGAAGGCAGTGGATCTCTTGAAAGAATCCAAGAAAATGATCGATGTTTATGTATCCGAGGTGTCCAATGCCACAGTTTATTGCCAGATGTCCTGCATAGCAAAGTTTGAACCTCACAACAAGGATGATCCCAACTTTACAAAACAAATGCAGACCCGCAAGAGCCTGTTCAAGTCCTGGATCGATTACATTGACAAGTCTGTAGAAAAGTTAACTGAGCTTCAAAACAGCAAAAGTAATGCTATAACCAAGGACCAGGCTGTTTTCTCATTGTCAACGGATCATGGCCTTATAACCACTGATGAGATGACTGTGCTGTATGACTATGGCCTTTCTTTTGTGTTTGAAGTTGAGAAGAAGCCAGAATTCTGCATTGATGCTCTCATTTGCTTTATCCTTGGAGCTTTGCAGGTCCTTGCTGGGATTCTTGTGTGCGTTCTCACATTAGGAACAGCTAGTCAAATCGGCATGGGTCTGATTTTTGAGGGTGTCTCGGACATGATATCTGGAATCGAAGGGATGATAAAAGGCACCTTTGACTGGGCAGAATGGGCCATATCAAAAGCTATAAGTATTGGGCTATCCCTGGTAACTGCAGGATTTAGCACTATAAAAAAAATATCTGAAACTGTCATCAAAGTTGCAAAAAGCCTGATAACCGGAGCCAAAACCTTTGCATCTGTTGCTGATGATATAATTCGTTCAGGGAAAGCTCTAATTTCTGCAATTACTTCTTCAGCAAAATCAACAGCCTCGGCTGTGACCAAAGAGTCTCTAACAAGGTCCATCAAGACCCTTGCCTCAAATTCTGCCTTAAAAAAAAATTTTGTGCATGCAGCAAAGTATGCTGGTCAAGAGATCGCCAAGCAAGGGGCACTAAAAGGCCTGGAATACGGCATGGACAAAGGGCTCGAAGCCGCCTTCAAAGGTATCTTTGAGAAAGCATTCAAAGACATGATCACAAAATCAGTCAAGGGAGATCAATCTTTGAATGAGATGATGATCAAGTTTGTGATAGTCAACGGAGTTCCAGAAAAAGCTCTTCTGACGGAAACCCCGACCACCTTTCAGGTGAGAGCAGCCCATAGAGAGATCATGAAGAATATAATGGCAGAGGTTTGTCAATCTGCAGTGGCTGATGTTACCGGTGACTACGACACCGTGAGTAAAGTGTTTACTTATCTCCAGACCATGGAAAGTGGCATCCTTGAAATTATGGAGAAAGCTAAGGTGAAAGGAGCCATCCAGAAAGGCTTTAAGCTCAGTGTTGAGATTGGTAAAAGCACTGTTGAGTTTGTGCAGATGATAAATTCTGCCCCAACTCAAGACATAATTGAAACAAGAGTCATCCCTTTTATGGTTCAGAGGTGTGGTGAGGTTTCATCTGCAGCTGAATATGAGGAAGATGGACGTCACAATTTCCCTGATGTACAGACAGTGAAAACTGAATTATTAGATACGGTAGCTGAGTTATTAAATGATGAATTTCTTAGCATATTTACCAATCGATTAACAACTTTGGTAAACAATCCTATCCGCAAAGAAATGAATCAGCATGTTGGGAAAACCATTGACAATATCCTGGGGAGAAACAAGACTGAGCGGTTCTTCATTGAACAAAAGCACAAAAGGAAAATGAAGAAGACACAAGTTAATGGAGAAAAACTTAAACTAACAGAGGCCGAGCAGAAGGAGGTGAATGACTATGTGAAGAAAATGGAGGACAGAAGCAGTCCGGCCACAGAGCTGGACTTGAACGTCCTCACCAAGAGTGACCTTCTGGAGGGGAAAGGTATCAAGGTCATTATGGTGGATGAGAATCAGAAGAACATCTCCACGGAGATCTACCCAGGCAAAGACTCCTCAGCTGGTGTCATCACCCTCCAGCTACAGAAAGTAAAGGACGGGGATGAAAGGTAAGGTGCCAAGCAACTGCAGTTTATTCATTCATATGTCTGTGTTCACATTTCATACAACAAGTTCTCAAAAGGAGACTGTGGCAAGTGTCATAGATCATAAATCAGTTTGGGATGGACCATAGACAGCTCCCGTCCTCCTGATAGTCTGGTTTTTGCAACATTTCAGAGGTCTCCCGGAATCCAAATATCTACTCCCTGAGGCAGATGGCGACCTACTCACCACCTCCTCATTACAACACATCCTGTGGTCTTCTCTCTCCATATGTATATGTTATGTGTGTTTGTAAAGCACACTATCACCCGGAAGGAAATCCTGGTAGATGTGTTTGCCTAGCCCTGCCTATGGTAGGACAGTTAATTGAAAGCCTTTTCAATATAGCACCCTGATGTCCTGGAAGGTGTGGCCTAAGTCTCTCTCATTACAAAGACAGAGTCCAGATCTTAAATTCATGAAGATTTTATGTGGGTGGATTTTGAAAGATAAACTTTATTTAGGTACCCACTACAAACGTTTTGTGTTGTAGTGGGTACCTAAAGTACTTACACCTTATACCAGGTCCAGGTATCCCTTATTACTGAAATGTTGTCAGTGCGTAGAAGCCAGGCTCTCTAGGGGTAGCTGTGGATGAGCATCCAAGGCCTAACTAGGAGACATGCAAAGCTCATGCAACACCACTGTATAGTCACACTGTACTCACACACATGAAAGAAAGTACTCAGATATAAAGGTACTTTATTTTAGTGACTCAAATGCTGAAAATACCTTAGGGACTATACCCACTTAGTAGGTAAGTAAAATACATTACAATAAAGAAATAGGTGTAAAAACAGTTTGAAAATAGTGCAAATAGTGAAACTCACAATAGTTAGAAAAGGGCCTGGGGGAACACAACCCATATACTAAAATAGTGGAAAGCAAAAGTCGGTTTCCCACCTGGGCAAGCATAGTGTGTAGAAGGGTGCTGGGAGTATTAGAAAACACCAAAGATAAGTAATAATAATAGAACCCACCCCAGAGCTCAGAAAAGCAGGAGTAAATCACAGTAACTTTCGTAGAACACACAAGAACATGTTATAGAAGATTTTGCAAGAACCAGAAGAGGCTGCAAGGCACCAACAATGGATTCCAGGACCTGGAGACCTGTGGAAGAAGGGGACCAAGTCTAAGAAGCACTGAAGAGTCCAGGGAGAACAGGAGCCCCTGCAAACCCGGATGAAGGTGCAAAAGAAGAACCACCAGTGAAGAAGAACAATCAGTACTGCACCCAAGAAGATGAATGGGGGTTTTTGGTTGGTGCAGATGATGTCCCATGCCGGATGGGTGATTGCAGTCTGGTTTGTATCACTGGATTCCACCAACAAGCCTTGGCACATGCAAAGCTTGCGGTTAGTGGAAAATGGCACTGCCCGGGACCAGCAGGGACCTGGTGGCCTCTACCCAGGACAGGGAGTCAGAGGGGGCTCTCAGCACCCCAGAGAGCCCTCAGAAGACCAGACAATTAGCACAGGAGTCCCACAGCATGGGAACAAAGGAGGTGAAAAAGGAGGCCCACGCAGATCTACATAAAGGGATCCTACGCCACTGGAGAACCACGCAGGAGGCTGTGCGTCGCAGGATAGAGTGCTGGGTGCTGGAGCTGCATGGTGCATTAAGAACTTCAAGGAAGGATGCCAACAAGACTTGCCAACTGCAAAACACGAGGTGCACGGGGGTACTGTCTTGCGTGGGGAGGCAAGCTCTTACCTCTACCAAAGTAGGACAGTAGGACGTCAGGACCGTCAGGATCACTTCAGTTCACCACCCGTGAAGCTTGATCCAGGCAACTCGTCAGTAGAGGGGACCCACACCGCCAGTCGTCGATGCAGAGAGGTGGCTGCTAAAGCAGGGGAGTGACTCCTTCACTCCAAGGGAGATTCCTTTGTACTTCTGGTGCAGGCTGGAGACTGGCTGTCCTCTGAGGATGTACGACCGGAACACAGTTGCAGTTGCTGGCAGGAGCTTAAGATACAGTGTTGCAGAAGTAATCTTTGCTTTTTGTAGCAGTTTGTACAGTTCTTGGAGGGTCCAGATGCAGTTTCTTCAGTGAGAAGATGAAGTAAAGGATGCAGAGGACTCCTACTGGAGTCTTGCAATCCGAATCTGAGGAAACGCCCAGAGGAGAGACCCTAATTAGTCCTGAAAGGGGGATTGGTCAGCTACACAGGTATGCACCTATCAGGGGAGGGATCTGACGTCACCTGCTGGCACTGGCCACTCGGATGCTCCCAGAGTTCCCTGCCACCTTGGAATCCAAGATGGAAAAACCCAGGGACCCTCTGGAGGAGCTCTGACCACCACCCATGGGGTGGTGATGGACAGGGGAGTGGTCACTCCCCTTTCCTTTGTCCATTTTCACGCCAGAGCAGGGACTGGGGGTCCCTGAACCGGTGTAGACTGGATTATGCAAGGAGGGTACCAAAGGTGCCTTCAAAGCATTTCCAGTGGCTTGGGGAGTCTACCCCTCCTATGTCTGTAACAAATATTTCCAAGGGGAGAGAATGTAACATCCCTCTCCCACAGGAAATCCTTTGTTCTGCCTTTCTGGGCTTGAGCTGCTCAAGCAACAGGAGGTTTCTGTGAGGTGGCAGTAGCTGGGGCTGCCTGGAAAACCTCAGAAGGCTGTAATGGCAGTACTGGGGGTCCTCTAAGGAGCCCCCAGAAAGCATGGAATCAAACAACTAATGCTTCCAAAAGCCTTGGGGTATGATTCCAACATGTTTGATACCAAACATGTCCATATTCGGAGTTACCATTGTGAAGCTGCACATAGGTAGTGACCTATGTACAGTGCACATGTAAAATAGCGTCCCCGCACTCACGAAGTCTGGGAAAATGGTCCTAGAAGTCATAGGGGCACCTCTGCTCTTGCAGGGGTGCCCTCACACAAAGGTACTCTGCACCCTGCCCCCAGGGGTGGGACTGGCATGAAGTGGGTACTCCTCCTAATTTACCTAATTTCCCACCAGTCCCGCCACCAAAAGTGGTGTCAGGAACTGGCGGTCGGCCTCCTCCACTATTTGGAGAGGACTAGGTCACTTGTCAAAGGTGGCAAGGCCTTTGAAGCTCCCTACCCTGGAATGTCCACCCTGCTTGGGAGAGAAGGTCACACCTCTTCCCAAAGCAGGCCTTTAATTTGAGCCCTCAAGAGCACTGGTTCTCACCTCAGGGGGGCAGAACTCTCTAAAGTGGCTACATTGGTTCTGTCTAGTCAGTGCCCACTCTGGGAATTGGTAGGTGTAGGAAGTTGGCTCTGTATGTGCTATTTCAAAGTAAGGAATAGCATGCACAGAGTCCAAGGGTTCCCCTTAGAGGTAAGATAGTGGCAAAAAGAGATAATACTAATGCTCTATTTTGTGGTAGTGTGGTCGAGCAGTAGGCTTATCCAAGGAGTAGTGTTAAGCATTTGTTGTACATACACATAGACAATAAATGAGGTACACACACTCAGAGACAAATCCAGCCAATAGGTTTTGTGATAGAAAAATATATTTTCTTAGTTTATTTTAAGAACCACAGGTTCACATTTTACATGTAATATCTCATTTGAAAGGTATTGCAGGTAAGTACTCTAGGAACTTTGAATCATTACTTTAGCATGTATACTTTTTACATAAAACACAATAAGCTGTTTTAAAAGTGGACACTGCAATTTTCACAGTTCCTGGGGGAGGTAAAGTTTTGTTAGATTTCACAGGTAAGTAAGTCACTTACAGGTTTCAGTTTTTGGTCCAAGGTAGCCCACCGTTGGGGGTTCAGAGCAACCCCAAAGTTATCACACCAGCAGCTCAGGGCCGGTCAGGTGCAAAGGTCAAAGAGGTGCCCAAAACACATAGGCTATAATGGAGAGAAGGGGGTGCCCTGGTTCCAGTCTGCCAGCAGGTAAGTACCCGCGTCTTCGGAGGGCAGACCAGGGGGGTTTTGTAGGGCACCGGGGGGGACACGAGTCAGCACAGAAAGTACACCCTCAGCAGCGCGGGGGCGGCCGGGTGCAGTGTGCAAACACGCGTCGGGTTCCCAATGGTTTTCAATGAGAGATCAAGGGATCTCTTCAGCGTTGCAGGCAGGCAAGGGGGGGCTCCTCGGGGTAGCCACCACCTGGGCAAGGGAGAGGGCCTCCTGGGGGTCACTCCTGCACAGAAGTTCCGTTCCTTCAGGTGCTGGGGGCTGCGGGTGCAGGGTCTTTTCCAGCCGTCGGGAAATGGAGTTCAGACAGTCGCGGTCAGGGGGAGCCTGGGGATTCCCTCTGCAGGCGTCGCTGTAGGGGCTCAGGGGGGACAACTTTGGTTACTCACAGTTGTAGAGTCGCCGGAGGGTCCTCCCTGAGTTGTTTGTTCTCCACCAGTCGAGTCGGGGTCGCCGGGTGCAGTGTTGCAAGTCGCACGCTTCTTGCGGGGAGTTGCAGGGGTCTTTAAATCTGCTCCTTGTAACAAAGTTGCAGTTCTTTTGGAGCAGTGCCGCTGTCCTCGGGAGTTTCTTGTCTTTTTCGAAGCAGAGCAGTCCTCAGAGGATTCAAAGGTCGCTGGTCCCTTGGAAAGCGTCGCTGGAGCAGGTTTCTTTGGAAGGCAGGAGACAGGCCGGTAAGTCTGGGGCCAAGGCAGTTGGTGTCTTCTGTTCTTCCTCTGCAGGGGTTTTTCAGCTCAGCAGTCCTTCTTCTTGTAGTTGCAGGAATCTAAATTCTTAGGTTCAGGGGAGCCCTTAAATACTAAATTTAAGGGCGTGTTTAGGTCTGGGGGGTTAGTAGCCAATGGCTACTAGCCCTGAGGGTGAGTACACCCTCTTTGTGCCTCCTCCCAAGGGGAGGGGGGTCACATCCCTAATCCTATTGGGGGAATCCTCCTTCTACAAGATGGAGGATTTCTAAAAGTCAGAGTCACCTCAGCTCAGGACACCTTAGGGGCTGTCCTGACTGGCCAGTGACTCCTCCTTGTTTTTCTCATTATCTCTCCTGGACTTGCCGCCAAAAGTGGGGGCTGGGTCCAGGCGGCGGGCATCTCCACTAGCTGGAGTGCCCTGGGGCATTGTAACACGAAGCTTGAGCCTTTGAAGCTCACTGCTAGGTGTTACAGTTCCTGCAGGGGGGAGGTGTGAAGCACCTCCACCCAGAGCAGGCTTTGTTTCTGTCCTCAGAGAGCACAAAGGCTCTCACCGCATGAGGTCAGAAACTCGTCTCAGCAGCAGGCTGGCACAGACCAGTCAGTCCTGCACTGAACAATTGGGTAAAATACAGGGGGTATCTCTAAGATGCCCTCTGTGTGCATTTTTTAATAAATCCAACACTGGCATCAGTGTGGGTTTATTATTCTGAGAAGTTTGATACTAAACTTCCCAGTATTCAGTGTAGCCATTATGGAGCTGTGGAGTTCGTTTTTGACAGACTCCCAGCCCATATACTCTTATGGCTACCCTGCACTTACAACGTCTAAGGTTTTGCTTAGACACTGTAGGGGCATAGTGCTCATGCACATATGCCCTCACCTGTGGTATAGTGCACCCTGCCTTAGGGCTGTAAGGCCTGCTAGAGGGGTGACTTACCTATGCCACAGGCAGTGTGAGGTTGGCATGGCACCCTGAGGGGAGTGCCATGTCGACTTACTCATTTTCTCCCCACCAGCACACACAAGCTGGCAAGCAGTGTGTCTGTGCTGAGTGAGGGGTCCCTAGGGTGGCATAAGACATGCTGCAGCCCTTAGAGACCTTCCCTGGCATCAGGGTCCTTGGTACCAGGGGTACCAGTTACAAGGGACTTACCTGGGCGCCAGGGTTGTGCCAATTGTGGATACAATGGTACATTTTAGGTGAAGGAACACTGGTGCTGGGGCCTGGTTAGCAGGGTCCCAGCACACTTCTCAGTCAAGTCAGCATCAGTATCAGGCAAAAAGTGGGGGGTAACTGCAACAGGGAGCCATTTCTTTACACAAGCCCCCCCCCCCAGCCCACAGGCCAGGAGACTCAGCCAAAGCTGGGAGAGTCTTCCTAGTCTGTCAGGCGAGGAAGAGTAGAGGAAATAGGCTGGTTTGTTGCAGGGCCTACTCTGCCTTCCATCCTCCTGTTCAGGTCATTCCCTCTGGGGAACTGACCCACTTCCACAGTGATAGGACCTAGTCTGAATTGCCTCTTGTCTGTGCTTTTAATGTCTTCACCCATTCTCTCTATTTTGGGGTTAGAGGTATCCACCTCTGCTAATCTTATTTTAGCTACGGTCACCCCTAGCTTACCCAAAGAGGTTACCCAGAGCTGGAGTAACCCCACCATGACCATCAGGGTCAGGGGGCCTAACTTGCTATTTGGCATGGGGTCTGACCACCATGCCAAGGATAGTGCAGCCATAAAGGCTAACACCCAGCAGAGGCCACTGACAGCTGTCAGTGCCCAGAACCACACCTTTTGCTCTTCACCTACAAGGGAAGGGGCTAAGTTACAGGCTTCTTTGGGTTCAGGGTGCCTGTCTGCTGAATTAGAGTGGGGGGTTACCACATCTTGTAGTAAACACCCTTCTTCCACTCTTTCTTCTGTTAGCTGAGGAGCCACCCACTCAGGTTTAACAGTTGCCTGACTAGCCAGGACTTCTTGTGGGTCAGGCTGGACTTTACCAGTGCCACTTTTGGAGTTCTCCCCTACTGGAGCAGAATCTCCTTGGCTTGCGGGAACCTTGGCTAAAGGTTGTCCACCCTTCCTACACTGTTTTCTTTTCTTTTTCTTCTGGGGCCTGCTTGCAGTTACTGCAGGGGCAGGTCCTCCAGAATCCTTGGGAGAGGACTGGCACTGGACCAGTTCCTCTCTTGGGCTCTGACTAACCTCTGGGTAGTCATTTCCAAGGAGACAATCAAGGGGGAGGTCTGTACTGACTACCACCCTTCTCCAGCTAAAAGTCCCACCCACTTCTATGGGCACAAAAGCCACAGGCCTATCAGTGACCCTGTCCAGGCTAACTCTTACTCTGGCAGTCTCACCTGGGATGTACTGGTTTGAGAACACCAGCCTGTCATGCACAATGGTGTGACTGGCACAAGTGTCTCTCAGGGCAGTGGCTGGGATTCCATTCACCAGTAGGTGGTGGAAGTGTCTACTTCCCTCTGGAATCTCCAACTCACCTGTTGGGCCCTTTTTCCAGTTGAAGGCTATGAAGACCTCCTCATCTGAGGAGTCATCCCCAATGGCTACACTGGTTACCCCTGGGATTTTGCTAGGGGGTTTGTTTTTGGGACAAGAAGTGTCCTTGGTGTGGTGCCCTGTCTGTCTACAGTTATGGCACCATGCCTTAGTGGCATCCCAGTTCTTACCCTGGTACCCACCTTTGTTTTGGGTTGTGTCTTGGGGCCCACCCACCTGTTCTGGTTTTTGGGGGCCTACAGAGGACTCTTTTTCTTTGTTTCTAGTGTCACCCACTTTCTCCTGGGGAGTCTTTGTAACCCCTTTCTTTTGGTCACCCCCAGTGGAAGTTTTGGTTACCCTAGTCTTGACCCAATGGTCCGCCTTCTTTCCCAATTCTTGGGGAGAAATTGGTCCTAGGTCTACCAGATACTGATGCAACTTTTCATTGAAGCAGTTACTTAAAATGTGTTCTTT
Source organism: Pleurodeles waltl (assembly GCF_031143425.1). Lineage (NCBI taxonomy): Eukaryota > Metazoa > Chordata > Amphibia > Caudata > Salamandridae > Pleurodeles > Pleurodeles waltl. Next base: position 1,351,369,425 of record NC_090437.1, on the reverse strand, counting down.
CATAAACAAATTATAAAGCCCAACATAGTCATGCACTTCATTTCCAGTTACCCAACCATCCAGTGTTTTCACTGAGTAGTCTACAAAATCAACCCAGGTCTGGCTCGAGGATTTTTGAGCCCCCCTGAATCTAATTCTATACTCCTCAGTGGAGAATCCAAAGCCCTCAATCAGGGTACCCTTCATGAGGTCATAAGATTCTGCATCTTTTCCAGAGAGTGTGAGGAGTCTATCACTACACTTTCCAGTGAACATTTCCCAAAGGAGAGCACCCCAGTTAGATCTGTTTACTTTTCTGGTTGCACAAGCCCTCTCAAAAGCTGTGAACCATTTGGTGATGTCATCACCATCTTCATATTTTGTTACAATCCCTTTGGGGATTTTTTAGGATGTCAGTATTCTCTCTGACCCTATTTATGTTGCTGCCACCATTGATGGGTCCTAGGCCCATCTCTTGTCTTTCCCTTTCTATGGCTAAGATCTGTCTTTCCAAAGCCAATCTTTTGGTCATCCTGGCTAACTGGATGTCCTCTTCACTGGAGTTATCCTCAGTGATTTCAGAGAGGCTGGACCCTCCTGTGAGGGAACCAGCATCCCTGACTATTATTTTTGGAGTCAGGGCTTGAGAAGCCCTGTCCTCCCTAGATAGGACTGGTAGGGGGGAATCCTCCTCCAATTCACTATCCTCATCCTCTGTGTTGCCATCTACAGAGGGGTTGGCTCTTTCATACTCTGCCAACAGCTCCTGGAGCTGTAGTTTGGTAGGTCTGGAGCCCATTGTTATTTTCTTTATTTTACAGAGTGACCTTAGCTCTCTCATCTGTAGATGGAGGTAAGGTGTGGTGTCGAGTTCCACCACATTCATATCTGTACTAGACATTATGTTTCTAAAAGTTGGAATACTTTTTAAGAATCTAAAACTAGTTCTAGAATCTAATTCAAACTTTTACCAAACTTTTAAACTCTAAAAGAAATGCTAACAGGGACTAACACAAGGCCCTAGCAGGACTTTAAAGAATTTAGAAAAATTTCAAATTGAAAAAAATCAATTTCTAATGACAATTTTTGGAATTTGTCGTGTGATCAGGTATTGGCTGAGTAGTCCAGTAAATGCAAAGTCTTGTACCCCACCGCTGATCCACCAATGTAGGAAGTTGGCTCTGTATGTGCTTTTTCAAAGTAAGGAATAGCATGCACAGAGTCCAAGGGTTCCCCTTAGAGGTAAGATAGTGGCAAAAAGAGATAATACTAATGCTCTATTTTGTGGTAGTGTGGTCGAGCAGTAGGCTTATCCAAGGAGTAGTGTTAAGCATTTGTTGTACATACACATAGACAATAAATGAGGTACACACACTCAGAGACAAATCCAGCCAATAGGTTTTGTTATAGAAAAATATATTTTCTTAGTTTATTTTAAGAACCACAGGTTCAAATGTTACATGTAATATCTCATTTGAAAGGTATTGCAGGTAAGTACTCTAGGAACTTTGAATCATTACTTTAGCATGTATACTTTTTACATAAAACACAATAAGCTGTTTTAAAAGTGGACACAGTGCAATTTTCACAGTTCCTGGGGGAGGTAAAGTTTTGTTAGATTTCACAGGTAAGTAAGTCACTTACAGGTTTCAGTTTTTGGTCCAAGGTAGCCCACCGTTGGGGGTTCAGAGCAACCCCAAAGTTATCACACCAGCAGCTCAGGGCCGGTCAGGTGCAAAGGTCAAAGAGGTGCCCAAAACACATAGGCTATAATGGAGAGAAGGGGGTGCCCCGGTTCCAGTCTGCCAGCAGGTAAGTACCGGCGTCTTCGGAGGGCAGACCTGGGGGGTTTTGTAGGGCACCGGGGGGGACACGAGTCAGCACAGAAAGTACACCCTCAGCAGCACGGGGCGGCCGGGTGCAGTGTGCAAACACGCGTCGGGTTCCCAATGGTTTTCAATGAGAGATCAAGGGATCTCTTCAGCGTTGCAGGCAGGCAAGGGGGGGGCTCCTCGGGGTAGCCACCACCTGGGCAAGGGAGAGGGCCTCCTGGGGGTCACTCCTGCATAGAAGTTCCGTTCCTTCAGGTGCTGGGGGCTGCGGGCGCAGGGTCTTTTCCAGCCGTCGGGAAATGGAGTTCAGACAGTCGCGGTCAGGGGGAGCCTGGGGATTCCCTCTGCAGGCGTCGCTGTGGGGGCTCAGGGGGGACAACTTTGGTTACTCACAGTCGTAGAGTCGCCGGAGGGTCCTCCCTGAGCTGTTTGTTCTCCACCAGTCGAGTCGGGGTCGCCGGGTGCAGTGTTGCAAGTCTCACGCTTCTTGCGGGGAGTTGCAGGGGTCTTTAAATCTGCTCCTCTGTAACAAAGTTGCAGTTCTTTTGGAGCAGGGCCGCTGTCCTCGGGAGTTTCTTGTCTTTCTCGAAGCAGGGCAGTCCTCAGAGGATTCAGAGGTCGCTGGTCCCTTGGAAAGCGTCGCTGGAGCAGGTTTCTTTGGAAGGCAGGAGACAGGCCGGTAAGTCTGGGGCCAAGGCAGTTGGTGTCTTCTGTTCTTCCTCTGCAGGGGTTTTTCAGCTCAGCAGTCCTTCTTCTTGTAGTTGCAGGAATCTAAATTCTTAGGTTCAGGGGAGCCCTTAAATACTAAATTTAAGGGCGTGTTTAGGTCTGGGGGGTTAGTAGCCAATGGCTACTAGCCCTGAGGGTGAGTACACCCTCTTTGTGCCTCCTCCCAAGGGGAGGGGGGTCACATCCCTAATCCTATTGGGGGAATCCTCCTTCTACAAGATGGAGGATTTCTAAAAGTCAGAGTCACCTCAGCTCAGGACACCTTAGGGGCTGTCCTGACTGGCCAGTGACTCCTCCTTGTTTTTCTCATTATCTCTCCTGGACTTGCTGCCAAAAGTGGGGGCTGGGTCCAGGGGGCGGGCATCTCCACTAGCTGGAGTGCCCTGGGGCATTGTAACACGAAGCTTGAGCCTTTGAAGCTCACTGCTAGGTGTTACAGTTCCTGCAGGGGGGAGGTGTGAAGCACCTCCACCCAGAGCAGGCTTTGTTTCTGTCCTCAGAGAGCACAAAGGCTCTCACCGCATGAGGTCAGAAACTCGTCTCAGCAGCAGGCTGGCACAGACCAGTCAGTCCTGCACTGAACAATTGGGTAAAATACAGGGGGTATCTCTAAGATGCCCTCTGTGTGCATTTTTTAATAAATCCAACACTGGCATCAGTGTGGGTTTATTATTCTGAGAAGTTTGATACCAAACTTCCCAGTATTCAGTGTAGCCATTATGGAGCTGTGGAGTTCGTTTTTGACAGACTCCCAGCCCATATACTCTTATGGCTACCCTGCACTTACAACGTCTAAGGTTTTGCTTAGACACTGTAGGGGCATAGTGCTCATGCACATATGCCCTCACCTGTGGTATAGTGCACCCTGCCTTAGGGCTGTAAGGCCTGCTAGAGGGGTGACTTACCTATGCCACAGGCAGTGTGAGGTTGGCATGGCACCCTGAGGGGAGTGCCATGTCGACTTAGTCATTTTCTCCCCACCAGCACACACAAGCTGGCAAGCAGTGTGTCTGTGCTGAGTGAGGGGTCCCTAGGGTGGCATAAGACATGCTGCAGCCCTTAGAGACCTTCCCTGGCATCAGGGCCCTTGGTACCAGGGGTACCAGTTACAAGGTACTTACCTGGATGCCAGGGTGTGCCAATTGTGGAAACAATGGTACATTTTAAGTGAAAGAACACTGGTGGTGGGGCCTGGTTAGCAGGGTCCCAGCACACTTCTCAGTCAAGTCAGCATCAGTATCAGGCAAAAAGTGGGGGGGTAACTGTAACAGGGAGCCATTTCTTTACAGTAGGTTTCAAGGGGGCACCTCTAAGGTGCCCTCTAAGTGCATGTATTAATAAATCCATCACTGGATTCAGTGAAGGTTTATTAATACGAGATTTTTGATACCAAACATACCTATTGTCAGTGAAGCCATCATGTAGCTGGGGAACTCGTAATGACCATTGTCCAGCACATGTACTTAAAATGGCTTCTCTGTTCACTTACTATGTCTGAGAATCGAAAACAGGCGTAGCAGGATAATATCTGCTCATGCAGGTATGACCTCGCATGTATCAGAATGCACCCTGCCTTTGGGACTGGAAGGCCTGCTACAGGGGTGACTTACAAATATCGCATGGTATGTGCAGGGGAGAGGACACGCAGGCTGTGTGCCACATTGTGTTTTCATTTTAGTTCTGCACCAAGACACGCAGTCTGCGAAGGCAGCACTGTCTGCACTTAGGTGGGAGGGTCCTGAGGGTGGCACAATTCGTGCTGCAGCCCTCAGGGGCCTTCCTATAGTACCCCATGCAGTAGGTGCCAGGGGTGCTATTTATTAGGTTTGCCAATTGGGAAAAACGACTGTGCAGTTTTAGGGAATGAGATCTGACACTGGGAACCTGTTTAGCGGGGTGACCATGTCAAAAGAGGCACTTTCCTACACTTTTGTACACATGGCAAAAAGTGTGGGGATGACAAAGCAATGAATGTACATGCGGCATATCTACCAGTTAAAAATAAACATGCACAACACATTAACTTGCACATACCAACAAGAACTCAAAGCTGCTTCAGGTCAATGAGAAAAACCCATATTATCCCAGTTCTGTCTGACCGCTGTAATTTGGCTCCATGGAGAAGAGGCTGTTCAGAAGAATGATCTCTCCCGGAGCTCAGTAGCTACTGATATGTGCTTATGATCTGCCCTCCACGCCAGCTCTCCTGCCAGGCGCACCACCCTTTCCCCAGTGAATTCAGAATGGGTACTCTCACTTAGCGCCTCGAAACCCTCATGTGTGATTGATTGACTGATTGATTTATTGACTCTGGCCTTCAAATCTGACCGGGAGGATGATGCAGCAAGCCACTCCGTGCTGTCCGTTGCCAAAAACGTCACCTCCTGTCAGCAGAGACCAGACCTCTGGTGCTTGGCCAGCGAGTGCCCTGGTGGCAAACCATGAAAATGACAGTCCAGGGTAGCTCTTTTCTTTGAAAAAGACAAGTACTTTCCTACACCAAACTGCTCAATACTACACACTGAAATCAGCTGAGATGACCGACTTGTGGGTGCAAGTCCTGTGAGGGTTAAAGTGGGGTCCCAGTTTAGGCAAGCTCCTCACCCTCACCCTCTCTGTCCTCACTGTCTCCCTCATGCTTGGGGTTCAGAGTCACTTGTGGTGCAGTCTCTAGATTCAGGTGCAGCACTCCCACCCCCACCTCTCAGCTGGACCCCACAGGGCCTTCCCACAAGTCGGGGGACCAGTATGCTCAGCATGCGGTGCCCCTGCTGCAGATGAATGCCGGCCACACAGCTCGTTTCTGGAGGATCCTGGCCAGAGCAGGTCCTTCTAGGGTCGTCCTTCTTCTGGGCTGCGCCTAGTTGGTCAGCAGTGGGGGGCTAGTTCTGTCCCTCTGGTGAGGCTGTCCAAGCTGGTCCCTCGTGGGGGGAGTAGACTGGCAGTTCCCCGCACCAGGAGTGGGGCTCTGACGGAGAAGGCACTTCTTGTAGCTATACTGGGGCATGTTGGCAGTAGTCTAATCAGACACAGAGCACCATGCCTGGTAGGGATGCCTTGGTGGAGATTGCTTTGATCTTCAGAGTAGCGCTACCACCTGGGCACTGTGGGTGCAGTAGAGGGGCACTACCCACTGGAAGGATATGAGCTGCTATAGCAGGCTGGCAGTCTTTATATCTAAGCTGTCAGAACCACCCAGCACAGCACCAGGTCAGGAGTGCTTCAGTCCCACTGACTGGGGTCACTGCAGCAAAGCAGACATCTATACTATCTGTAGTCAAGGCGGCCCACTGGACACACCTGACGCAAGTGGCTTGGCCTCGACATGACAGCCTAGACTCTCTAAAACATTGAAAACATCCACATTCTGAGCCTTTATCATAAATGGGGCGAAGGACATTGGGGGTTAATAACAGTATACACCACAGCATTGGTACCCAGTGATCACCAGAAGTCATGTGCAGTGTAATAGGGTGAAGAGGCAGACAGAAGAGAAGCTAGTCATTCTAAGGAACCCTGGCCTCATCATTTCTGGCTACACTTTCTTGAGTGTGGGCTGCAGCCATGTGCAGTGAATGTGTGGCTGTGGTCCCATGTATTGAGTGGGGTGCCATGGTTCCATGCAGTGAACATGGGGCACGCTCCCATGCAGTGAGTGTACGGCTGCAGCCACATGCATTGAATGTGGAGCCGCGGTCCCATGCAGTAAGTGTGGGGCTGCTGTCCCATGCATCAAGTGTGGAGCCATGACAACAAGCATGGAGTGTAGGGCTGCAGCCACATGCATTGAGTGACAGCCACTGTCCCATGCAGTGATTGTGAGCTAATGGCTTCATGCAGTGAGGGTGAGGAAGTAATTCCATGAACTGAGCTTTGGGCCTTAGTCACATGCATTGAGTGTAGGGCCGCAGATCAGCCAGGGTATCACCTTTCAAAGTTATTTTTGTACAGATGGTCTAATATGTTTACATTTCTCCAGTGGATCAGGTTGGACAGACAAAGTTAAGAATCGTGTGAGAGGAAAAGAAGAATTATACAAGGGACAATTCAGCTTGGTAGCTGCTGACGGGTCTGTGATTCCAGACCAGTCTGAAGTGGGGAACTCCCTCTACCACGCTCTGACACTGGCCAAAGGGATCCAGGCAGACCAGGATATCACAAAGGCAGCTGGAGATTTCAAGCTGAGGGTTCACAAGGAGGTAATGTAACTTCAAAAAGTGTTTACTACTATTGACTCATCTTCCTGGGAACATGATTCAGTTGTGGTCTCAGAGTTTTAAGTCTTTGACCACTTGCTTCCATGTCAGTGTGTAATTAACCATTCCATTAGTGGACTTTGTGGCCTCACCATCTCCCGAATGTGTATAGCCAATGTCACTGTGCTTGAGGTTCTCTTACAGACAGAGCACTTGACCCTTCTGATGTCAGAGTGTGAGGGAGCCTGGGGGAAGGTAAGGTACTCCCAGCCTCTATAAGCACCACATTCTTCTTTCAGATGTACCTGTGTAAGGCAGTCTATTATTGGGTAGTCTATAGAAGCACTGTGCCCCTTTGTGGAGTGTCACAAGTCCTTGGACTTTGGTGTCAACCAGACTTCCTGCTGAATTAATCCTCCTTACCATAACACATTTAGATTCATTATTTTAGGTAGTTTAGGTAAGATTTAGATGCCCGTCATCTTCTATGCATACCCATTAGATCTTCTGATGCCAGGGATGAGACATCTTTCTGCAAGAGGAGTTTGGGGGGCTAGCCTCCCTCTCTTGTAACCTCCTTTGTTGATCTAGTTCTCTCGTCACTTCTTCTGTTGACCCAGCCCCCCTCTCCTGCCATGCCTTCTGTTGATCTAGCCTTGTCTCTCCTGTCTTCTTCTGTGGACCAAGTCCGTTTATCCTACTGTATCTTCTGTTGACCCAGACTCCTCCTCTCCTTTCCTTCTCTGTTGACCCAGGTCAGATCTCCTATTGCCTCAGTCCTTTTTTGTTCCTTTGCCTCCTAAAGTTTTACTTTGCATTTCTTCTTCAGTAGGCTTGTTCTCTCAGCTTGGAGAGCACTTCCTACCAGTCTCTATAGATCTAGGTACATCATTCTCGTTCCTTTAGTCCGGGAACCCTGAGTGACCCCAGACTCCTTGGATTGGGGAACATGTGGCTGAGTCTTCAGATGTCCCAGGTCTGGGTTAAAGTGGTAGAAGAATACAATTCCAGAGTAGGTTCTCCAAGCATTTAAGTCTGGCTGTAATGAATGGTTGATGCACCTGAGAAATGAGGCTCTTACTGTGCTGGAGGTACAGCACTATCAACAAGCCTCTAAAGCATGGGCGTGACACATTCTCACTGTCTTCCCTTACCCTGCACTCATGAGAGAGCCCTATACATTGATGCCCTCAGTAAGCTTAGGATCAGAGATTGAAGCCGTATATCTACACTCACCTGCAGACCCTGCCTCCGACAGGTCCTTTGGGTCACATTGTTACATTTGGGTATTTCTTCTGAAGATCTGGCGGAGGCCCAGGTCTACATCTCCTTTGACTCCTGTTTCCTATTTGTTCCACCTTGTGGCAGGTGTCTGAGAACCTGGATCGTTATGGACGCTTGGTGAAGCAGCAGCTGGACTTTGAGAAGCTCTACACCACCGCAGGAAGGTTCACAGTCCAGGCAGCAAGCGCACCTGCCTGGGGCATGGAGGACGGCAACAAACAAGGCTCCATCGTTAGTGAAATAGAGACTATCTACATACCACGAGACAAGAACAAAGGCTGCCTGAGCAGGATGAGCTCAGAAGAACAAGACATGGTGTTGATGCACATGCTGGGCAGAGCTGATGAATATTCTAGGTGGGTGATGAAAGAATGATTCATTAAACAGATCATACATAGAACATAGAGAGCATGTGTGTGACTTTTCGCATGTGTAGCGTTTTACTTGGCAGTGAAAATAACCCTTCCATGTCTTGAGAGAGTCGATGTGAGATTACAGGTATCTCTTCTAACATCACCATCTGAAAGTCATTCAATATGTGGATTTAGGCTGCAGGCTTTCAAATATTCAATCAATCAAGTCTTAAGTAGCACAGATTTTCATCCAGGGGGCTTTCCAGGCACTGTAGGGGTAGGACAGGCAAGTGCCGGGGATCTTGGTTGAACAGCGAGGACTTCAGCTGTTTGCTGAACTCTTGCAGAGAAGGGCAGGTTTGTAAGTGGAGGGGTAGGTTGTTCCAGGCCATGAGTGCAATGTGGGAGAAAGGTGACCCGAGCCAGGGTGAGGGAGGAGGAGCAGAGTTCTCTCATAGGTTGGTGGAAGTGGAGGCGGTTGTTGAGATAGGCGGGACCTGAGTCGTGGAGGGCCTTATAGGTGTGGGTGACGCGCTTCAAGAGATCTTTCTGCTGGACGGGGAGCCAGTGGAGCGCTCTGAGGTGAGGGGTCATGCCGACTCTTCTGGGGAGCTCGATGATGAGTCTGGTGGCTGTGTTCTGAGCAGTCTGGAGGTGGTTTAGGAGACGATTCGAAGCTCCAGCATAGAGGGAGTTGCCGTAGTCGAGTCGGCTTGTGGTGAGGGCTTGTGTGGTTCTTTTCCTGGCTGATTGCGTGATCCATCCGAATATCTTGCTCAGCATGCGGAGTATGTTGAAGCAAGAAGCTGAGACTGTGTTTATTTGTTTCATGGTGAGTTGGGTGTCAAGGATGATTCCTAGGTTACATGCTTGGTTGGTGGGTGTGGGGCCGAGGGTGGGTAGCTACTGTGACTCATTCCAGGGTGAGGGCCTGTTTCTGACGATAAGAACTTATGTCTTGTCTGAGCTTAGATTGAGGCAGTTGGTCCTCATCCGTGTGGCGATGTCGGTCATGATGTTGTGGAAGTTTGTCTTAGAGGTGGGGGTGTCATCTGCAAGGGATAGGACCAGGTGGGTGTCGCCGGCGCAGGAGATGATGTTGATTTTTTATTGATTGATATTGATTATTTTAAGACAGCAATGTAGTTTTGTATGACTGTGGTCAATTTGTATACTAGATTTTTATTGCGCAGTTTGTATATGGTCCTTGAGGGGAGGTATTTTTATTCCAAGAGGAATTCTCAGTGTGGGGTGAAGCAAAGAGCTAGTGCCAGAAGGTTGAGGGCTGCATCTAGGCCATATTTAGGAACTGAGTCACCTGGAAAACGTGGGAGCTTTCAGCCCAGCTGGCCAGAAGCTGCCTGCAGTGTCCAAACCCTGTCCAGACCATCACATACCAGAACATCAGTTCATTTTCACTGGTAACCAGTAACATGGAGCTTCTCACTGCAGCTGTTCATGACGTGAGGTCCTGACTCTGGCCACAAAGAGACCTCTAAGAGTGTTTACCTTCCTGCCCAGCCCCATCAGCCTTCGATGTACTCAGAGGGACAGTGGATGTGCCGGTCTGTAGTCTTCACAATTCAATGATCTGCAACTCCTTCTCTTCCTCTTCAATTAGATCAAGTAACAAAGTAACTCAGTGTCCACAGCTGAGGCGAAGAGACGATGAGACTTCCAGTCACCTTGGCCATCATTGGACAGTCCCTCCTCTGGCTCCATTAGACAACATCCCACACACCTCCCTTCTTAATAAAGAAACATCCTGAGGTTTTAAGCAAATTATTTAATCTCCCCGTGCCTACAAAAATGGGTCCTTCTGTAATGTAACCGGTGTTCGTGTAAAGTGCTAAATACCTTTGATTCCAGTTCACTCCATATAAAAACTGCAAGAAATAGCAATTGATTTAATATATTGATGCAAAAATCCCTTTTTAAATCAGCCCCCTAGTTGCCTGAATGCATGAACGCCTCGCCTAACTCCCACAAGCCCTTTCCACACCATCAGTCAATGTAAGTTGGGGTCCTCCCACAAGTCGGGTAAATCGGGAGTCCTCCCGTGCTGGACCTGGTGAAATCACATTTCCACCTGAAATTCAACAACATTCAGAAGAACATGAATATCTTTCGCCCCACAGCCCAAACATATAAATCCTGCTCAAGAAAGCTCCTCATGGATTGTTGCTTAGTCTTAAAACAGCCATAACCTTTGGATCTTCATGTGACATCTAATCAGGGAATCTTGCCCCATTCCTCCATCAGTGGATTAATACCTCTTTCTTCTTGCACTGTTTCAGATGCTCCAAACAGGTTGTGGTAACTCCTGCAAACATTAGGCAGATTTCAATCTAACCTTGCCACCAGGGTGATGGAGCCTGTTGCTACACTCCGGCTTGAATATTGGATTGGGACAAATGATTAGTTCAACTCCTGTCAGTCTGGGTTTGTTGTTAGGAGCTCTGATGTGGCAGACCAAGTGACTGTTCAGATGATGTAGCCGTCTGAGGGATGTAATATTAGATCCGTCATAGACGGTGACATCACTAGATCTACCAGGATGAGGTTCAGCCTGATCTCTTCCACTGCCAAGTTGGTTCAACCCAAACTTCTGACCTGGAGTGGCATGTTCCATGGAGGTCAGCCATGCTTCCCCTGGAACTTAACTTCCAGTTCCAACTTCTGATGCCCCTGCTCTTGTACTCCCAAAGTATTTCCCTCAGCAGATTCCTTCCAGTTTCTGTTTAGAGTTGGTTGCATGTTACCCATCACATGCCCACATTTCTTATTCTGCCTTTGAGGCCACTCTCTGCTGGATGAATACAGTTACTCCAGTAAATCTCACCAAATCTGAAGCTTTTCCTACACGCTGGGATCCCACCCATTGCTCCAGCTTCCCTCTGTCTGGAAGTGTGCTACTCCAGTTGTTGCACTGAGAAATGTGGGACACCCGCTCTAAACTACCATTTAAACCCAGGATTGCTGCGGAGCCCAAGACCGGCTTTTTCCTGCTGTGATTCTACCTGGCATTTGAATCCAGGATATCAGGGTGCCCAAGACGTGCCTTCTCCTATTTGCTTTTGAATATTAATGTCCTAATTGGCGTTCAGTCTAGACAAAACCTTAGTGGGCTCTTTCTGGCTCTTCTTGCTTAATCTATAGACTTCAGCATGTTCATAATACTAACGCATGAGTTCTCCCTGTCTTGTACCCAACATTAGAAGCCAGCAACGTCCAACAAGAGACCATTCAAACTCCAAGCACTGCCTTAAACAGCACCCATCCGCAACAGTGGACCCTAAATACCACCTGCAGTCAACTACACCATCCATGCCCACCAACCACTGAATAGGCCAGTCCACCACTTACCATGGCCCATGCTCCACACACCCAGCTTGACCCCAAACCTAAGAGAGCACACCTCCAGTCCAAAGACTAATACTGTAGGTGAAGACTCCAGGCTCTGCAATGAACCATTAACCTAAACCAAACCAGCCAACAGACCTGGTCAGTTTATTTCTAGTCCTCTCGAAGAGTAAACAGCTTTGACCACTTAAAGGCTGATGAGAAAGAGGACAGCTTTCTGCAACATCACTCATGCACATGTACATCTATCCACAAGTGCATGCACCGCTTCAGACATACCACCCTCAACTCACCAAACACAGGCATCAGCGGCTCTCACCAGAGACTCATGGTACCTGCGCCAAGTGGCACAAGAATCAGAGCCCCAAGACCCATGTTACCTGCGCTGAGAGGCACACGAATCAGAGCACAGAGACTCGTGGTACCTGTGCTGAATGGCACAACAATCAGAGCCTCCCACCAGATACTCATGGTACCTGCGCCAAGGGGCACAAGAATCAGAGCCCAGAGACTCATGGTACCTGCACTGAGGGGCACAAGAATCAGATCCTCCCACCAGAGACTCATGGTACCTGCGCTGAGTGGCACAAGAATCAGAGCCCAGAGACTCATGGTACCTATGCTGAGGGGCACAAGAATCAGAGACTCATGGTACCTGCGCTGATTGGCACAAGAATCAGAGTCCAGAGACTCCTGGTACCTGTGCTGAGGGTCACAAGAATCGGAGCCTCCCACCAGAGACTCATGGTACCTACGCTGAGGGGCACAAGAATCAGAGCCCAGAGAATCATGATACCTGTGCCAAGGGGCACAAGAATCAGAGCCCAGAGACTCATGATACCTGCGCTGAGAGGCACAAGAATCAGAGCCTCCTACCAGAGACTCCTGGTACCTGCGCTGAGGGGCACAAGAATCAGAGCCCAGAGACTGATGGTACCTCCTCTGAGTGGCACAATAATCAGAGCCCAGGAACTCATGGCACCTGCACTGAGTGGCACAAGAATCAGAGCCTCCCACCAGAGACTCATGGCACCTGTGCTGAGGGGCACAAGAATCAGAACCCAGAGACTCATCGTACCTGCTCTGAGTGGCACCAGACACAACCTTATATTCCCATTGTTCACCCAACCACCACTCTACTCCTTGACATGAATCCACTGCCAGGTATCTGTTCCTGAAAATAAAACAACGAACAAATACTTTAGAAGATTCCACCGTGTGCCACGCTGCTGTCCTACAACCCTGCCAACCCTGACTGAGGAAGAAAGAACCAAACTAACATTCCTGCAGGAAGACTTGCAAAGCTACTGCACACAGGGTGAGGTGGGTACCAATGTGGTTGTGTCTGGATCCAAACCAGGAAGGAGTCTTGCCTATGACCAACCTTTGCAGCACAGCTAAGTCCATCCTCTGGCCTGATACTGAACCCCAGCTCAGTCACCTAGTTACAATTAAACCCATTTAACAAGGAAATCAGTTGCTAACACTCCACACGCCCACTCCCACTAGTACTCAGAGTTGCAAAGGGTAGTGCATGAGTAAATTAGACCAAATATGGACTGACTCCTACTGCGATACACCCAACTGAGGCAACCTAAAAGTACTTCTCTCCAGAATCCAACCATTGTTTGGAACAGAAATGTAGGGAGAATCTAGCATCAAGCACACCCCCTACTGGGCATAGTCTGCCCACGTACATCACAAGCCAGCAGATGGTCTCCACATCAGAGCAGGCGTGGTTCTGGAGAACCATGTAGTCTAAGACTGAAAGTTTCAACCAAGAGCTTGTCTCGCACCTTCATCCGATCAGGAACAGTCACTTGAACCCCTACGCTTGAACCTCATGGTCTTTAGGGGGCTGTCCGTCCTTACATAAAACACCAGTTGTTTGTCTCTCCAAACCCAGCGGCCATTCATTCTAAGTCCGGGTTCTAGACATTCGTCAGCACTGACAGTCCTGTGGAGACCTTTGTTACTCTCAGTGTGTGGGTGCTGCGCGGACTGTTTTCTCTTTGAGTAGAAAGTGTGAAGTTTTAGACCCACTCAGCAGCGTTACTATGGCTGCCTCCCGCCGTGGGTGACATATTTTTTAGGGTCGAGTCTGTGTCGCATGCGCATGTGTTTCACTTGCGAGACACTTTAGGAGTTAGAAAAGGGCTTGGAGTCCCGTTCACGTCAGTGTCTTTCATTGGTTCGTGGGCTTGCCTGTTAGAATCTGCTTGCTTTTATTAGTGGAAGGCATGCATACGTCATGCCTTTTTTGGTGGTTAGGCCTCCCCGAGCGCAGCGACCAAGTACTGTAAACATGCGAGGCTCGCTGTTTCCCATCCGGTTTGTGGACTACTTTGTATCTTTTGTTCGCAGCACGATCTCGCTTGGCAGAAGTCGAGCGCTTTGTATAACATTCACTGTGTTACATTGTTAATTGCACTTTAGCCGATAGGTTTAACTACGAGTGAACTGTAGCAGCGTGATCTCGCTTGGTAGAAGTCGAGCTCCTTGCATGACATCGACCCTGTTACATAGTTAATTGCACTTTTGTCGGTTACGTAGACAATTGCACTTTCGCGGGTTGGTTTCACCACGAGTGAACTGTAGCAGCGCGATCGCGCTGTTTTTGTCTGTTGCGTGTGTGCATTTTCTCATCTCTCCGTTTACTTGAACTCGCTTTGGTCGTGCGTATTTAGCAGCACATGGGACCCGTTTTGACCCATCACTAGTAATTTCCTGCTACCGCCGTTTAATCTTTTCTAGTTTATTTACTAGGAAATCACTTCCGCTCGTATTTATTGAGGGGAAATGCACACAATTATGTACCAGGTACTTTTGTTTCAGAACTGCTGTTACGTTTCCAAGCACTGTGCATGCTAGTTTAAAGGTAGTTATACATTCGGTTCAGTTCATGTACTTCGACAGGCTGCGTGTTTTATCGTCTGTATTGAAATCTGCGTTGTTCAACACCCGTTCGATGTGACAATGAGGGACATGTCCTGAATGTAGAGTGGCTGGCTTCGTGCATGCCTTGGTCCCTGCCAGGCTGGGTCCTCCTGGTGGTCCAGTGGTTGTTGAGCAGGCCTTGGGTTCACTGAAGGTGGACGGGAAAGCGTGTTGGAAGGCTCGCTCGGGTAGTATAGTGTTGGATTATACAATACCTTGTGTACCCCTTGCAGGGCCAAATTTGCTTTTTGGATTCTTGAGCAGGGAGCTACTTACTATGTGGAGTCAAGTTACTGTTGATGAGGCTGGTGTGCCCTGACTTTTCCTCATCTCCTTGGGTCGCTGTCCGGTTTTTGATTGAAGGTGTGTTGGTTGCAGGTATTGCTGCCTGGCGGAGCATTGGTTCTTGTGCTCGATGCTTTGAAAGTTGTGTAGACGCTTTGCAGAAGCAAATTGCTAATAGGGTTTTTCCCAGGCACTTCTTTTTATGTCTCGACTACAAACACTTTTTTTTTTGGGCAGACTTTTTGTTTTCAGTACATTACATTAGTTAAGAGTGATTGGATGGCTTTGTAATCTATCTCAGAAGCCCGATCTTGATTTGATAGCTTTCTCTCTTTGTTTGAGTTTGTCCCGCCCAGTCATATTTTCATCCCATTGTTCTGATTGGCTGAGTTCTTTCCTTACGCAGCACATTTGAAGGGACTCTTTTATTCTTTGGTGTCAAAGCTCCAAGGCTAGTACGTGTTCCTCTGCAATCTCTCCATTTTTTCTCTTTTCATTTCCACATGTTTTTTTCCCGCTCTCAGCTACTTCCCTCGTCTGCTGGCTCTGCGACTTTCATTTCATTATGTATTTCCCAGAGCGCGAGTGAGCTGTGAAGAGCGTTAGTTTCCCTAACCCCCCCCACACACATGCCACACCGAACTAAATCCTGTTTTTGCTGGCAGTGTGATCTATTTTTTTTTTAGGGTTGAGCCTGCGTTGCATGCGCTCGCGCATGCGTATCGCAGCAAGACGCTTTAGGGTTTAGAAAAGGGCTCGGAGCCCTGTCAACGTCACATCAGTGTCTTCCATTGGTTCGTGGTCTTGCCTATTAAAATCTGCTTGCTTTCATTAGTCGAAGGCACGCACACGTCATGCCTTTTCCGGTGGCTGGCCCTCCTTGAGCGCATCGACCAAGTACAGAAAACATGCGAGGCTCGTGGACTACTTTTTCTCTAATTTACTAGCGCAACTTCGCTTGGCAGAAGTCGAGCGCTTTACATAGATAAGTGCACTTTTTCGGCTTACGTACATAAATGCACTTTTGCCGATAGGTGAAAAGTCGGGTTAGGAGTTTACAACGCTATCAGCTCTAACATGAGCAAACGCGAGACCCGTTGCATTGCAAATGCTTGTTTTATTTATTGCTAAAAAAGCACAGACGCACGCTGCTTATTCACCACGCTTCTTCTTCCCCTCCGTGATAATTCCTGCCCTGCTCCCGTCCTGATGGACACGTTATATTTTTGAAGAATTGTTTATGTTTTGTCCCAGCAGTTGCACAGTTGTGTTGCACTGTTTGCTTTCTTTGTTGTGCTTTGCGCGTGCTGCTTTTAGGTCGAGCAGAGCAGCGCGCAAGCGCTGACCTGTTGTTCTGTATCTGGGCTTCTAAGCACGCGCGCCGCACGCCCATCACTATCCTCTTTTCTGGGCTTGTCCTGCAAATATCCTTTATCTTCGTTGGTGAACGCTTTAGGCTTGTTTAGTTGCCGCCTTGGACATCGCCCCCGTTACATGGATATTTGCACTTCTGCGGATACGTTTGGCTGTGAGTGAACCTCTTTTTCCTTTTGTCTGCTGATGCCGTGGCGCTTTGAATCGGCTCCCTTATGTGAAACTGTTTTAATTTTCATTTTCAGTTTGTGTGGCAAGAAAAGTCCGGTTAGAAGTTCAATAGCTCTAACTCGAGCAAATGCGAGAGCCCTTGCATTGCAAATGCTTGTTTTTATCCCGTCCCTGGTGTAACCTCGCGGATGCCGCAGAGGAGCCGAGATGCTTCTGTTTTACTGTTCAATCGATCTGCGAGTGACTCGGGGTGACGCTGGGATCCCCGGGATGTTTCCTCTTCTTGACCTCAGTGTTTCCGAGGCTCTCTCATTCTATAAGGTGAGGTGAAGTCTGCAATCAGAGACTGGAAACTGCTCGGTAATTAGAGGCTTCAGGACAAACTGTGGAGCCAGAGATCAGCGACCTTAGTCTGGGGGTGCTCCAGGAGCGGTGCAGAGACCGAGGCTTCAGTCTGGGAATGACCATCATTCCGTCGTCTAGGAGCGGTGCAGAGACCTAGGCTTCAGTCTGGGACTGACTATCATTCTGTCGTCCAGGAGCGGTGCAGAGACCTAGGCTTCAGTCTGGGACTGACCGTCATTCTGTCGTCCAGGAGCGGTGCAGAGACCTAGGCTTCAGTCGGGGAATGACCGTCATTCTGTCGTCCAGGAGCGGTGCAGAGACCTAGGCTTCAGTCTGGGACTGACTATCATTCTGTCGTCCAGGAGCGGTGCAGAGACCTAGGCTTTAGTCTGGGAATTACCATCATTCTGTCATCCAGGAGCGGTGCAGAGACGTAGGCTTCAGTCTGGGAATGACTATCATTCTGTGGTAGAGACGCAGACTTCAGTCTGGGAATGAATATCATTCTGTCGTCCAGGAGCGGTGCAGAGACCTAGGCTTCAGTCTGGGAATGACCGTCATTCTGTCGTCCAGGAGCGGTGCAGAGACCGAGGCTTCAGTCTGGGAATGACCGTCATTCCGTCGTCTAGGAGCGGTGCAGAGACCTAGGCTTCAGTCTGGGACTAACTATCATTCTGTCGTCCAGGAGCGGTGCAGAGACCTAGGCTTCAGTCTGGGAATGACCGTCATTCTGTCGTCCAGGAGCGGTGCAGAGACCTAGGCTTCAGTCGGGGAATGACCGTCATTCTGTCGTCCAGGAGCGGTGCAGAGACCTAGGCTTCAGTCTGGGACTGACTATCATTCTGTCGTCCAGGAGCGGTGCAGAGACCTAGGCTTTAGTCTGGGAATTACCATCATTCTGTCATCCAGGAGCGGTGCAGAGACGTAGGCTTCAGTCTGGGAATGACTATCATTCTGTGGTAGAGACGCAGACTTCAGTCTGGGAATGAATATCATTCTGTCGTCCAGGAGCGGTGCAGAGACCTAGGCTTCAGTCTGGGAATGACCGTCATTCTGTCGTCCAGGAGCGGTGCAGAGACCGAGGCTTCAGTCTGGGAATGACCATCATTCTGTCGTCCAGGAGCGGTGCAGAGACATAGGCTTCACTCTGGGAATGACTATCATTCTGTCGTCCAGGAGCGGTGCAGAGACGTAGGCTTCAGTCTGGGAATGACTATCATTCTGTGGTAGAGACGCAGACTTCAGTCTGGGACTGAATATCATTCTGTCGCCTAGGAGCGGTGCAGATGTAGACTTCAGTCTGGGAATGACTATCATTCTGTCGTCCAGGAGCGGTGCAGAGACGTAGGCTTCAGTCTGGGAATGACCATCATTCTGTCGTCCAGGAGCGGTGCAGAGACATAGGCTTCAGTCTGGGAATGACTATCATTCTGTGGCAGAGACACAGACTTCAGTCTGGGAATGACTATCATTCTGTCGTCTAGGAGCAGTGCAGACGTAGACTTCAGTCTGGGAATGACTATCATTCTGTGGCAAGGGTGTGGCAGAGACGTAGGCTTCAGTCTGGGAATGCCCATCATTCTATCATCCAGGAGCGGTGCAGAGATGTAGACTTCGGTCTGGGAATGACCATCATTCTGTCATCCAGGAGCGGTGCAGAGACGTAGGCTTCAGTCTGGGAATGACCATCATTCTGTCGTCTAGGAGCAGTGCAGACGTAGACTTCAGTCTGGGGATGACTATCATTCTGTGGCAAGGGTGTGGCAGAGATGTAGGCTTCAGTCTGGGAATGACCATCATTCTATCATCCAGGAGCGGTGCAGAGATGTAGACTTCAGTCTGGGAATGACCATCATTCTGTCATCCAGGAGCGGTGCAGAGACGTAGGCTTCAGTCTGGGAATGGCTATCATTCTGTGGCAGGGGTGTGGCAGAGACGCAGACTTCAGTCTAGGACTGACCATCATTCTGTCATTCTCTAATTTACTAGCGCAACTTCGCTTGGCAGAAGTCGAGCGCTTTACATAGATAAGTGCACTTTTTCGGCTTACGTACATAAATGCACTTTTGCCGATAGGTGAAAAGTCGGGTTAGGAGTTTACAACGCTATCAGCTCTAACATGAGCAAACGCGAGACCCGTTGCATTGCAAATGCTTGTTTTATTTATTGCTAAAAAAGCACAGACGCACGCTGCTTATTCACCACGCTTCTTCTTCCCCTCCGTGATAATTCCTGCCCTGCTCCCGTCCTGATGGACACGTTATATTTTTGAAGAATTGTTTATGTTTTGTCCCAGCAGTTGCTCAGTTGTGTTGCACTGTTTGCTTTCTTTGTTGTGCTTTGCGCGTGCTGCTTTTAGGTCGAGCAGAGCAGCGCGCAAGCGCTGACCTGTTGTTCTGTATCTGGGCTTCTAAGCACGCGCGCCGCACGCCCATCACTATCCTCTTTTCTGGGCTTGTCCTGCAAATATCCTTTATCTTCGTTGGTGAACGCTTTAGGCTTGTTTAGTTGCCGCCTTGGACATCGCCCCCGTTACATGGATATTTGCACTTCTGCGGATACGTTTGGCTGTGAGTGAACCTCTTTTTCCTTTTGTCTGCTGATGCCGTGGCGCTTTGAATCGGCTCCCTTATGTGAAACTGTTTTAATTTTCATTTTCAGTTTGTGTGGCAAGAAAAGTCCGGTTAGAAGTTCAATAGCTCTAACTCGAGCAAATGCGAGAGCCCTTGCATTGCAAATGCTTGTTTTTATCCCGTCCCTGGTGTAAGCTCGCGGATGCCGCAGAGGAGCCGAGATGCTTCTGTTTTACTGTTCAATCGATCTGCGAGTGACTCGGGGTGACGCTGGGATCCCCGGGATGTTTCCTCTTCTTGACCTCAGTGTTTCCGAGGCTCTCTCATTCTATAAGGTGAGGTGAAGTCTGCAATCAGAGACTGGAAACTGCTCGGTAATTAGAGGCTTCAGGACAAACTGTGGAGCCAGAGATCAGCGACCTTAGTCTGGGGGTGCTCCAGGAGCGGTGCAGAGACCGAGGCTTCAGTCTGGGAATGACCATCATTCCGTCGTCTAGGAGCGGTGCAGAGACCTAGGCTTCAGTCTGGGACTGACTATCATTCTGTCGTCCAGGAGCGGTGCAGAGACCTAGGCTTCAGTCTGGGACTGACCGTCATTCTGTCGTCCAGGAGCGGTGCAGAGACCTAGGCTTCAGTCGGGGAATGACCGTCATTCTGTCGTCCAGGAGCGGTGCAGAGACCTAGGCTTCAGTCTGGGACTGACTATCATTCTGTCGTCCAGGAGCGGTGCAGAGACCTAGGCTTTAGTCTGGGAATTACCATCATTCTGTCATCCAGGAGCGGTGCAGAGACGTAGGCTTCAGTCTGGGAATGACTATCATTCTGTGGTAGAGACGCAGACTTCAGTCTGGGAATGAATATCATTCTGTCGTCCAGGAGCGGTGCAGAGACCTAGGCTTCAGTCTGGGAATGACCGTCATTCTGTCGTCCAGGAGCGGTGCAGAGACCGAGGCTTCAGTCTGGGAATGACCGTCATTCCGTCGTCTAGGAGCGGTGCAGAGACCTAGGCTTCAGTCTGGGACTAACTATCATTCTGTCGTCCAGGAGCGGTGCAGAGACCTAGGCTTCAGTCTGGGAATGACCGTCATTCTGTCGTCCAGGAGCGGTGCAGAGACCTAGGCTTCAGTCGGGGAATGACCGTCATTCTGTCGTCCAGGAGCGGTGCAGAGACCTAGGCTTCAGTCTGGGACTGACTATCATTCTGTCGTCCAGGAGCGGTGCAGAGACCTAGGCTTTAGTCTGGGAATTACCATCATTCTGTCATCCAGGAGCGGTGCAGAGACGTAGGCTTCAGTCTGGGAATGACTATCATTCTGTGGTAGAGACGCAGACTTCAGTCTGGGAATGAATATCATTCTGTCGTCCAGGAGCGGTGCAGAGACCTAGGCTTCAGTCTGGGAATGACCGTCATTCTGTCGTCCAGGAGCGGTGCAGAGACCGAGGCTTCAGTCTGGGAATGACCGTCATTCCGTCGTCTAGGAGCGGTGCAGAGACCTAGGCTTCAGTCTGGGACTAACTATCATTCTGTCGTCCAGGAGCGGTGCAGAGACCTAGGCTTCAGTCTGGGAATGACCGTCATTCTGTCGTCCAGGAGCGGTGCAGAGACCTAGGCTTCAGTCTGGGAATGACCGTCATTCTGTCGTCCAGGAGCGGTGCAGAGACCTAGGCTTCAGTCTGGGAATGACCGTCATTCTGTCGTCCAGGAGCGGTGCAGAGACCTAGGCTTCAGTCTGGGAATGACTATCATTCTGTCGTCCAGGAGCGGTGCAGAGACGTAGGCTTCAGTCTGGGAATGACTATCATTCTGTCGTCCAGGAGCGGTGCATAGACCTAGGCTTCAGTCTGGGACTGACTATCATTCTGTCGTCCAGGAGCGGTGCAGAGACCTAGGCTTCAGTCTGGGAATGACCGTCATTCTGTCGTCCAGGAGCGGTGCAGAGACCTAGGCTTCAGTCTGGGACTGACTATCATTCTGTCGACCAGGAGCGGTGCAGAGACCTAGGCTTCAGTCTGGGAATGACCGTCATTCTGTCGTCCAGGACCGGTGCAGAGACCTAGGCTTCAGTCTGGGACTGACTATCATTCTGTGGTAGAGACGCAGACTTCAGTCTGGGAATGAATATCATTCTGTCGCCTAGGAGCGGTGCAGATGTAGACTTCAGTCTGGGAATGACTATCATTCTGTCGTCCAGGAGCGGTGCAGAGACATAGGCTTCAGTCTGGGAATGACCATCATTCTGTCGTCCAGGAGCGGTGCAGAGACATAGGCTTCAGTCTGGGAATGACTATCATTCTGTGGCAGAGACGCAGACTTCAGTCTGGGAATGACTATCATTCTGTCGTCTAGGAGCAGTGCAGACGTAGACTTCAGTCTGGGAATGACTATCATTCTGTGGCAAGGGTGTGGCAGAGACGTAGGCTTCAGTCTGGGAATGCCCATAATTCTATCATCCAGGAGCGGTGCAGAGATGTAGACTTCAGTCTGGGAATGACCATCATTCTGTCATCCAGGAGCGGTGCAGAGACGTAGGCTTCAGTCTGGGAATGACCATCATTCTGTCGTCTAGGATCAGTGCAAACGTAGACTTCAGTCTGGGAATGACTATCATTCTGTGGCAAGGGTGTGGCAGAGATGTAGGCTTCAGTCTGGGAATGACCATCATTCTATCATCCAGGAGCGGTGCAGAGATGTAGACTTCAGTCTGGGAATGACCATCATTCTGTCATCCAGGAGCGGTGCAGAGACGTAGGCTTCAGTCTGGGAATGGCTATCATTCTGTGGCAGGGGTGTGGCAGAGACGCAGACTTCAGTCTAGGACTGACCATCATTCTGTCATCCAGGAGCGGTGCAGACACGTAGGCTTCAATCTGGGAATGACCATCATTCTGTCGTCTAGTAGCAGTGCAGACGTAGACTTCAGTCTGGGAATGACTATCATTCTGTGGCAAGGGTGTGGCAGGGATGTAGGCTTCAGTCTGGGAATGACCATCATTCTATCATCCAGGAGCGGTGCAGAGATGTAGACTTCAGTCTGGGAATGACCATCATTCTGTCATCCAGGAGCGGTGCAGAGACGTAGGCTTCAGTCTGGGAATGACTATCATTCTGTGGCAGGGGTGTGGCAGAGACGCAGACTTCAGTCTAGGACTGACCATCATTCTGTCATCCAGGAGCGGTGCAGAGACGTAGGCTTCAGTCTGGGAATGACCATCATTCTGTCGTCTAGGAGCAGTGCAGACGTAGACTTCAGTCTGAGAATGACTATCATTCTGTGGCAAGGGTGTGGCAGAGACATAGGCTTCAGTCTGAGAATGACCATCATTCTGTCGTCCAGGAGCGGTGCAGAGACGTAGGCTTCAGTCTGGGAATGACTATCATTCTGTGGTAGGGACGCAGACTTCAGTCTGGGAATGACTATCATTCTGTCGTCTAGGAGCGGTGCATAGACCTAGGCTTCAGTCTGGGAATGACCATCATTCTGTCGTCCAGGAGCGGTGCAGAGACATAGGCTTCACTCTGGGAATGACTATCATTCTGTCGTCCAGGAGCGGTGCAGAGACGTAGGCTTCAGTCTGGGAATGACTATCATTCTGTGGTAGAGACGCAGACTTCAGTCTGGGACTGAATATCATTCTGTCGCCTAGGAGCGGTGCAGATGTAGACTTCAGTCTGGGAATGACTATCATTCTGTCGTCCAGGAGCGGTGCAGAGACGTAGGCTTCAGTCTGGGAATGACCATCATTCTGTCGTCCAGGAGCGGTGCAGAGACATAGGCTTCAGTCTGGGAATGACTATCATTCTGTGGCAGAGACGCAGACTTCAGTCTGGGAATGACTATCATTCTGTCGTCTAGGAGCGGTGCATAGACCTAGGCTTCAGTCTGGGAATGACCATCATTCTGTCGTCCAGGAGCGGTGCAGAGACATAGGCTTCACTCTGGGAATGACTATCATTCTGTCGTCCAGGAGCGGTGCAGAGACGTAGGCTTCAGTCTGGGAATGACTATCATTCTGTGGTAGAGACGCAGACTTCAGTCTGGGACTGAATATCATTCTGTCGCCTAGGAGCGGTGCAGATGTAGACTTCAGTCTGGGAATTACTATCATTCTGTCGTCCAGGAGCGGTGCAGAGACGTAGGCTTCAGTCTGGGAATGACCATCATTCTGTCGTCCAGGAGCGGTGCAGAGACATAGGCTTCAGTCTGGGAATGACTATCATTCTGTGGCAGAGACGCAGACTTCAGTCTGGGAATGACTATCATTCTGTCGTCTAGGAGCAGTGCAGACGTAGACTTCAGTCTGGGAATGACTATCATTCTGTGGCAAGGGTGTGGCAGAGACGTAGGCTTCAGTCTGGGAATGCCCATAATTCTATCATCCAGGAGCGGTGCAGAGATGTAGACTTCAGTCTGGGAATGACCATCATTCTGTCATCCAGGAGCGGTGCAGAGACGTAGGCTTCAGTCTGGGAATGACCATCATTCTGTCGTCTAGGATCAGTGCAAACGTAGACTTCAGTCTGGGAATGACTATCATTCTGTGGCAAGGGTGTGGCAGAGATGTAGGCTTCAGTCTGGGAATGACCATCATTCTATCATCCAGGAGCGGTGCAGAGATGTAGACTTCAGTCTGGGAATAACCATCATTCTGTCATCCAGGAGCGGTGCAGAGACGTAGGCTTCAGTCTGGGAATGGCTATCATTCTGTGGCAGGGGTGTGGCAGAGACGCAGACTTCAGTCTAGGACTGACCATCATTCTGTCATCCAGGAGCGGTGCAGACACGTAGGCTTCAGTCTGGGAATGACCATCATTCTGTCGTCTAGTAGCAGTGCAGACGTAGACTTCAGTCTGGGAATGACTATCATTCTGTGGCAAGGGTGTGGCAGGGATGTAGGCTTCAGTCTGGGAATGACCATCATTCTATCATCCAGGAGCGGTGCAGAGATGTAGACTTCAGTCTGGGAATGACCATCATTCTGTCATCCAGGAGCGGTGCAGAGACGTAGGCTTCAGTCTGGGAATGACTATCATTCTGTGGCAGGGGTGTGGCAGAGACGCAGACTTCAGTCTAGGACTGACCATCATTCTGTCATCCAGGAGCGGTGCAGAGACGTAGGCTTCAGTCTGGGAATGACCATCATTCTGTCGTCTAGGAGCAGTGCAGACGTAGACTTCAGTCTGAGAATGACTATCATTCTGTGGCAAGGGTGTGGCAGAGACATAGGCTTCAGTCTGAGAATGACCATCATTCTGTCGTCCAGGAGCGGTGCAGAGACGTAGGCTTCAGTCTGGGAATGACTATCATTCTGTGGTAGGGACGCAGTCTTCAGTCTGGGAATGACTATCATTCTGTCGTCTAGGAGCGGTGCAGATGTAGACTTCAGTCTGGGAATGACTATCATTCTGTCGTCCAGGAGCGGTGCAGAGACGTAGGCTTCAGTCTGGGAATGACCATCATTCTGTCGTCCAGGAGCGGTGCAGAGACATAGGCTTCAGTCTGGGAATGACTATCATTCTGTGGCAGAGACACAGACTTCAGTCTGGGAATGACTATCATTCTGTCGTCTAGGAGCAGTGCAGACGTAGACTTCAGTCTGGGAATGACTATCATTCTGTGGCAAGGGTGTGGCAGAGACGTAGGCTTCAGTCTGGGAATGCCCATCATTCTATCATCCAGGAGCGGTGCAGAGATGTAGACTTCGGTCTGGGAATGACCATCATTCTGTCATCCAGGAGCGGTGCAGAGACGTAGGCTTCAGTCTGGGAATGACCATCATTCTGTCGTCTAGGAGCAGTGCAGACGTAGACTTCAGTCTGGGGATGACTATCATTCTGTGGCAAGGGTGTGGCAGAGATGTAGGCTTCAGTCTGGGAATGACCATCATTCTATCATCCAGGAGCGGTGCAGAGATGTAGACTTCAGTCTGGGAATGACCATCATTCTGTCATCCAGGAGCGGTGCAGAGACGTAGGCTTCAGTCTGGGAATGGCTATCATTCTGTGGCAGGGGTGTGGCAGAGACGCAGACTTCAGTCTAGGACTGACCATCATTCTGTCATTCTCTAATTTACTAGCGCAACTTCGCTTGGCAGAAGTCGAGCGCTTTACATAGATAAGTGCACTTTTTCGGCTTACGTACATAAATGCACTTTTGCCGATAGGTGAAAAGTCGGGTTAGGAGTTTACAACGCTATCAGCTCTAACATGAGCAAACGCGAGACCCGTTGCATTGCAAATGCTTGTTTTATTTATTGCTAAAAAAGCACAGACGCACGCTGCTTATTCACCACGCTTCTTCTTCCCCTCCGTGATAATTCCTGCCCTGCTCCCGTCCTGATGGACACGTTATATTTTTGATGAATTGTTTATGTTTTGTCCCAGCAGTTGCACAGTTGTGTTGCACTGTTTGCTTTCTTTGTTGTGCTTTGCGCGTGCTGCTTTTAGGTCGAGCAGAGCAGCGCGCAAGCGCTGACCTGTTGTTCTGTATCTGGGCTTCTAAGCACGCGCGCCGCACGCCCATCACTATCCTCTTTTCTGGGCTTGTCCTGCAAATATCCTTTATCTTCGTTGGTGAACGCTTTAGGCTTGTTTAGTTGCCGCCTTGGACATCGCCCCCGTTACATGGATATTTGCACTTCTGCGGATACGTTTGGCTGTGAGTGAACCTCTTTTTCCTTTTGTCTGCTGATGCCGTGGCGCTTTGAATCGGCTCCCTTATGTGAAACTGTTTTAATTTTCATTTTCAGTTTGTGTGGCAAGAAAAGTCCGGTTAGAAGTTCAATAGCTCTAACTCGAGCAAATGCGAGAGCCCTTGCATTGCAAATGCTTGTTTTTATCCCGTCCCTGGTGTAACCTCGCGGATGCCGCAGAGGAGCCGAGATGCTTCTGTTTTACTGTTCAATCGATCTGCGAGTGACTCGGGGTGACGCTGGGATCCCCGGGATGTTTCCTCTTCTTGACCTCAGTGTTTCCGAGGCTCTCTCATTCTATAAGGTGAGGTGAAGTCTGCAATCAGAGACTGGAAACTGCTCGGTAATTAGAGGCTTCAGGACAAACTGTGGAGCCAGAGATCAGCGACCTTAGTCTGGGGGTGCTCCAGGAGCGGTGCAGAGACCGAGGCTTCAGTCTGGGAATGACCATCATTCCGTCGTCTAGGAGCGGTGCAGAGACCTAGGCTTCAGTCTGGGACTGACTATCATTCTGTCGTCCAGGAGCGGTGCAGAGACCTAGGCTTCAGTCTGGGACTGACCGTCATTCTGTCGTCCAGGAGCGGTGCAGAGACCTAGGCTTCAGTCGGGGAATGACCGTCATTCTGTCGTCCAGGAGCGGTGCAGAGACCTAGGCTTCAGTCTGGGACTGACTATCATTCTGTCGTCCAGGAGCGGTGCAGAGACCTAGGCTTTAGTCTGGGAATTACCATCATTCTGTCATCCAGGAGCGGTGCAGAGACGTAGGCTTCAGTCTGGGAATGACTATCATTCTGTGGTAGAGACGCAGACTTCAGTCTGGGAATGAATATCATTCTGTCGTCCAGGAGCGGTGCAGAGACCTAGGCTTCAGTCTGGGAATGACCGTCATTCTGTCGTCCAGGAGCGGTGCAGAGACCGAGGCTTCAGTCTGGGAATGACCGTCATTCCGTCGTCTAGGAGCGGTGCAGAGACCTAGGCTTCAGTCTGGGACTAACTATCATTCTGTCGTCCAGGAGCGGTGCAGAGACCTAGGCTTCAGTCTGGGAATGACCGTCATTCTGTCGTCCAGGAGCGGTGCAGAGACCTAGGCTTCAGTCGGGGAATGACCGTCATTCTGTCGTCCAGGAGCGGTGCAGAGACCTAGGCTTCAGTCTGGGACTGACTATCATTCTGTCGTCCAGGAGCGGTGCAGAGACCTAGGCTTTAGTCTGGGAATTACCATCATTCTGTCATCCAGGAGCGGTGCAGAGACGTAGGCTTCAGTCTGGGAATGACTATCATTCTGTGGTAGAGACGCAGACTTCAGTCTGGGAATGAATATCATTCTGTCGTCCAGGAGCGGTGCAGAGACCTAGGCTTCAGTCTGGGAATGACCGTCATTCTGTCGTCCAGGAGCGGTGCAGAGACCGAGGCTTCAGTCTGGGAATGACCGTCATTCCGTCGTCTAGGAGCGGTGCAGAGACCTAGGCTTCAGTCTGGGACTAACTATCATTCTGTCGTCCAGGAGCGGTGCAGAGACCTAGGCTTCAGTCTGGGAATGACCGTCATTCTGTCGTCCAGGAGCGGTGCAGAGACCTAGGCTTCAGTCTGGGAATGACCGTCATTCTGTCGTCCAGGAGCGGTGCAGAGACCTAGGCTTCAGTCTGGGAATGACCGTCATTCTGTCGTCCAGGAGCGGTGCAGAGACCTAGGCTTCAGTCTGGGAATGACTATCATTCTGTCGTCCAGGAGCGGTGCAGAGACGTAGGCTTCAGTCTGGGAATGACTATCATTCTGTCGTCCAGGAGCGGTGCATAGACCTAGGCTTCAGTCTGGGACTGACTATCATTCTGTCGTCCAGGAGCGGTGCAGAGACCTAGGCTTCAGTCTGGGAATGACCGTCATTCTGTCGTCCAGGAGCGGTGCAGAGACCTAGGCTTCAGTCTGGGACTGACTATCATTCTGTCGACCAGGAGCGGTGCAGAGACCTAGGCTTCAGTCTGGGAATGACCGTCATTCTGTCGTCCAGGACCGGTGCAGAGACCTAGGCTTCAGTCTGGGACTGACTATCATTCTGTGGTAGAGACGCAGACTTCAGTCTGGGAATGAATATCATTCTGTCGCCTAGGAGCGGTGCAGATGTAGACTTCAGTCTGGGAATGACTATCATTCTGTCGTCCAGGAGCGGTGCAGAGACATAGGCTTCAGTCTGGGAATGACCATCATTCTGTCGTCCAGGAGCGGTGCAGAGACATAGGCTTCAGTCTGGGAATGACTATCATTCTGTGGCAGAGACGCAGACTTCAGTCTGGGAATGACTATCATTCTGTCGTCTAGGAGCAGTGCAGACGTAGACTTCAGTCTGGGAATGACTATCATTCTGTGGCAAGGGTGTGGCAGAGACGTAGGCTTCAGTCTGGGAATGCCCATAATTCTATCATCCAGGAGCGGTGCAGAGATGTAGACTTCAGTCTGGGAATGACCATCATTCTGTCATCCAGGAGCGGTGCAGAGACGTAGGCTTCAGTCTGGGAATGACCATCATTCTGTCGTCTAGGATCAGTGCAAACGTAGGCTTCAGTCTGGGAATGACTATCATTCTGTGGCAAGGGTGTGGCAGAGATGTAGGCTTCAGTCTGGGAATGACCATCATTCTATCATCCAGGAGCGGTGCAGAGATGTAGACTTCAGTCTGGGAATGACCATCATTCTGTCATCCAGGAGCGGTGCAGAGACGTAGGCTTCAGTCTGGGAATGGCTATCATTCTGTGGCAGGGGTGTGGCAGAGACGCAGACTTCAGTCTAGGACTGACCATCATTCTGTCATCCAGGAGCGGTGCAGACACGTAGGCTTCAATCTGGGAATGACCATCATTCTGTCGTCTAGTAGCAGTGCAGACGTAGACTTCAGTCTGGGAATGACTATCATTCTGTGGCAAGGGTGTGGCAGGGATGTAGGCTTCAGTCTGGGAATGACCATCATTCTATCATCCAGGAGCGGTGCAGAGATGTAGACTTCAGTCTGGGAATGACCATCATTCTGTCATCCAGGAGCGGTGCAGAGACGTAGGCTTCAGTCTGGGAATGACTATCATTCTGTGGCAGGGGTGTGGCAGAGACGCAGACTTCAGTCTAGGACTGACCATCATTCTGTCATCCAGGAGCGGTGCAGAGACGTAGGCTTCAGTCTGGGAATGACCATCATTCTGTCGTCTAGGAGCAGTGCAGACGTAGACTTCAGTCTGAGAATGACTATCATTCTGTGGCAAGGGTGTGGCAGAGACATAGGCTTCAGTCTGAGAATGACCATCATTCTGTCGTCCAGGAGCGGTGCAGAGACGTAGGCTTCAGTCTGGGAATGACTATCATTCTGTGGTAGGGACGCAGACTTCAGTCTGGGAATGACTATCATTCTGTCGTCTAGGAGCGGTGCATAGACCTAGGCTTCAGTCTGGGAATGACCATCATTCTGTCGTCCAGGAGCGGTGCAGAGACATAGGCTTCACTCTGGGAATGACTATCATTCTGTCGTCCAGGAGCGGTGCAGAGACGTAGGCTTCAGTCTGGGAATGACTATCATTCTGTGGTAGAGACGCAGACTTCAGTCTGGGACTGAATATCATTCTGTCGCCTAGGAGCGGTGCAGATGTAGACTTCAGTCTGGGAATGACTATCATTCTGTCGTCCAGGAGCGGTGCAGAGACGTAGGCTTCAGTCTGGGAATGACCATCATTCTGTCGTCCAGGAGCGGTGCAGAGACATAGGCTTCAGTCTGGGAATGACTATCATTCTGTGGCAGAGACGCAGACTTCAGTCTGGGAATGACTATCATTCTGTCGTCTAGGAGCAGTGCAGACGTAGACTTCAGTCTGGGAATGACTATCATTCTGTGGCAAGGGTGTGGCAGAGACGTAGGCTTCAGTCTGGGAATGCCCATAATTCTATCATCCAGGAGCGGTGCAGAGATGTAGACTTCAGTCTGGGAATGACCATCATTCTGTCATCCAGGAGCGGTGCAGAGACGTAGGCTTCAGTCTGGGAATGACCATCATTCTGTCGTCTAGGATCAGTGCAAACGTAGACTTCAGTCTGGGAATGACTATCATTCTGTGGCAAGGGTGTGGCAGAGATGTAGGCTTCAGTCTGGGAATGACCATCATTCTATCATCCAGGAGCGGTGCAGAGATGTAGACTTCAGTCTGGGAATAACCATCATTCTGTCATCCAGGAGCGGTGCAGAGACGTAGGCTTCAGTCTGGGAATGGCTATCATTCTGTGGCAGGGGTGTGGCAGAGACGCAGACTTCAGTCTAGGACTGACCATCATTCTGTCATCCAGGAGCGGTGCAGACACGTAGGCTTCAGTCTGGGAATGACCATCATTCTGTCGTCTAGTAGCAGTGCAGACGTAGACTTCAGTCTGGGAATGACTATCATTCTGTGGCAAGGGTGTGGCAGGGATGTAGGCTTCAGTCTGGGAATGACCATCATTCTATCATCCAGGAGCGGTGCAGAGATGTAGACTTCAGTCTGGGAATGACCATCATTCTGTCATCCAGGAGCGGTGCAGAGACGTAGGCTTCAGTCTGGGAATGACTATCATTCTGTGGCAGGGGTGTGGCAGAGACGCAGACTTCAGTCTAGGACTGACCATCATTCTGTCATCCAGGAGCGGTGCAGAGACGTAGGCTTCAGTCTGGGAATGACCATCATTCTGTCGTCTAGGAGCAGTGCAGACGTAGACTTCAGTCTGAGAATGACTATCATTCTGTGGCAAGGGTGTGGCAGAGACATAGGCTTCAGTCTGAGAATGACCATCATTCTGTCGTCCAGGAGCGGTGCAGAGACGTAGGCTTCAGTCTGGGAATGACTATCATTCTGTGGTAGGGACGCAGTCTTCAGTCTGGGAATGACTATCATTCTGTCGTCTAGGAGCGGTGCAGATGTAGACTTCAGTCTGGGAATGACTATCATTCTGTCGTCCAGGAGCGGTGCAGAGACGTAGGCTTCAGTCTGGGAATGACCATCATTCTGTCGTCCAGGAGCGGTGCAGAGACATAGGCTTCAGTCTGGGAATGACTATCATTCTGTGGCAGAGACACAGACTTCAGTCTGGGAATGACTATCATTCTGTCGTCTAGGAGCAGTGCAGACGTAGACTTCAGTCTGGGAATGACTATCATTCTGTGGCAAGGGTGTGGCAGAGACGTAGGCTTCAGTCTGGGAATGCCCATCATTCTATCATCCAGGAGCGGTGCAGAGATGTAGACTTCGGTCTGGGAATGACCATCATTCTGTCATCCAGGAGCGGTGCAGAGACGTAGGCTTCAGTCTGGGAATGACCATCATTCTGTCGTCTAGGAGCAGTGCAGACGTAGACTTCAGTCTGGGGATGACTATCATTCTGTGGCAAGGGTGTGGCAGAGATGTAGGCTTCAGTCTGGGAATGACCATCATTCTATCATCCAGGAGCGGTGCAGAGATGTAGACTTCAGTCTGGGAATGACCATCATTCTGTCATCCAGGAGCGGTGCAGAGACGTAGGCTTCAGTCTGGGAATGGCTATCATTCTGTGGCAGGGGTGTGGCAGAGACGCAGACTTCAGTCTAGGACTGACCATCATTCTGTCATTCTCTAATTTACTAGCGCAACTTCGCTTGGCAGAAGTCGAGCGCTTTACATAGATAAGTGCACTTTTTCGGCTTACGTACATAAATGCACTTTTGCCGATAGGTGAAAAGTCGGGTTAGGAGTTTACAACGCTATCAGCTCTAACATGAGCAAACGCGAGACCCGTTGCATTGCAAATGCTTGTTTTATTTATTGCTAAAAAAGCACAGACGCACGCTGCTTATTCACCACGCTTCTTCTTCCCCTCCGTGATAATTCCTGCCCTGCTCCCGTCCTGATGGACACGTTATATTTTTGATGAATTGTTTATGTTTTGTCCCAGCAGTTGCACAGTTGTGTTGCACTGTTTGCTTTCTTTGTTGTGCTTTGCGCGTGCTGCTTTTAGGTCGAGCAGAGCAGCGCGCAAGCGCTGACCTGTTGTTCTGTATCTGGGCTTCTAAGCACGCGCGCCGCACGCCCATCACTATCCTCTTTTCTGGGCTTGTCCTGCAAATATCCTTTATCTTCGTTGGTGAACGCTTTAGGCTTGTTTAGTTGCCGCCTTGGACATCGCCCCCGTTACATGGATATTTGCACTTCTGCGGATACGTTTGGCTGTGAGTGAACCTCTTTTTCCTTTTGTCTGCTGATGCCGTGGCGCTTTGAATCGGCTCCCTTATGTGAAACTGTTTTAATTTTCATTTTCAGTTTGTGTGGCAAGAAAAGTCCGGTTAGAAGTTCAATAGCTCTAACTCGAGCAAATGCGAGAGCCCTTGCATTGCAAATGCTTGTTTTTATCCCGTCCCTGGTGTAACCTCGCGGATGCCGCAGAGGAGCCGAGATGCTTCTGTTTTACTGTTCAATCGATCTGCGAGTGACTCGGGGTGACGCTGGGATCCCCGGGATGTTTCCTCTTCTTGACCTCAGTGTTTCCGAGGCTCTCTCATTCTATAAGGTGAGGTGAAGTCTGCAATCAGAGACTGGAAACTGCTCGGTAATTAGAGGCTTCAGGACAAACTGTGGAGCCAGAGATCAGCGACCTTAGTCTGGGGGTGCTCCAGGAGCGGTGCAGAGACCGAGGCTTCAGTCTGGGAATGACCATCATTCCGTCGTCTAGGAGCGGTGCAGAGACCTAGGCTTCAGTCTGGGACTGACTATCATTCTGTCGTCCAGGAGCGGTGCAGAGACCTAGGCTTCAGTCTGGGACTGACCGTCATTCTGTCGTCCAGGAGCGGTGCAGAGACCTAGGCTTCAGTCGGGGAATGACCGTCATTCTGTCGTCCAGGAGCGGTGCAGAGACCTAGGCTTCAGTCTGGGACTGACTATCATTCTGTCGTCCAGGAGCGGTGCAGAGACCTAGGCTTTAGTCTGGGAATTACCATCATTCTGTCATCCAGGAGCGGTGCAGAGACGTAGGCTTCAGTCTGGGAATGACTATCATTCTGTGGTAGAGACGCAGACTTCAGTCTGGGAATGAATATCATTCTGTCGTCCAGGAGCGGTGCAGAGACCTAGGCTTCAGTCTGGGAATGACCGTCATTCTGTCGTCCAGGAGCGGTGCAGAGACCGAGGCTTCAGTCTGGGAATGACCGTCATTCCGTCGTCTAGGAGCGGTGCAGAGACCTAGGCTTCAGTCTGGGACTAACTATCATTCTGTCGTCCAGGAGCGGTGCAGAGACCTAGGCTTCAGTCTGGGAATGACCGTCATTCTGTCGTCCAGGAGCGGTGCAGAGACCTAGGCTTCAGTCGGGGAATGACCGTCATTCTGTCGTCCAGGAGCGGTGCAGAGACCTAGGCTTCAGTCTGGGACTGACTATCATTCTGTCGTCCAGGAGCGGTGCAGAGACCTAGGCTTTAGTCTGGGAATTACCATCATTCTGTCATCCAGGAGCGGTGCAGAGACGTAGGCTTCAGTCTGGGAATGACTATCATTCTGTGGTAGAGACGCAGACTTCAGTCTGGGAATGAATATCATTCTGTCGTCCAGGAGCGGTGCAGAGACCTAGGCTTCAGTCTGGGAATGACCGTCATTCTGTCGTCCAGGAGCGGTGCAGAGACCGAGGCTTCAGTCTGGGAATGACCGTCATTCCGTCGTCTAGGAGCGGTGCAGAGACCTAGGCTTCAGTCTGGGACTAACTATCATTCTGTCGTCCAGGAGCGGTGCAGAGACCTAGGCTTCAGTCTGGGAATGACCGTCATTCTGTCGTCCAGGAGCGGTGCAGAGACCTAGGCTTCAGTCTGGGAATGACCGTCATTCTGTCGTCCAGGAGCGGTGCAGAGACCTAGGCTTCAGTCTGGGAATGACCGTCATTCTGTCGCCCAGGAGCGGTGCAGAGACCTAGGCTTCAGTCTGGGAATGACTATCATTCTGTCGTCCAGGAGCGGTGCAGAGACGTAGGCTTCAGTCTGGGAATGACTATCATTCTGTCGTCCAGGAGCGGTGCATAGACCTAGGCTTCAGTCTGGGACTGACTATCATTCTGTCGTCCAGGAGCGGTGCAGAGACCTAGGCTTCAGTCTGGGAATGACCGTCATTCTGTCGTCCAGGAGCGGTGCAGAGACCTAGGCTTCAGTCTGGGACTGACTATCATTCTGTCGACCAGGAGCAGTGCAGAGACCTAGGCTTCAGTCTGGGAATGACCGTCATTCTGTCGTCCAGGACCGGTGCAGAGACCTAGGCTTCAGTCTGGGACTGACTATCATTCTGTGGTAGAGACGCAGACTTCAGTCTGGGAATGAATATCATTCTGTCGCCTAGGAGCGGTGCAGATGTAGACTTCAGTCTGGGAATGACTATCATTCTGTCGTCCAGGAGCGGTGCAGAGACATAGGCTTCAGTCTGGGAATGACCATCATTCTGTCGTCCAGGAGCGGTGCAGAGACATAGGCTTCAGTCTGGGAATGACTATCATTCTGTGGCAGAGACGCAGACTTCAGTCTGGGAATGACTATCATTCTGTCGTCTAGGAGCAGTGCAGACGTAGACTTCAGTCTGGGAATGACTATCATTCTGTGGCAAGGGTGTGGCAGAGACGTAGGCTTCAGTCTGGGAATGCCCATAATTCTATCATCCAGGAGCGGTGCAGAGATGTAGACTTC
This sequence comes from Pleurodeles waltl, assembly GCF_031143425.1. Lineage (NCBI taxonomy): Eukaryota > Metazoa > Chordata > Amphibia > Caudata > Salamandridae > Pleurodeles > Pleurodeles waltl. Next base: position 1,351,334,627 of record NC_090437.1, on the reverse strand, counting down.
AGTCTGGGAATGACCATCATTCTGTCATCCAGGAGCGGTGCAGAGACGTAGGCTTCAGTCTGGGAATGACCATCATTCTGTCGTCTAGGATCAGTGCAAACGTAGACTTCAGTCTGGGAATGACTATCATTCTGTGGCAAGGGTGTGGCAGAGATGTAGGCTTCAGTCTGGGAATGACCATCATTCTATCATCCAGGAGCGGTGCAGAGATGTAGACTTCAGTCTGGGAATGACCATCATTCTGTCATCCAGGAGCGGTGCAGAGACGTAGGCTTCAGTCTGGGAATGGCTATCATTCTGTGGCAGGGGTGTGGCAGAGACGCAGACTTCAGTCTAGGACTGACCATCATTCTGTCATCCAGGAGCGGTGCAGACACGTAGGCTTCAATCTGGGAATGACCATCATTCTGTCGTCTAGTAGCAGTGCAGACGTAGACTTCAGTCTGGGAATGACTATCATTCTGTGGCAAGGGTGTGGCAGGGATGTAGGCTTCAGTCTGGGAATGACCATCATTCTATCATCCAGGAGCGGTGCAGAGATGTAGACTTCAGTCTGGGAATGACCATCATTCTGTCATCCAGGAGCGGTGCAGAGACGTAGGCTTCAGTCTGGGAATGACTATCATTCTGTGGCAGGGGTGTGGCAGAGACGCAGACTTCAGTCTAGGACTGACCATCATTCTGTCATCCAGGAGCGGTGCAGAGACGTAGGCTTCAGTCTGGGAATGACCATCATTCTGTCGTCTAGGAGCAGTGCAGACGTAGACTTCAGTCTGAGAATGACTATCATTCTGTGGCAAGGGTGTGGCAGAGACATAGGCTTCAGTCTGAGAATGACCATCATTCTGTCGTCCAGGAGCGGTGCAGAGATGTAGGCTTCAGTCTGGGAATGACTATCATTCTGTGGTAGGGACGCAGACTTCAGTCTGGGAATGACTATCATTCTGTCGTCTAGGAGCGGTGCATAGACCTAGGCTTCAGTCTGGGAATGACCATCATTCTGTCGTCCAGGAGCGGTGCAGAGACATAGGCTTCACTCTGGGAATGACTATCATTCTGTCGTCCAGGAGCGGTGCAGAGACGTAGGCTTCAGTCTGGGAATGACTATCATTCTGTGGTAGAGACGCAGACTTCAGTCTGGGACTGAATATCATTCTGTCGCCTAGGAGCGGTGCAGATGTAGACTTCAGTCTGGGAATGACTATCATTCTGTCGTCCAGGAGCGGTGCAGAGACGTAGGCTTCAGTCTGGGAATGACCATCATTCTGTCGTCCAGGAGCGGTGCAGAGACATAGGCTTCAGTCTGGGAATGACTATCATTCTGTGGCAGAGACGCAGACTTCAGTCTGGGAATGACTATCATTCTGTCGTCTAGGAGCAGTGCAGACGTAGACTTCAGTCTGGGAATGACTATCATTCTGTGGCAAGGGTGTGGCAGAGACGTAGGCTTCAGTCTGGGAATGCCCATAATTCTATCATCCAGGAGCGGTGCAGAGATGTAGACTTCAGTCTGGGAATGACCATCATTCTGTCATCCAGGAGCGGTGCAGAGACGTAGGCTTCAGTCTGGGAATGACCATCATTCTGTCGTCTAGGATCAGTGCAAACGTAGACTTCAGTCTGGGAATGACTATCATTCTGTGGCAAGGGTGTGGCAGAGATGTAGGCTTCAGTCTGGGAATGACCATCATTCTATCATCCAGGAGCGGTGCAGAGATGTAGACTTCAGTCTGGGAATAACCATCATTCTGTCATCCAGGAGCGGTGCAGAGACGTAGGCTTCAGTCTGGGAATGGCTATCATTCTGTGGCAGGGGTGTGGCAGAGACGCAGACTTCAGTCTAGGACTGACCATCATTCTGTCATCCAGGAGCGGTGCAGACACGTAGGCTTCAGTCTGGGAATGACCATCATTCTGTCGTCTAGTAGCAGTGCAGACGTAGACTTCAGTCTGGGAATGACTATCATTCTGTGGCAAGGGTGTGGCAGGGATGTAGGCTTCAGTCTGGGAATGACCATCATTCTATCATCCAGGAGCGGTGCAGAGATGTAGACTTCAGTCTGGGAATGACCATCATTCTGTCATCCAGGAGCGGTGCAGAGACGTAGGCTTCAGTCTGGGAATGACTATCATTCTGTGGCAGGGGTGTGGCAGAGACGCAGACTTCAGTCTAGGACTGACCATCATTCTGTCATCCAGGAGCGGTGCAGAGACGTAGGCTTCAGTCTGGGAATGACCATCATTCTGTCGTCTAGGAGCAGTGCAGACGTAGACTTCAGTCTGAGAATGACTATCATTCTGTGGCAAGGGTGTGGCAGAGACATAGGCTTCAGTCTGAGAATGACCATCATTCTGTCGTCCAGGAGCGGTGCAGAGACGTAGGCTTCAGTCTGGGAATGACTATCATTCTGTGGTAGGGACGCAGTCTTCAGTCTGGGAATGACTATCATTCTGTCGTCTAGGAGCGGTGCAGATGTAGACTTCAGTCTGGGAATGACCATCATTCTGTAATCCAGGAGCGGTGCAGAGACGTAGGCTTCAGTCTGGGAATGACCATCATTCTGTTGTCCAGGAGCGGTGCAGAGACGTAGGCTTCAGTCAGGGAATGACTATCATTCTGTGGCAGAGACGCAGACTTCAGTCTGGGAATGACTATCATTCTGTCGTCTAGGAGCGGTGCAGACGTAGACTTTAGTCTGGGAATGACTATCATTCTGTCATCCACGAGCAGTGCAGACGTAGACTTCAGTCTGGGAATGACCATCATTCTGTCGTCCAGGAGCGGTGCAGTCGTAGACTTCAGTCTGGGAATTACTATCATTCTGTGGCAAGGGTGTGGCAGAGACGTAGGCTTCAGTGTGGGAATGACCATCATTCTGTCGTCCAGTAGCGGTGAAGAGACGTAGGCTTCAGTCTGGGAATGACTATCATTCTGTGGAAGGGCTGTGGCAGAGACGTAGACTTCAGTCTAGGAATGACCATCCTTCTGTCGTCCAGGAGCGGTGCAGAGACGTACGCTTCACTCTGGGAATGACTATCATTCTGTGGCAAGGGTGTGGCAGAGACGTAGGCTTCAGTCTGGGAATGAGCATCATTCTGTCGTCCAGGAGCGGTGCAGAGACGTAGGCTTCTCTCTGGGAATGACTATCATTCTGTGGCAGGGGTGTGGCAGAGACGCAGGCTTCAGTCTGGGAATTACCATCATTCTGTCGTCCAGGAGTGGTGCAGAGACATAGACTTCAGTCTGGGAATGACCATCATTCTGTCGTCCAGGACCGGTGCAGAGACGTAGGCTTCAGTCTAGGAATGACGATAATTCTGTGGCAAGGGTGTCGCAGAGACGTAGGCTTCAGTCTGGGAATGACCATCATTCTGTCGTCCACGAGTGGTGCAGACGTAGACTTCAGTCTGGGAATGACCATCATTCTGTCGTCCAGGAGCGGTGCAGAGACGTAGGCTTCACTCTGGGAATGACTATCATTCTGTCATCCAGGAGCAGTGCAGAGACGTAGGCTTCAGTCTGGGAATGACTATCATTCTGTCGTCCAGGAGCGGTGCAGAGACGTAGGCTTCAGTCTGGGAATGACCATCATTCTTTCGTCCAAGAGCGGTTCAGAGACGTAGACTTCAGTCTAGGAATGACTATCATTCTGTGGCAAGGGTGTGGCAGAGACGTAGGCTTCAGTCTGGGAAAGATCATCATTCTGTCGTCCAGGAGGGGTGCAGAGACATAGACTTCAGTCTGGGAATGACTATCATTCTGTGGCAAGGGTGTGGCAGAGATGTAGACTTCAGTCTGGGAATGACTATCAGTCTGTCATCCAGGAGCGGTGCAGAGACGTAGACATCAGTCTGGGAATGACCATCATTCTGTCGTGCAGGAGCGGTGCAGAGACGTGGACTTCACTCTGGGAATGACTATCATTCTGTGGCAAGGGTGTGGCAGAGACATAGGCTTCACTCTGGGAATGACTATCATTCTGTGGCAGGGCAGGCAGAGACGTAGGCTTCAGTCTGTAAATGACCATCATTCTGACGTCCAGGAGCGGTGCAGAGACGTAGGCTTCAGTCTGGGAATGACTATCAGTCTGTCATCCAGGAGCGGTGCAGAGACGTAGACATCAGTCTGGGAATGACCATCATTCTGTCGTGCAGGAGCGGTGCAGAGACGTGGACTTCACTCTGGGAATGACTATCATTCTGTGGCAAGGGTGTGGCAGAGACATAGGCTTCACTCTGGGAATGACTATCATTCTGTGGCAAGGGTGTGGCAGAGATGTAGACTTCAGTCTGGGAATGACCATCATTCTGTCGTCCAGGACTGGTGCAGAGATGTAGGCTTCAGTCTAGGAATGACGATCATTCTGTGGCAAGGGTGTGGCAGAGACGTAGGCTTCAGTCTGGGAATGACCATCATTCTGTCATCCAGGAGCGGTGCAGAGACGTAGACATTAGTCTAGGAATGACCATCATTCTGTCGTCCAGGAGCGGTGCAGAGACGTAGACTTCAGTCTAGGAATGACGATCATTCTGTGGCAAGGGTGTAGCAGAGACGTAGGCTTCAATCTCGGAATAACCATAATTCTGTCATCCAGGAGTGGTACAGACGTAGACTTCAATCTGGGAACGACCATCATTCTGTCGTCCAGGAGCGGTGCAGAGACGTAGGCTTCAGTCTAGGAATGACTATCATTCTGTCGTCCAAGAGCGGTTCAGAGATGTAGACTTCAGTCTAGGAATGACTATCATTCTGTGGCAAGGGTGTGGCAGAGACGTAGGCTTCAGTCTGGGAATGACCATCATTCTGTCATCCAGGAGCGGTGCAGAGACGTAGGCTTCAGTCTGGGAATGACTATCATTCTGTTGCAGGGGTGTGGCAGAGACGTATGATTCAGTCTTGGAATGACCATCATTCTGTCGTCCAGGAGCGGTGCAGAGACGTAGGCTTCAGTCTGGGAATGACTATCATTCTGTGGCAGGGCTGTGGCAGAGACGTAGACTTCAGTCTAGGAATGACCATCCTTCTGTCATCCAGGAGCGGTGCAGAGACGTAGGCTTCACTCTGAGAATGACTATTATTCTGTGGCAAGGGTGTGGCAGGGACGTAGGGTTCAGTCTGGGAATGAGCATCATTCTGTCGTCCAGGAGCGGTGCAGAGACGTAGGCTTCCCTCTGGGAATGACTATCATTCTGTGGCAGGGGTGTGGCAGAGACGCAGGCTTCAGTCTGGGAATTACCATCATTCTGTTATCCAGGAGCGGTGCAGAGACGTCGGCTTCAGTCTGGGAATGACTATCATTCTGTCGTCCAGGAGCGGTGCAGAGACGTAGGCTTCAGTCTAGGAATGACTATCATTCTGTCGTAAAGAGCGGTTCAGAGACGTAGACTTCAGTCTAGGAATGAATATCATTCTGTGGCAAGGGTGTGGCAGAGACGTAGGCTTCAGTCTGGGAATGACCATCATTCTGTCGTCCATGAGCGGTGCAGAGACGTAGACTTCACTCTGGGAATGACTATCATTCTGTGGCAAGGGTGTGGCAGAGACGTAGGCTTCAGTCTGGGAATGACCATCATTCTGTCGTCCAGGAGGGGTGCAGAGACGTAGACTTCAGTCTGGGAATGACTATCATTCTGTGGCAAGGGTGTGGCAGAGATGTATACTTCAGTCTGGGAATGACTATCATTCTGTGACAAGGGTGTGGCAGAGAAGTAGGCTTCAGTCTGGGAATGACCATCATTCTGACGTCCAGGAGCGTTGCAGAGACGTAGGCTTCAGTCTGGGAATGACTATCATTCTGTCGTCCAGGAGCGGTGCAGAGACGTAGACTACAGTCTGGGAATGACCATCATTCTGTCGTGCAGGAGCGGTGCAGAGACGTGGACTTCACTCTGGGAATGACTATCATTCTGTTGCAAGGGTGTGGCAGAGACATAGGCTTCACTCTGGGAATGACTATCATTCTGTGGCAGGGCAGGCAGAGACGTAGGTTTCAGTCTGTAAATGACCATCATTCTGTCGTCCAGGAGCAGTGCAGAGATGTAGACTTCAGTCTGGGAATGACCATCATTCTGTCGTCCAGGAGCGGTGCAGAGACGTAGGCTTCAGTCTAGGAATGACTATCATTCTGTCGTCCAAGAGCGGTTCAGAGACGTAGACTTCAGTCTAGGAATGACTATCATTCTGTGGCAAGGGTGTGGCAGAGACGTATGCTTCAGTCTTGGAATGACCATCATTCTGTCGTCCAGGAGCGGTGCAGAGACGTAGGCTTCAGTCTGGGAATGACTATCATTCTGTGGCAGGGCTGTGGCAGAGACGTAGACTTCAGTCTAGGAATAACCATCCTTCTGTCGTCCAGGAGCGGTGCAGAGACGTAGGCTTCACTCTGGGAATGACTATTATTCTGTGGCAAGGGTGTGGCAGGGACGTAGGCTTCAGTCTGGGAATGAGCATCATTCTGTTGTCCAGGAGCGGTGCAGAGACGTAGGCTTCCCTCTGGGAATGACTATCATTCTGTGGCAGGGGTGTGGCAGAGACGCAGGCTTCAGTCTGGGAATTACCATCATTCTGTCATCCAGGAGCGGTGCAGAGACGTAGGCTTCAGTCTGGGAATGACTATCATTCTGTCGTCCAGGAGCGGTGCAGAGACGTAGGCTTCAGTCTAGGAATGACTATCATTCTGTCGTCCAAGAGCGGTTCAGAGACGTAGACTTCAGCCTAGGAATGAATATCATTCTGTGGCAAGAGTGTGGCAGAGACGTAGGCTTCAGTCTGGGAATGACCATCATTCTGTCATCCAGGCACGGTGCAGAGACGTAGACTTCACTCTGGGAATGACTATCATTCTGAGTCAAGGGTGTGGCAGAGACGTAGGCTTCAGTCTGGGAATGACCATCAGTCTGTCATCCAGGAGTGGTGCAGACATGTAGACTTCAGTCTAGGAATGACTATCATCCTGTCGTCCAGGAGTGGCGCAGAGCCATAGACTTCAGTCTTGGAATGACTATCATCCTCTGGCAAGGGTGCGGCAGAGAAGGGCTAAGCAGTTATATTCCACAGAGAAGGAATGCTGTGCGGACCATCTTAGAGCATTGGAATGTGGGAGCTCCATTGCAGACACAGGGGTGCTCCCGGCTTCTCATGGCCTAAAAGCCCTCAACATGCTAATGTTCGTGGATCACAGCCACACCTGTGAACGAAGACCTCCCAGTGTCTGAGGGGATTTTAATCCCCTTTGGCTCCCTGAGTACTTTGTTTTATTTATTAGCACATTCTTCCCTCTAGTGGCCGAATGATCTAATAGCCTTAGAACCCCTTGTACCTGGGCCTTCGGCTCAGACCTTTAACGCTGGAGAGGACCTTCAATGGCTGGTATAGCCCGCTACGTCGGGCTCTAAGGCTAAATTAAACTCCATTTATTTTCTGCTTCTTCTAAAATTCAGCCTAGCGCTCAGAAGTAGCGATAGGATGGTGGATTCTAGGAGCTTGCTAACCATGTTAGGAATGTTCATGTTGTTTTTTCTGGCCATGGACGGCATTACTGCACTTATTCTCCCATTCTGTTTGATTAGCGTTCATATTTCATGTACTAGATTTGGAGTTCTTCCCCTGTTTCATAGGGCTGTTTTTAGGGCGTTATCCATTTAAGAGAGTGCTTGGAGTTCCACAGTGTCCCTGAACTCATCAAGTTGGATTAATGACCAGAAAAACCCCATCCACATAGTATTTATTGCTCAGTGGGCTGGGTATGTGTCACAGTCTACCTGGATTACTTACTCTTGTTGGCACATTGAAGGTAGTCCTTGCACTAGGTGCTCAGAAACACAACCCCTGCAGCCCCAGAGAGTGCATCCCAGATCCTGACACTTCCAGCCTTCTGCAAGTAGTCTACTTGCGCCTCAAAAAAGGTAAATACCTACTTTGTTCCTCTGACGCCTTTTGTGTAGCAGAATATCTAACCCTAGTGCGGCTGGTGCAGTCGCACCAGTCCTCGGGTTGTGAGGGGTCCACTGCTTCCCTATTCAGTTTGTATTTTGCTACCCAACTGGAGGGGAGGGAATCCATTTTTTGCTGTATTGGTGCTACACCCCGCTGTTCTGTCCTACAGACATGGGCCCTCATTATGATACTGGCTGTATAAACCGCAGCTGTCTGCCGTAATATGACCACATCCGGACTTCTGCCAGAAGGATGGTGGAAATCCGGCTGTGGCCATGCCGGCGGATGGCAGTAAGGTGGCGCTGCTGCCTCCAGCAGCGCCAAGCCAGTAGGCCGCCACCAGCTATATTATGACCCATAATACGGCCTGGCAGTGTTCTGCTGGCGGACGCTGCTGGTGGCAACAGCGCCCCATCCCGTCTCCTGCGGAAGGATCCCTTGAACACAGGTAAGTGGGTGCTCTGACAGGGGAGGGAGGTGGGGGGAGCTGTGTGGTAGTGTGTGTGAATGTTTGTGTGTGCATGTATGTGGGTGTGTGTTTCGTGTTGAATGCGTGTGTTCAGGCATGGAGGTGTGAGTGCGTGTATGTTGTGTTGTGTGAATGCATGTCTGCGTGTATGTATGAAAGTGTCTGCGGATGTGTGTGTGGCTGGGTGTATGCATGCATGGATGCATGTTGGAACGGGTGTGTATATGCATGTGTGTGTGTGTGTGTGTGAAGGGGGCGTGAAAGTAGGGGGGTATTTGGAGGAAGGGGGGTTGGCGGGTGTCTGGAGAGGGGGTAGGGAAGACCTCTATCAGTGACAGAGAAAGGCGTTAAGGAAGCCACGGAAACCATGGCGATAGGCGGGGTCATAATCCCACAGGCGGGACAGTGACAGTCGCCGGGCTGGAGACTGATATCTCCAGCCCAGCGGCTGTTACTGCTGTAGCGATCGGTGTGGTACATTGGCGCTTTGGCTATGTCATAATATGGTGGAAAGTACCGCCAGCCTGTTGGCAGTACTTTCCACCATATCTCCGCCAACCGCCAGGGTCGTAATGAGGGCCATGATTGTTTACCTGCGCTAGAGCCCCAATAGCTCTCCAGCACTCGAAGTAAACTGAATGTTTCTTTGCTCGATGCAGGTTGTCGACCTCCACCGTTCGAGGGGATAATGACCAGCTCCTCGTAGAAGCCCAGTACATCCCTCCAAAGGCTGCGATCCTGCAGGCAGCAGAGCGTTCAACCAGCAGTAAAGGCCCCCTGATAGCACGTGCTCTGCAGGACCCCACTGGAAGCACACTGCCAGCAGTCAACGTGTTGTATGACCATTGCTGGGCATCACTGGCCAACAACTACAGCCGACCAGCGGCTAAGACCAGGTGAGTGTTTACCTAGCACCTTTTAACAAACGTGGAACATCGACTGCTTTGTATGTCTATCTCAAAGAAGACAGGTTTATGTGTGTGCTGAGGACTTCTGCGTATGTCTGGATCTTTAGCAGAGCAGCCTAGAAGGAAATGTCAACGATTAGAAACAGTGACAGGAGCAAAAGAAGTCTAATGTTAGGAACGGTGCTAGGAGGAGGAGACGTCTAATGTTAGGAACAGTGCTAGGAGGGGGAGACATCTAATGTTAGGAACACTGCTAGGAGGAGGAGACGTCTAATGTTAGGAACAGTACCAGGAGGAGGAGACGTCTAATGCTAGGAGGAGGAGCCATCTAATATTAGGGACAGTACCAGGAGGAGGAGACGTCTAACATTAGGAACAGTGCTAGGAGGAGATGTTCAACATTCTTTTGAGGTGAGGATCTGCTTTACACTGTGTAGCTGTGTGTCATCATATCCCCACACTGGACAAGTGGTTGCATGGCACTGGTATTTATCTTGATTTCTGGGCACTGAGGGAAGTGGAGTAAACCACACACCAAACTTTCTTTAAAATTAAAACTCTCTTCCAGGGCATTTCCCAGGCTTCATGAAGGCACAGAAGAAAGGCTGATATTTGCTGGTCAGGCTGTACATTGGCCACATCAAACCCAGTCTCTCTTGAGTCCTAGGGTGACACCCAGTATAACGCCAAAGGGGTATGAGGAAGTCAGGCTTAGCCACCGGGGGGACTTGGAAATTGAAAGAGTCTCTTCTCCTCTCAGATGTCCCCTTCTGCTAGGTTGCATGTTTGTCAGCATGTCCTGCTGATTGCTCATTGGCTGCCACCAACAGATCCAGTCTAATCGCAGTGTGACCCAAAGGGCAGTAGCTGACTCCTGAGCAGCCTAGAACTACCATCAGGGTCTCTCCAGTGGATGTCAAGACTGAGTGCTGAATTAAAACAAAGAGCAGACTAGATAGTCCAACATAGGTGTTAGACATTGGGTCTCCAGTTGGCAGAGATATGCTCCCTGTCCAAGTAGGGGTCACAAACCTAGTTTGGGTAAGTCACAACACAACCTAAATTATCCTGTGCTAACTCTGTGGTAGCTTGGCACAGAGCAGGCAGGCCTAACTTAGAAGGCAATGAGTAAAGTAGTTGTGCAATAACTCATACAGTAACACAGTAAACAAAGCACAAAAACCACTCCCCATCAGTTAGAGGTAATATTTATCTGAATAAAATAGGACCAAAATGACAAAACAATATGCACAAGTCAAACTATCACTTTTTAAAGACTTAAATGAGTCTCAATTCTTAAGATCAGTGGTTGTATCCTTTTAACACACAGTACCTGGGATGCATCAAAAATAACAATGCAGAGGTGGAGATGTATCGAAAAGTGAAGCAATGCGTCAAGTTTTCCAGTGCAGCAAAGGTGACGCCTTGTTTCTTTCTACGCTGCAAGACGATGTGTCAGTTTCCAGGAGCATTGCGATGCAGGGATATTTTGATGCCCAGTGACGATGCGATGAAAACCCAGAACTAGTTGAGCAGAGGCAAGGTGATGCTGTGATTTTGTAGCCGAGGAGCAGGCGCTAGGTTGATCCGGCAGGCGTTGCGTTGAATTTTGCAGGCATTGTGTCGATTTTTCGACGTGCTGGCTTTTATTGTTTCTGAAGGCTTTGATTGCCCTGAGATCTCAGAACAGGAGGCAAGCTCAATCCAAGCCCTGGGAGAGCACTTGAGGAGGAAGGTAGAGTCTTTCCAGCAGAGTCAGGTTTAAGCAGGCAGCAGGGCAGCAAGCAGGAGAGCAGTCCTTTCATCAAAGCAGTCCAGATGAGTCCTTTGGGTAGACAGGCAGTCTCTCTGACAGAACCCAGTTGTAGGTCCCGAAGAGTCTGATTTGGTGGGGTCACAGACCCAGTATGTATACACAAAAGTGCCTTTGAAGTGGAATAAACATTTAGAAATGTGCAATTTCACCTTTCAACCCAGCCCTGGTTGCCAGGAGCCCCATGGGGGGTTATCAGTCCTTTGTGTGAGGGCAGGCTCCTGGCACTTGAAGTGTAAGAGATAGCCCCTCCACCCTTCCTGTCCAGGGAAGCCCATCTGTATACAGATGAATGTAGCTGCAGCAAGGATGTCCTCTGTTATTGGCTGTCTGGGTGAAATGCACAAGAGGAGCTGTCAACCAGCACAGATCAGACGTGGATTGGAGACAGGCTGTAAGGCACAGATGGCAGTCAGTGTAGAGAAATGCCCACTTTCTAAAAGTGGCATTTCTAAAATAGTAATATTAAATCTAACTTCACCAGTAAGTAGTATTTTTCTTACCGTACCAAATATGACAAGTCTGTTCCTCGCAGATCAGAAATTACCACTTAACAGCACATAAGAGAAATTCTAATGCTAGCCTATGAGAGGAGCAGGCTTCACAGTAGTGAAAAGCTACTTTGGGAGTTTTTCACCACCAGGACATGTAAAACGTATGTCCATGTCCTGCCTTCTACTTACATAACACGCTGCCCTATAGGTTACCTAGGGCCTACCTTACGGGTGACCAATATGGAAGAAAAGGGGAATTTAAGGCTTGGCAAGCAGTCAAAGTGCAAGTGAAACTACCCATATAGGCCTGGCAATGGCAACCTGAGACATGGTTAAGGGGCTACTTATGTGGGTGGCACAGTCCGTGCTGCAAGCCCACTAGTAACATTTCATTTGCAGGCTCTGAGCACATCTTGTGCACCTTACCAGGGACATAAGGATAAATTAAATATGCCAATTGGTTATTAGCCAATGCTTCCATGTTTTAGAGAGAGAGCACATGCATGTTAGCACTTGTTAGCTGTGGTAAAGTACCCAGAGTCCTGAAGCCAACAAAAATGAGGTGAGAAAAAGAGGAGGAGGGAGGCAAAAAGTTTGGGGTGACTCCTTAGAGTGGGCCATTAACCAACAGAAGGTTAGTTCGCACAGTTTCTTTTGCCATGTGAGAACTTGCGTCCCGTAATGTGGTGTACATTGAGTGCTTACTTTTGAATAGGGTGAAAATGATCCCCAGACACACCAGTGATTTACCCATGTGGAGTGAATGTGCATGTGAACTCCGGGGCTGCTCCTTCTCCAGATTTGCCAATCCTGGGTCTGCAAAAAAAGCAAAATGTGATCCCTGAAATGTTTGAATTAATCTGAAACACTGGTAATTAGGCAACACTGCATTCCATTGCATCAGTTTTTTTATCCTGTACCATTACGGATTAGAGCCAGTGATGTGAGATTCAGTCAGTCTAGCAGCTACAGCACATCTCTTGAGCCTGAGTTTCTGCTCCAAGGCATTCGACTCCTGCTCGCTCTGATGCACAGATGCTCTGCAGCCTGTTAAGTGCACCCCATATTCACCTCAGTTTACAGGGACCTGCAGTTTACTCATATTGGCTTTTATCCATGAATGTGGCAATCTGACTGTAGAGCATCAATGTTAAAAGAAGCCTGGCCTCTGAGCTCTAGGTGGTCCTCACCATGTGTCTTTGTGATTGACAGAGAGATGATCGCAGAAGAGATCGTGAGCGGAGACTGGGAGAAGGTCCTGAAGCTGTCCATGATCGCTGCTCATCCACTGGCGTCAGCAAGCCTCAGGGAGGATGCAGGTATGTATTGGCGCGATTCCATGAAGCGTGAAGCATTAGCACAGATGTGTGGGGTGTGCGTTTGAAGTCTCCTGGGTGGGTCTCTAGATGTAGTTACCAAACCCCATGACACATGAAGCATTAACACTGATGTCCGTGCCCATGCGTGGGTTGGTTCCCAGGTAGGTTCTCCAGCTACAGTTGCTGAAGAATGTGACATGTGAAGCACCAATACATTTCTACATTCATGTGGTGAAGCTCCTGGGTCACATCACATGCAGATCATTAACAATCTTATCTCTACTTGAAGGAAAGTACTGTAGGAGGCTGACCTGGCTTGTAGTGGGTACCAAGGGGTACTTACACTCTCTACCAGGTCCAGGTATCCCTTATTAGTGTAGAAGAGGTGTTTCTAGCAGCTTAGGCTGAACTAGGAGACATGCAAAGCTCCTACTATACCACTGGTGTCAAATGCACAATATCATAAGAAAACACAATACACAGATATACTAAAAATAAAGGTACTTTATTTTTATGACAATATGCCAAAAGTATCTCAGTGAGTACCCTCAGTATGAGGATAGCAAATATTCACAAGATATATGTACACAATACCAAAAATATGCAGTAATAGCAAAAGGAAGTAATGCAAGCAGTGTATAGTTACAATAGATTGCAATAGGAGCACATAGGTAGAGGGGCAACACAAACCATATACTCCAAAAGTGGAATGCGAATAACGTATGGACCCCAAACCTATGTGAGCTTGTAGAGGGTCGCTGGGACTGTAAGAAAACAGTGAGGGTTAGAAAAATAGCCCACACCAAGACCCTGAAAAGTAGGTGTAAAGTGCACCTATATTCCCCAGAGAGCACAGAAGTCGTGATAGGGGAATTCTGCAAGAAAGAACAACACCAGCAATGCAACCAAAGTGGATTTCTGGACGAGAGTACCTGTGGAACAAGGGGACCAAGTCCAAGAGTCGCGACAAAGTCGAGATTGGGCAAATGCCCAGGAAATGCCACCTGAGGGTGCAAAGAAGCTGCCACCGGATGGTAGAAGCTGTGGATTCTGCAAGAACGAAGAGGACTAGGAAATTCCCTTTGGAGGATGGATGTCACACATCGTGAAGAAGCGTGCAGAGGTGTTCCCATGCAGAAAGACCACAAACAAGCCTGGCTAGCTGCAAGGGTTGCGGTTAGGGTTTTTGGATGCTGCTGTAGCCCAGGAGGGACCAAGATGTCGCCACTTGCGTGAGGAGACAGAGGGGGCGCCCAGCAAGACAGGGATCCCTCACAGAAGCAGGCAGCACCCGCAGAAGTGCCGGAGCAGGCACTACAAAGAAGAGTGAACCGGAGCTCACCCGAAGTCACAAAAGGAGATCCCACGACGCTGGAGGACAACTCAGGAGGTTGTGCACTGCAGATTAGAGTGTCGGGGACCCAGGCTTGGCTGTGCACAAAGGAAATCCTGGAAGAGTGCACAGGAGCCGGAGCAGCTGCAATCATGTGGTACCCAGCAATGCAGTCTAGCTATGGGGAGGCAAGGACTTACCTCCACCAAACTTGGACTGAAGAGTCACTGGTCTGTGGGAGCCACTTGGACAGAGTTGCTGACTTCCAGGGACCATGCTCGTCAGGTTGAGAGGGGACCCAGAGGACCGGTGATGCAGTCTTTTGTTGCCTGCGGTTGCAGGGGGAAGATTCCGTCGACCCACAGGAGATTTCATCGGAGCTTCTAGTGCAGAGAGGAGGCAGACTACCCCACAGCATGCACCACCAGGAAAACAGTCGAGAAGGTGGCAGGATCAGCGATACAAGGTTGCAGTAGTCGTCTTTGCTACTTTGTTGCGGTTTTGCAGGAGTCCTGAGCAGTCAGCGGTCGATTCCTTGGCAGAAGGTGAAGAGAGAGATGCAGAGGAACTCTGATGAGCTCTTGCATTCATTATCTAAAGAATTCCCCAAAGCAGAGACCCTAAATAGCCAGAAAAGGAAGTTTGGCTACCTAGGAAGGAGGATAGGCTAGTAACACAGGTAAGAGCCTATCAGAAGGAGTCTCTGACATCACCTGCTGGCCCTGGCCACTCAGAGCAGTCCAGTGTGCCAGCAGCACCTCTGTTTCCAAGATGGCAGAGGTCTGGAGCACACTGGAGGAGCTCTGGGCACCTCCCCTGGGAGGTGCAGGTCAGGGGAGTGGTCACTCCCCTTTCCTTTGTCCAGTTTCGCACCAGAGCAGGGCTGGGGGATCCCTGAACCGGTGTAGACTGACTTATGAGGAGATGGGCAGCATCTGTGCCCATCAAAGCATTTCCAGAGGCTGGGGGAGGCTACTCCTCCCCAGCCCTGACACCTTTTTCCAAAGGGAGAGAGTGTAACACCCTCTCTCTGAGGAAGTCCTTTGTTCTGCCTTCCTGGGCCGAGCCTGGCTGGACCCCAGAAGGGCAGAAACCTGTCTGAGGGGTTGGCAGCAGCAGCAGCTGCAGTGAAACCCCGGGAAAGGTAGTTTGGCAGTACCCGTGTCTGTGCTAGCGACTCGGGGATCATGGAATTGTCTCCCCAATGCCAGAATAGCATTGGGGTGACAATTCCATGATCTTAGACATGTTACATGGCCATGTTCGGAGTTACTATTGTGACGCTGTACATAGGTAGTGACCTATGTCCAGTGCACGCGTGTAATGGTGTCCCCCGCACTCACAAAGTCCGGGGAATTTGCCCTGAACGATGTGGGGGCACCTTGGCTAGTGCCAGGGTGCCCACACACTAAGTAACTTAGCACCCAACCTTTACGAGGTAAAGGTTAGACATATAGGTGACTTATAAGTTACTTAAGTGTAGTGGTAAATGGCTGTGAAATAACGTGGACGTTATTTCACTCAGGCTGCAGTGGCAGGCCTGTTTAAGAATTGTCAGATCTCCCTATGGGTGGCAAAAGAAATGCTGCAGCCCATAAGGATCTCCTGGAACCCCAATACCCTGGGTACCTCAGTACCATATATTAGGGAATTATAAGGGTGTTCCAGTATGCCAATGTGAATTGGTGAAATTGGTCACTAGCCTGTTAGTGACAATTTGTAAAGAGAGAGCATAACCACTGAGGTTCTGGTTAGCAGAGCCTCAGTGAGACAGTTAGGCATCACACAGGGAACACATACATATAGGCCACAAACTTATGAGCACTGGGGTCCTGGCTAGCAGGGTCCCAATGACACATAACAAACATACTGAAAACATAGGGTTTTCACTATGAGCACTGGGCCCTGGCTAGCAGGATCCCAGTGAGACAGTGAAAACACCCTGACATACACTCACAAACAGGCCTAAAGTGGGGGTAACAAGGCTAGAAAGACGCTACTTTCCCACAAGTACCCTCTTTTTTGCATAGATACCCCCACTTTTTGCCTGCTATCAGTATGCTTAGACTGTTTGTACTAGTATCCTGCTAACAAAGACCCCGGTGTTCTCTCCCTTTAAATGTAGTCGCTTAGGGCTTTGTACGCTTCACAATTGGCATACTGGTGTCCCCATATAAGTCCTTAGTTTATGGTGGTTAGGTATCCAGGGCATTATGGCACCAGCGGTTCCCCATGGGCTGTGCATTGTATTGTGCCACCCATGGGAGCCCATGCAAAATGTGTCTGCAGGCCTGCCATTGCACCCTGTGTGAAAAGGTGCATGCACCCTTTCACCACAGGTCACTGCACCAGTTCACTGTAAATCACCCCTATGGTAGGCCTTCCTAGCTCAGAGGGCAGGTCCCTGTGCGTAAGGGCAGCCCTGCATGAGCAGAGGTGCCCCTGCGAATGCCAGTTCCACTGCACTGAACTTCGTAAGTACGGGGAAACCATTTTACTGGTGTACTGGACACATGTCACTGCCTGTGTCCAGCTACATCATGGTAACTCTGAACCTGGGCATGTTTTGTATCAAACATGTAAGAATAATACCCCAATACTGCTGCCAGTATTGGTTGTATGATTCCATGCACTCTGGGGGCTCCTTAGAGGATCCCCAGTAGTTCTCCTACCAGTCTTCTAGGGTTTTCCAGGCAGCCCGTGCTGCTGCCACCCGTCAGACAGGTTTCTGCCCCCCTGCTGCTTGACCAGCTCAAGCAGGAGAAGACAGAACAAAGGACTTTCTGTGGGAGAGAGAGGCAACACTCTCTCCCTTGGAAATAGGCGTTACAAGGCTTGGGAGGGGTTGCTTCCCCAAACCACGGCTTGCTTTGAGGGGCACATTTGGTGCCCTCCTTGCATAAGCTGGTTTGCACCAGTCCAGGGACCCCCCAGTCCCTGCTCTGTTGTGAAACTGGACAAAGGAAAGGGGAGTGACTACTCCCCTGTCCATCACCACCCCATGGGTGGTGCCCAGAGCTCCTCCAGGTGGCCACTCAATTCTGTCATCTTGTTTCAAGAGGCCCCTGGGGCATCTGAGTGGCCAGTTCAGGCAGGTGACGTAACAGATCCTTCATGATAGGTGCTCACCTTGCTAGGTGACCAATCCCCCTTTTAGTGCTATTTAGGGACTCCCTTGCAGGTGGTTCCCCAGATTCAATGTGAAAGACTCCACTAGGATTCCTCTGCATCATTTACTTCAACTTCTGGCCACTGGAACCACAACTGGACTCTTCAGGAACCCACAAGACTGCAACTCCGACGATGACTTTGCTTTGCAACATAGTTTCACCAGCTCCTTCCAGCAAATGGAACATTTCTCCAGCTATGCATCCTCTGGAGTTGGCAAGACTTTAGCCTGCACCAAGAAGCAAGAGGGAGTCTCCTTTGGAGTGAAGGAGTCACTCCCCTGCATCTGCAGGCACCACCAGCAACGATATCCGGCTGTGTGGATCTGCTCTCCTCTGGAAGTGTGTGGATCCTGCATAACAGGTGATGGTCTGGTGTGGTCCCCTTGGTCCTCTCTGACAGCTGTCCAACTTGGGAGCTGGTGAGCACTTGTCTCTCCTTCCAGGACAGTACCCCTGTTCACCGTGACTCTTGCAGCTACCAAGGCTTGTTGTCTCCTGCTCCAAGGGATCTTCAGGCTCCAAGTAGCTCGGGCCACCAGCACTTCTTCCTGCCAAGCACAGCCTCAGACGTGGGACTCCTCTTCAGGTGCGCTGACTCGGCCTCACTGCGACTTACTGTGCCTGCTGCCAATAGTTTGCCTGTAGGGGCTGCGACTGCTTCTGTTGGCCCTCCCAACTGCTGAGGGTTACCCTGGACTTTCCTCCAAGGGTCCAGTCCCCTGGGCCTTGCTGGTACTCTTCAGCCTTGCAAATCTTCTTTTGCTCCTCTTGCATTTGCCAAAGCTTGTTGGTGGTTCTCCTACACCACTGACCAACTTCAACCCGACAACCGACGTGGGACACCATCTGCACTGCTCCAAGGGCTCCTCTTCACCTCCTGGGCTCCACAGCTGGTCCTCTTCTCCCCTCATCGACCTGGTTCTGTATCCACAGAGGCTTGGGTAGTAGCTTCTTTCCCCACTGGACACTCCATCATGGACTGGGCTCCGTCTCCTTTTGCAGGTCCTCTTCTTTCAGAATCCACTATTAGTTTCTTCTAGACTGGTCGGGTTCTTGCACAATCCTTTTTCTAAGTCCTTCTGTTAGTCCTTGGGAAGACCTGGTACTTACCTCTGCTCTCCTGGTCACTAGGGGCCACTCAGGTACTCAACTCTTAGGGTCCCTAGTTCTTCCAGCTCCTCTTTAACAACTCCATATCCTTGGGTAGGGAACTTCACTTCGCATTCCACTTTCTTAGTATATGGTTTGGTTTTCCCCTAGGGCCTTCACTATTTTCTATAATTCTTGCTAATGCTTGTTGTTTCTATGCCAATCCATATTTGCTATTGTGTAATTATATAGTGTGTACTTACCTTCAGTTGGGGAGACTGCCTATAAGTAATCTAGTATTGTGTTACTGTGATAAAGTACCTTTATTTTTGTAACACTGTGTGGTTCTTCCATATTTGAGAAGTTGCTGTGTGACTATTATGGTATTGCATAAGCTTGCATGTCCCCTAGATAAGTGTTGCCTGTTTATCCACAGCTACCTCTAGAGAGCCTGGCTTCCTAGACACTGCCTACACTTCACTAATAGTGGTTGTCTGGATCTGGTATAAGGTGCCAACACCATAGGTGTCTCCCACACACTAGGCCAGCTTCATACACTACTTATGTGTTGGAGGGTCTTGTGTGCTGACGATGTGAAGCGTTAACATTGATGCCCCTGGGTGGGTCCCCTGGATGCAGATGTTAAAGTCCATGGAACATCATGCATTAACAAATGTGTTTCTCATTCACAGCCCTGCCGCCTCCACGCCTAAAGGTCTCATCTCCAGGACCCTTGTCGGATGAAGGCATCAAAGCCTATTACCAGATGGGCTTTTATCAGCTACTGAACAACTGCTGGGAGCTGACTGTCCTTCAGGCTGCGCAGCGGCAGGCACTTGAATCCTGGGTCGCACAAGAGTCCTACCTGCAGAAGGACATGCCTGAATACCAGCAGATTCTGGAGCGTCTCCGCCAGGAGTAGGACTGTCTCCCCCGAGACCCCATCTCACCAGAGACTGCTTAATGATGTGGCAAAGATCTAGAGCCCTTTCTCTCTGGATGATAGACGTGGCCTTTACTGGTGTCTTGTTTCCACCTGGGTATCCTTCACCTCCAACGAGGTGGTGGAGCAGAGGTGGAGTAGGTGGACCTCATAAGTCCAAGAGTTGGGGTAATATGTGTGGGTGCCAGAGGAGCATGAAGGAGGAAACAGTGATGAGACTTGCATGGGGCACATGGATGAGACACGTATGATCATTCCCACAGCCTATATACAAAGTGACTTGGGGACACAGCTGATGTGTCCCAGTGTTCACAATGCATCTCGTTGACGTCTGGGGTCCTGTCCTATCTCACGGAAGGTCCCATCAGATGCTCGCTGGTTGGAGGCTGTTGGACACTGCAAGCGGGACGAAAATGACCAACTGGGTAGTTAGAGTAGCAGTGTGCTCAATGAATAGTATTAACGCTACCTGCTGGGCTGGGACAATGTACCAATCACCTTCTGCATGAGCTGCCTGACATTCACTGTTTGGATGGTCCGGCAATCTCATTCGCTTCCTCCTCTTTGTTACCTTACTATGATTTGGGAGGGTTCATGGTGAACCCAAAGTTAGTAGGATTGGTTTCATGTAGGCACAAAAATAATCAATAAAAATAAAATGCATTCACTTGACACACATATTGTGGAGCTAATTATCTTTAATTTACACCTAAATGTATTCATGCATGGACAGGGTTGCTCCAGATGGTGGTAAATAAAACCTGCATTGACAAAGCCAAGAGGTCTGACTTATAATAAAGTGGTGCATTTCACTGTGTGTGGTACTGTGAGAGGGCAGTAGGGCAGAGGATGAATGAAATAATGAGCCAATGGGCGGAGGAACAGATGATTCCATCCATCCATTCACTATAATGACCTGATTCCTGGGATCCCAGGGCTTTAGTTGCACCAATTGGTTTCATTCACCCCTCGTGTTCTCAGGCAGAACTACAGGAACCCAAACTGAATAATTAAGTACTTCACTGTGGTAACTCTGTCAGGTGAGTGGGACTGAGCACTGAAAGAGTATTTCAAAGAGGAGAGGGTGGTTAGACACTCCAAAGAATACATAATACACATTATTACTAGTTAATAAGACCAACGTTCAGTCTATGCTTTACGTTATAAAAGTGTATCAAAACTGAGACACAGCAGAGTTGGAAATGGCCCTTTTTGCAGGTTTATTGTCTCTGCGCACTTTACCACTGCTAATCAGCACTAAAGTGCAAGTGTTCACTAGGTAAAATGTATTGGTGATTGGTTTATCCATGATTGGCATATTTGATTTACTAGTAAGTCCCTAGTAAAGTGCCCTAGAGGTGCCCAGGGCCTGTAAATCAAATGCTACTAGTGGTCCTGCAGCACTGGTTGTGCCACCCACAGTAGTAACCCTGTAAACATGGCTCAGACCTCCCACTGCAGTGTCTTTGTGTGCAGTTTTAAACTGCCAATTCGACTTGGCAAGTGTACCCACTTGCCAGGCCTAAACCTTCCCTTCTCATATATGTAAGGAACCCCTAAGGTAGGCCCTAGGTAGCCCTATCGGCAGGGTGCAGTGTATGTTTAAAGTAGGACATATACTAATGTGTTTTATCTGTCTTAACAGTGAAATACTGCCAAATTCGGTTTTCACTCTGCAAGGCCTATCTCTCTCATAGGTTAATATGGGGGCTGCCTTTAAATGTTATTAAAGTGGAGATTCCCTTTGGGAGCAGATAGAAATGTGGAGTTTAGGGTCTCTAAGCTCACAATTTAAAAATACATCTTTTAGTGAAGTTGGTTTGTAGATTGTGTGTTTGAAAATGCCACTTTTAGGAAGTAGGCATTTTCTTACTTAAGCCATTCTGTGACTCTGCCTGTTTGTGTATTCCACATCTGGGTCAGACTGACAGTTGGGCTGTTGTGAATTCCCTCTAGACAGTGACTCAAAGGGAGCTGGGGTGTAGCCTGCATATTCTGATGGGCCACCTGGGCTAGAGTGGGCGGAGGAGTGGTCACTTACACCTGAAACGGCTGTGCCTGCCTTCACACAATGCAGCCTCTAACACCCTGGAGTATGTCTGGGACCAGGCCTCAGCAAGGCAGGATCTTGTCAACAGCAGAGACTTTCCTTTAAAGTATGCCTAGTTCAAAGGCAGATCTAGTTATAAGTAGTGGACCCAAAACCCCAGACTTTTAGAATCTTTTTGGAATCAAGAGGAACCGCTGCCAAGGAGAAGAGCTGAAGAGCTGAAGGAGGAGTACTGTCCCTTTGCTGTGTTGCTTTGCTGGACTGGCCTGCAGTTGCTGCTTCTGCCTGAAAAGATTGCAAAGGGTGAACTTTGCTGTGTGTCCTGCTTGAGAAAGTTCTCCAAGGGCTTGGAGTAGAGCTTGCCTCCTGTTGGAAGTCACAGGGACACCAAAGACTGCAGTTTCCTCACCCTGCAGCACTGGGAACTGTGTGTTTTGTACTGTCCAAGAGGAGAAACCACCACCACTTCGCCAATGACGCCACTGGCCCGCACTGTGACTTGCTGACGCCACATGGAGCCGCACTGCCCCGATTCACACGGCGACTCTGGTCTCAGCGAACCCATCATCGGACGACCTCACCAAGCCGCTGCTCGCGACCTGTGGGCCCCGGCTCCAGTATTGCCTTGCTTACACCGCAGCCTGGGAATCCCTGATGATGCTGCTCCTGCTGACACCGGCACCGCTGCCTGGGTCACTACAAAAGGACACCACACCAGTTTTAGAAAAATAGCGACACCGCCCGTGAGGTACACGAAGCACCATCCTGTCCTGCACCTCAGCCCACTTCCACCAACGCCAGAACCATTGACTCCAGTGTCATCACCAGGCATCCCTGCCTACACCGTGGCCTGTGGACCCCACTCGTGAGGGTCACGAAGCACTGTCCCGTCTTGCACCGCTGGCTTGGGCCTACCGATGACAGCGCTTCAGCAATGATGACAATGCTGTCTGCACCGCGACCTGGTGACACCGCACGTCGCACCTCCCCTTTCACACAGCAGCCATGGTCTCACCAACGCCGCTGGATGCCGTCATCGAGCCACTGCCTGCACCGTAACCTATGGGAAGGCACTCGCATCGTTCCACCTCACACTGCAGCCCGACACCATCCACGTCAGTGCTCCTGACTTCATCAGACTGGAATTTGATCCACAACGCATGTGACTTCAAGGGCCCGACGACTCCCGTACCGGCTTCGGAACTGACACCACAACGCCAGCGATGCTGCTCTCCTTAGCTCATCATGAGGATCACAATGCCCTGCAATTCCAAAGGGACTGTTTGCGGGTCCTCCCGACATCGTAGCTGGCCCACGAAACCGGGGCCGGCCTCAACTGTTGGTTTTGTTGATCACAACGCCGTGATAGCCCCAAGTGGAGCTATCGACTTCAAGAAACTGTATTTTTGAGTACATCTTACAGAATTTATATATTTCTTACTGTATGTTGGATTTTTATTGTATTTGGTCTTGTATTACAGAGATAAATATTGGCTATTTTTCTAAAACTGGTGTGGTGTCCTTTTGTAGTGTTTTCATTTATTACTGTGGGTTATGTGCAAATGCTTTACACATTGCTTCTGAGTTAAGCCTGACTGCTTGTGCCAAGCTACCAAAGGGGTGAGCAGAGGTTATCTGAGTAATTATCTCCCTTATCCTGACTAGAAGAGGGGTCCCTACTTGGACAGGGTGCAAACCGACTGCCAACTGGAGACCCTATTTCTAACAAGCAGCAACAAGTATTGGCAAAGGCAACGGGTTTTGGCTTTTCCCCCATTGCTTTTGTCAATGCTTCTTAGCAATGCTGAACAGCATCAGCAAGAAGGAAAGAAAAGGCATGATGGCGTGACAAATGTGATACTGCTGGCACCTGCATTATTCAGTAGGCGCATGCATGTGTCATGACATACGAGCGCAGGCCAGGCTGTCACTCACATGCATACTTACTAAACGATGTAAGCTCCATTACCTTTATTGTTTTTTTTAATCCGCCGATCCGAGATGACGAATGACACTTGGTGTGGTAAATAAAACAAAACAAAATTTTTACTTGTGCAAATGCTTTTTTAGAAGCAGAGTGGGCAGGCATAAAATAGAAGCTTTCGGGCCCTCCAAATGTTCTTTTTTAAAAATAAAAAAAAGAGGCATGTGAGCAATAGAGCTGGGGGAGGAGCAGGTGGTGGAAAACAATGTGATGTGGGATGAAGTGGCAACTGAAACATTTTAGGCAGTG
Source organism: Pleurodeles waltl (assembly GCF_031143425.1). Lineage (NCBI taxonomy): Eukaryota > Metazoa > Chordata > Amphibia > Caudata > Salamandridae > Pleurodeles > Pleurodeles waltl. Next base: position 1,351,310,870 of record NC_090437.1, on the reverse strand, counting down.
GGGGGGAGTCTAGTGCTTGAAGGAAAATGCAGTTCCCTGAATGAGTAGTGAAAGAAAACCAATCATCCAGTCACAAGAACAATAAAGAGGGTGTGTTCCAGGGGCGGTGTGGGAAAGTCCTCCTTTTTGCCCTGGTCACCCCCAAACGTTTTGGACAGATACTGGTGGGTACTGGCTCTTGGCTGTGCCTTGGGTACTGCTTACCAGTCCCAGGGCCAGTGCTCTGCGGATAAGCAACTTAGGCTAATTATAACTGGCTATGCCGACTTAACTACAAGTCCCTAGTATACGGTAGGGCATGTAGGTTTAGGGACCCCAGCATAGGTGACCCATAGGTGCACTGCTGAGGAGCCCAGTGTCCTTTTCAAAGCAGGCCTGCCTTGCTGGCTGCTTTTAAATAAAAGTTACATGCAAATTCGACTTTAGAATTAAAAGTACTTCCAAAGTCTAAAACTACCTTAAGTTCCCCTAGGGTTGGGTGCCATGTAACTATAAGCAGGGACCTTGTAAAAATAGTTTCATAAGGCTGGGTGAGGTAAAATAGGCAAATTTGTTTTACCCTCACTGTAGTGAATGGCCTCCATAGGCTAACATGGAATAGTTAATACAGTCCCAAAAGGAGATTCATATTTTAAGTATGGAATCAAACTGATTGTTATAATAAATCCAACATCTTGTCATTGTTGAATTTAATATAACTAGTTCACCTGAAAGTTGCCAACTTCAGCTCAGTAGTGCCCTTCTATGATTGGCCAGCCTCTGGTAGCCAGGCCAGGCTGCCTTCATTATGTGTGAAGGGTCCTTGGTTGAACACAAAGGATGTGCCTGGGGGGAGGAGATCTGCCTCAGCGGATGGGAAAGCAGGAAGAGGGTAGAGCAGCCAAACTGGTCTTCAAAGGAGGGAAGGACATTTGGAGAACCTCAGGACCTCCCCCATTTCCTGCAAACCCAGACAACCAGGTGCCCCCTTCATTAGATTGGGAGAGGGCAGGAAAGGGGTGTGTTAAGTAATTTTAGCCACACCAGTACGTGGACTCAGCAAGACCTAACCTCCAAATTTGAACTTCTGCACTTTTAGATTTTAAAGGAATGTTGCTCTCGGGGATTGATTTTTGCCACACTTACTAGGAAGTGTTCATCCAAGAGGTTGGTGGCCTGCCTGTGATTGGACAGTTACCCCCCTTGCTTTCCACCCAAGAAGCAAGGATAAATATGGTGGAGATGCACTCACAACTCAGATCCCTACAAGGAACAACGACAAGAAGAAGAACGACTGTCCTGCTGGACCACTGACCTGCACCTGGGCATTGCATTCTGAAGGACTGCACCAGCTTCCCACTTGGGCTTCCCACAAAAAAGACTTTGTCTTCAGCTGGTTCAAGAAGGGACTCCCTGTTTGCTACATGTAGAAAATATCTGACCAGGGCCCACTGCATCAAAAACAGAAGAAACTGACCAGCTGACCACCGTTCACTGTTCGTTTTTGGATTAGAGCCAGGTGCATTCTGGGAGGTGGAGTCTAACCCTCAAGAAGCAACTCAGGGATTCTAGGAACGGTGGGTGAGTTGTGGACTCTTAAAGAACCTGCAAAGACCTTCTGGAAGAAGATCCAGAAGTTTGGAGACAATTGGAGAATTTTGGGGGAAAAGCTCCATAAAGGGACCAACCCTACGTCATGAGTCAAGCCGGCTTACGTCGACCGTGACCCGGCCTGATTTGTAGGTTCATCCTGCTGAAAAGCTCTGGAGCCTCAGACTTCCAAGAATTCACCGTGGGCGCCTGAAGAGGCAATCCGAGGATGCTGACTCAAAAACGGCTTGTTGTGGAGGGTTGTCTGACATCAGAGAGAAAAAGGTCCAAAAAAGTGACAAAGTCTGAACGTACAAAGTTGACCAAGGCTTCCTGCGCAACGTCTCAAAGGAGGGCTTCAGGGAGGTTAGGTCCAATTTGAAGTTCGGCCCGGATGAATATTTTCATCATGAAAAATCATCAAAGTCTGAAGATAAGACTTCACTAAGGTCCCTGTGACGTGGATCCGAAGAGGGCTCCAGGGAGTTTGGATGCCATCTGTGACTTCATCCCGGTGAAAAACTTGTCCTGAAAAAAAGTCCAAAGGTAATACTTTGACGAGGCCTCTCGCTCTCTCGCTCACTGTAGCCGAGCAGCGCTCCATCACGGTCAGCCTCAAATTTTGACTTTGCCCGGTCGAGTGCGACCAGATGTCCAGATTGGCGTTTTTTGTTTCTATGCGTTAAAAAAACAACATTTAGGGCCTCATTATGATATTGGCGGCTAATGCCGCCTATTGCCACGGCGATGGGCGTCAACATACCGTCGCCGTGGCTACTGACCGTCCATCAAATTATGACCCTAGCCGGAATTACGGTCATGGTGGCGGATGGCGTTAAGGTGGGGCTGCTGCCAGCAGCACCGCCACACCAGCAAAACGCTGCCTTCCCTATCATGTTCCATGATACTGCCTGGCAGTGTTTTGCTGGTGGACACTGCTGTTGGCAGCAGCGTTGCGTCCCGTGTCCTGCCGGATGAGCCCCTGCAAGCAGGTAAGTAGGGTTCTCTTACAGGAGACGGGAGTGGGGGTGTTGTGTGTGGGTGTGTGTGACTGTGTTTGAATGTGTGCATGCGTGCATGTACGTGCATGTTGTGTCGTGTGAGTGCGTGTGTGCCTGGATGTATGTTCATGAGCATTGCTGTGAGTCTGTATGAATGTATGCATGTGTTGGTGAATGTGTGTATGCGTGTGTGTATGGGTGTTTATGTATGTGTTTATATGTGGTGGGGGTTGAGAGGGGGAGGGCCAAGGTGGGGGAGGACTCTGGGGAGGGGGAAGGGGAGGGGGAGGGGGGAAGGGGAGACCCCTATCAATGCCAGGGAAGGAATTCCCTGGCACTGATAGTGCCTACTGCCATGGTTTCCGTGGCGGTACAGAAATCATGGAAACCATGACGGTGGGTGGGGTCTAAATGCTATGGGCGGTCTAGTGACCGCTGCCGGGCTGAAAACTGTAGTCTCCAGCCCAGCGGTCATTACCGCTGTGGCGGTCGGTGTGTTAACTTGGTGGTTTGGCTTTGGCTAAACCTTCAATGTCATAATAGTGGAGGTATGTACCGCCAGCCTGTTTGCGGTACTACCTCCACTATTGCACCGACCACCGGGGTCATAATGACCCTCTTGGTCTCCTAAGTTAAGCCTAACTGCTCATTGTCAAGCTAACAAGGGTTGAACTTGGGTTAATTTATTGAGACCTGACTCGACCTGGTGGGGCTTAGTGGCCTATTGCGAAGTGCAGGTACTTATCCCCCTTACCAATAATCCACTTTCCAGCAGGTGGGACACACATAAGAGAAAGGAAAGCGGTCAAATCAAAAGCAAGCAAATAAGAGTTACAAAGCCAACCACTGGTACGCAATGGGCTGGCTTAAGCTTACTGTAACTTTTTTGTATTTTTCCACAAGAAATCTTTGGAAAACAGGTCAGATCTGTCCATAAACAAGAACTAAAAAACAAAAGCATATATGGCCCTCTGGGCCAGAGTTATGACTCCAAAGAGTATTATAGCTCCTAGATAGGAGACACTATGAAACAATTAACAATGGAATCTATAGACCCCCATGCACAGGGTTAGTCTTCAGAGCTGGAGCCATGATAGCAGTGCCTGCATTGCAGTGATCTGGCTTCAGCAGTTGCCATTACCTGAGATGTTTTGGGTTTGCTCACTGTCCCACAAGTGCCCACCTTTCCTCATACACAGCGCTGGTCCAGCGGTGACGGTTCCTGTTACTGACACCTGCAGTCCAGGCGCAGTTACTGGTGTCCCACTAGACATATAGATAAGGATTTGCTCGTTAAGGTGCCAGCACACCCTGATACCCTCAGATGACACAAAAGTGGAGGGGGTTGTACCCTAGCTTGTTGGTCGCAGTTTAGAGTTGCAAGTGGCAGGGTACCCAGGGGGACGGTGCTTCTGTCGCAGGAGCAAGGCAAGGCTACCGATGTGGTGAAGCATGGGCCAGGGATTAGGGTTCATATGGTAGGTTCTTCAATAAATTAATCTTCTAAAGCTATGGCCTGTACCTGGAAATTATTCACAACCTTCCAGAGCACCTGGGAGTAGTTATGGACTATGAAGTGATGTTGTGGCAGTAAGATGTGCCCCTCGATTGTGATGTACATCATTTTTTGTAATCTTGAGCTGCTGTCTCAAGGCTGTGTTTGCTCTAAAGTGGTTGTCCTTTGATGGTTGACTCCACAAAACTTTCAGTGTTTGTCCTTTCATGGTCGACTCCACAAACCTTTCGGCTGTTAGCAAACCTGACCAGGTAAGTCTTGCTTTCGTAGGGTGGTATCGGGATGAAGACTAGTTCAGGGAGCAGACAAACCACTCATAATCAATGTCCAAACAGCGCCATTCCTCATGGAAACAAATGTAGTGCTCTCAGTGAGATTAATGTCTCTTTTCATTTCATTCTGCCAATGTTGTTCTATATGACAAGGATTTTCTCTCTGTGGCTCCACCAACTATGATGGAGGAGGTAGGGGCTGCACTGATACAATACTCTAAGCAGCTGGATGTGACCTCTCACTGTTCCGTGGCCTTTGCAGGTGTTTCAGTTTTTAAATGAGGCTTTTCCTGCTCAAGGAACAGTTTCAGAACACAGTTCACAGTCGTGGCTCATAGTTGATTGCGGGATGAGATGTATTTCTTGGCCACTCCCAGGTACTCATCATTGCATCATGGGCAGTGGCTTAGGATAGGTGCTAGGACCTCGTCAAATATGCTGGACATGTTTGCAATATGTTTTTTTTTTTTTGCACACGACTCCAGAATTGTAAATTGGCGAGTGAGATTTGGAGTCCCCTAATGCGATTACCGGTTGGTAGGAGAACATCCAGAAAGATTTTTGTAACGTGAGCAGTCACAGGCGGTCGCAACAGTTTGCAGTAAGAAAGCTTCCGCTTGAGTGGACAATCTACGTGAATGGCAGCTACATCAACTTGGGTAGGTGCGCTCGCTGGCGCACACATGGTGCCATTTCTATCTCCACCCGTTGGCGGAACTTTGCTGCATCTTGCAGAGTTTTTATGTAGCTCTGCGGAAATCCAGAGAGTCAAATTCTGCGAGTTCTGCCCAACCCTATAGATTACTTGCTTGGACTGTCTTCTGATGAGTCTGTTTGGGCAATTTTCAAAGTATTTTAATCAATAGGATGGCAAGACCTGATTTACTTGTTTATCTAAATTCATATTATCATCCATCACTCCCAAGTTTTTTGCTTCTCCTTCTGGGGTGGGGGCCACCCGTTTATTGATGGCTGATACCTGGCCAAAGCCCAGCAACTTCCTCTTATCTTCATTCAATTTTAATGCTTTGGTGCTCATCCATTTCACCACTGAAGACAGTTGTGTACATTTGAGACAGTTTTAAATTAGTCCAAGATTGAAACAACAACTTGAGTATCGTCTATATATGACATGAGAATGCAAAACGTTTCCTATATGTATATATATTGAACAAAGTAGGGATCAATATAGATCCTTAGGGCAACTCACACAAAAGCAGTGGTTCACTAGAGACAAGTGATGCCATTTTCACTGTTTGGGACTAATGTGACAGAAAAGACAAGTCAGTCGAAGGTATTACCTTGCAGTCCTGACACCTGCAGCTCCAGAAGAACAACACTGACAGAACCTATTGAACGTAGCATTATCATTGCTGCACTGACTTCTCCATCCAAAAGCATCTAAGTGTTGTCCAGGACTGACTTATGCAGTCGGTGATCTAGTTTCTTAAGTTGAGGGTGTTACCAGGGAGCGAGATTATGAGTAGAATGTCATCGGCGGTGGAGAAGATGTTGATGTTGTGTGTGCGGATGACTTTGACCAGAGGGCTCGTGCATGCGTTGAAGAGGGTGGGGCTGAGGGATGAACCTTGAGAAAGTCCTTGAGGAGGTGCAGGCAGGTCATCAATACACTAGGCGGTCTGCCTCCTCCAGGAAGGCTCAGCTCCACAGATCTGCTCCGTTTTAGGGTGTAGCCCTTCAAGGACGAGAGATGAAGGTTCTGCTTTAGGTCTTAGCCTTCTTTTTCACAGTGTGCACAGGTTCTTCAGGTGAAAGGGGAATACACACATCCCAACAGGTCCAATGCGTGTGGAAGATCCTTATTTTTTTAACAAGAAAAAGTCTTTATTTAGTTGTCTGCCATTTTAATATACGTCAATGGGCAAAAATCGGTTTCCGCCCGAATTTTTTTTTTTCTTTAAATCTTCCTTACTATGTTCAAACTATAAACACGCAGTGGGGTTATAACACAAGTTCCATTCCATGGCTCACCTTCAGCACACTCAATCACATTGGCATGGACCACTTTAATGATGTTGGCATCACAGTAGGGCGCCGCCATCTTGTTTCTCTCAGCACAGAGGAATCAAGGCAGACTTCTGTGGGACAGTTCAAGTTTCTCCTTCTGGTGGCCCAGCCATTGCAGCCACCCTGAGCTCGCCTCCGAAAAGGTGTATTAATGCTGGAGTCCCAGACCCCGATATTAGAAGACGACGATATTACAACACGACGGATGACCCTTTCCACTCACCTCCAGTTCTGGGAGAGCGAGGGTCAGCGTGACTTGTCATTACAAGAATCTTGTTTGCAGGATTACAGACTCCACATGTGAGGGAATAAAGCCCTGTGGCAACGCTCATTCTCATTGAGCCCTTGTAGACCGTCCACAACCAAAACCTTGTGATCCTGATCCGGAGATGGCATCTTCCATCCTAGAGTATATCCTTACTAAACTAAAAGCAGCTAAGCCACCTGATGCCAAGGTGCACACGAACAAAGAACTGAACAACATGAGATGAGACCGGACTTCTTCAAATCACGGGCAACGCCAGTGAGAAGATCTGGACATCCACAGACTGCAGAACAGACATATGTCATCTTCAGCCCAGTCATAGAACTGTAGGATCGGAGCCGTAGAGATAACTTCCGCATCTACAGCTTCCACGAAGGGAGGAAGGGTCCCACCTCGCAGCATTTCAATCCACTTTGAGACCATAATTCTGGTGAGCTTCAGGCTGAGGAATAAGAACAATCTGAGGAGCAGAACTGCTGGAGGGAAGAGACTGCAGGGGGGACTGCTGGAGGAAAGAGACTGCAGGGAGAGACTGCTGGAGGGAAGAGACTGCAGGGGGAGACTGCTGGAGGGAAGAGACTGCGGGGGGAGACTGCTGGAGGGAAGAGACGGCAGGGGGAGACTGCTGGAGGGAAGAGACTGCAGGGAGAGACTGCTGGAGGGAAGAGACTGCAGGGGGAGACTGCTGGAGGGAAGAGACTGCAGGGTAGAGACTGCAGGGGAGACTGCTGGAGGGAAGAGACTGCAGGGGGAGACTGCTGGAGGGAAGAGACTGCAGGGAGAGACTGCTGGAGGGAAGAGACTGCAGGGTAGAGACTGCAGGGGAGACTGCTGGAGGAAAGAGACTGCAGGGGGAGACTGCTGGAGGGAAGAGACTGCAGGGAGAGACTGCAGGGGGAGACTGCTGGAGGGAAGAGACTGCAGGGGAGAGACTGCAGGGGAGACTGCTGGAGGTAAGAGACTGCAGGGAGAGACTCTGGAGGGAAGACACTGCAGGGAGAGACTGCAGGGAGAGACTGCTGGAGGGAAGAGACTGCAGGGAGAGAGTGCAGGGGGAGACTGCTGGAGGGAAGAGACTGCAGGGGGGACTGCTGGAGGGAAGAGACTGCAGGGAGAGACTGCTGGAGGGAAGAGACTGCAGGGGGAGACTGCTGGAGGGAAGAGACTGCAGGGGGAGACTGCTGGAGGGAAGAGACTGCAGGGGAGAGACTGCAGGGGAGACTGCTGGAGGTAAGAGACTGCAGGGAGAGACTCTGGAGGGAAGACACTGCAGGGAGAGACTGCTGGAGGGAAGAGACGGCAGGGGGAGACTGCTGGAGGGAAGAGACTGCAGGGAGAGACTGCTGGAGGGAAGAGACTGCAGGGGGAGACTGCTGGAGGGAAGAGACTGCAGGGTAGAGACTGCAGGGGACACTGCTGGAGGGAAGAGACTGCAGGGGGAGACTGCTGGAGGGAAGAGACTGCAGGGGGAGACTGCTGGAGGGAAGAGACTGCAGGGAGAGACTGCTGGAGGGAAGAGACTGCAGGGGGAGACTGCTGGAGGGAAGAGACTGCGGGGGAGACTGCTGGAGGGAAGAGACTGCAGGGGGAGACTGCTGGAGGGAAGAGACTGCAGGGAGAGACTGCTGGAGGGAAGAGACTGCAGGGGGAGACTGCTGGAGGGAAGAGACTGCAGGGTAGAGACTGCAGGGGAGACTGCTGGAGGGAAGAGACTGCAGGGGGAGACTGCTGGAGGGAAGAGACTGCAGGGGGAGACTGCTGGAGGGAAGAGACTGCAGGGAGAGACTGCTGGAGGGAAGAGACTGCAGGGGGAGACTGCTGGAGGGAAGAGACTGCGGGGGAGACTGCTGGAGGGAAGAGACTGCAGGGGGAGACTGCAGGGGAGACTGCTGGAGGTAAGAGACTGCAGGGAGAGACTCTGGAGGGAAGACACTGCAGGGAGAGACTGCTGGAGGGAAGAGACGGCAGGGGGAGACTGCTGGAGGGAAGAGACTGCAGGGAGAGACTGCTGGAGGGAAGAGACTGCAGGGGGAGACTGCTGGAGGGAAGAGACTGCAGGGTAGAGACTGCAGGGGAGACTGCTGGAGGGAAGAGACTGCAGGGGGAGACTGCTGGAGGGAAGAGACTGCAGGGGGAGACTGCTGGAGGGAAGAGACTGCAGGGAGAGACTGCTGGAGGGAAGAGACTGCAGGGGGAGACTGCTGGAGGGAAGAGAGTGCGGGGGAGACTGCTGGAGGGAAGAGACTGCAGGGGGAGACTGCTGGAGGGAAGAGACTGCAGGGAGAGACTGCTGGAGGGAAGAGACTGCAGGGGGAGACTGCTGGAGGGAAGAGACTGCAGGGTAGAGACTGCAGGGGAGACTGCTGGAGGGAAGAGACTGCAGGGGGAGACTGCTGGAGGGAAGAGACTGCAGGGAGAGACTGCTGGAGGGAAGAGACTGCAGGGGGAGACTGCTGGAGGGAAGAGACTGCGGGGGAGACTGCTGGAGGGAAGAGACTGCAGGGGGAGACTGCTGGAGGGAAGAGACTGCAGGGAGAGACTGTTGGAGGGAAGAGACTGCAGGGGGAGACTGCTGGAGGGAAGAGACTGCAGGGTAGAGACTGCAGGGGAGACTGCTGGAGGGAAGAGACTGCAGGGGGAGACTGCTGGAGGGAAGAGACTGCAGGGGGAGACTGCTGGAGGGAAGAGACTGCAGGGAATAGACTGCAGGGGAAGACTGCTGGAGTGAAGAGACTGCAGGGAGAGACTGCTAGAGGGAAAAGACTGCAGGGGAGAGACTGCAGGGGGAGACTGCTGGAGGGAAGAGACTGCAGGGAGCGACTCTGGTGGGGAAAGACTGCAGGGAGAGACTGCTGGAGGGAAGACACTGTAGGGGGAGACTGCTGGAGGGAAGAGACTGCAGGGGTGACTGCTGGAGGGAAGAGACTGCAGGGGGAGACTGCTGGAGGGAAGAGACTGCAGGGGGAGACTGCTGGAGGGAAGAGACTGCAGGGAGAGACTGCTGGAGGGAAGAGACTGCAGGGGGAGACTGCTGGAGGGAAGAGACTGCGGGGGAGACTGCTGGAGGGAAGAGACTGCAGGGGGAGACTGCTGGAGGGAAGAGACTGCAGGGGGAGACTGCTGGAGGGAAGAGACTGCAGGGAGAGACTCTGGAGGGAAGAGACTGCAGGGAGAGACTCTGGAGGGAAGACACTGCAGGGGAGAGACTGCAGGGAGAGACTGCAGGGGGAGACTTCTGGAGGGAAGAGACTGCAGGGAGAGACTGCTGGAGGGAAGAGACTGCAGGGGGAGACTGCTGGAGGGAAGAGACTGCAGGGGGAGACTGCTGGAGGGAAGAGACTGCAGGGTAGAGACTGCAGGGGAGACTGCTGGAGGTAAGAGACTGCAGGGGGGACTGCTGGAGGGAAGAGACTGCAGGGAGAGACTGCTGGACGTAAGAGACTGCAGGGAGAGACTCTGGAGGGAAGACACTGTAGGGGAGAGACTGCAGGGGGAGACTGCTGGAGGGAAGAGACTGCAGGGAATAGACTGCAGGGGAAGACTGCTGGAGTGAAGAGACTGCAGGGAGAGACTGCTAGAGGGAAAAGACTGCAGGGGAGAGACTGCAGGGGGAGACTGCTGGAGGGAAGAGACTGCAGGGAGCGACTCTGGTGGGGAAAGACTGCAGGGAGAGACTGCTGGAGGGAAGACACTGTAGGGGAGAGACTGCAGGGGGAGACTGCTGGAGGGAAGAGACAGATGGGGAGAGACTCTGGAGGCAAGAGACTGCAGGGAGAGACTGTTGAGAGAAGAGACTGCAGGGGAGAGACTGCAGGGGGAGACTGCTGGAGGGAAGAGACAGCTGGGGAGAGACTCTGGAGGGAAGAGACTGCAGGGAGAGACTGCTGTAGGGAAGAGACTGCCGGGGAGAGACTGCAGGGGGAGACTGCAAGGGGAGGCTGCTGGAGGTAAGAGACTGCAGGGAGAGTCTCTGGAGGGAAGAGACTGCAGGGAGAGACTGCTGGAGGGAAGAGACTGCAGGGAGACAGTCTGGAGGGAAGACACTGCAGGGGAGAGACTGCAGGGGGAGACTGCTGGAGGGAAGAGACTGCAGGGAGAGACTACTGGAGGGAAGAGACTGCAGGGGAGAGACTGCAGGGGGAGACTGCTGGAGGGAAGAGACTGCAGGGAGCGACTCTGGTGGGGAAAGACTGCAGGGAGAGACTGCTGGAGGGAAGACACTGTAGGGGAGAGACTGCAGGGGGAGACTGCTGGAGGGAAGAGACAGATGGGGAGAGACTCTGGAGGCAAGAGACTGCAGGGAGAGACTGTTGAGAGAAGAGACTGCAGGGGAGAGACTGCAGGGGGAGACTGCTGGAGGGAAGAGACAGCTGGGGAGACACTCTGGAGGGAAGAGACTGCAGGGAGAGACTGCTGTAGGGAAGAGACTGCCGGGGAGAGACTGCAGGGTGAGACTGCAAGGGGAGGCTGCTGGAGGTAAGAGACTGCAGGGAGAGTCTCTGGAGGGAAGAGACTGCAGGGAGAGACTGCTGGAGGGAAGAGACTGCAGGGAGACAGTCTGGAGGGAAGACACTGCAGGGGAGAGACTGCAGGGGGAGACTGCTGGAGGGAAGAGACTGCAGGGAGAGACTACTGGAGGGAAGAGACTGCAGGGGAGAGACTGCAGGAGGAGAATGCTGGAGGGAAGAGACTGCAGGGAGCGACTCTGGAGGGGAAAGACAGCAGGGAGAGACTGCTGGAGGGAAGAGACTGCAGGGGAGAGACTGCAGGGGGAGACTGCAGGGGAGGACTGCTGGAGGGAAGAGACTGCAGGGAGAGACTGCTGGAGGGAAGAGACTGCAGGGGAGAGACTGCAGGGAGAGACTGCAGGGGGAGACTACTGGAGAGAGGAGACTGCAGGGAGAGACTGCTGGAGGGAAGACACTGCAGGGAAGAGACTGCAGGGGGAGACTGCTGGAGTGAAGAGACTGCAGGGAGAGATTGCTAGAGGGAAGAGACTGCAGGGGAGAGACTGCAGGGGGAGACTGCTGGAGGGAAGAGACTGCAGGGGGCGACTCTGGAGGGGAAAGACTGCAGGGAGAGACTGCTGGAGGGAAGAGACTGCAGGGGATGGACTTGAGGGGTAGACTGGTGGAGGGAAGAGACAGATGGGGAGAGACTCTGGAGGGAAGAGACTGCAGGGAGAGACTGCTGGAGGGAAGAGACTGCAGGGGAGAGACTGCAGGGGGAGACTGCTGGAGGGAAGAGACAGCTGGGGAGAGACTCTGGAGGGAAGAGACTGCAGGGAGAGACTGCTGGAGGGAAAAGACAGCTGGGGAGAGACTCTGGAGGGAAGAGAATGCAGGGAGAGACTGCTGGAGGGAAGAGACTGCAGAGGAGAGACTGCAGGGGGAGACTGCAAGTGGAGGCTGCTGGACGTAAGAGACTGCAGGGAGAGACTCTGGAGGGAAGACACTGTAGGGGAGAGACTGCAGGGGGAGACTGCTGGAGGGAAGAGACTGCAGGGAGAGACTGCTGGAGGGAAGAGACTGCAGGGAGACACTCTGGAGGGAATACACTGAAGGGGAGAGACTGCAGGGGGAGACTGCTGGAGGGAAGAGACTGCAGGGAGAGACTGCTGGAGGGAAGAGACTGCAGGGGAGAGACTGCAGGGGGAGACTGCTGGAGGTAAGAGACTGCAGGGAGCGACTCTGGAGGGGAAAGACTGCAGCGAGAGACTGCTGGAGGGAAGAGACTGCAGGGGAAAGACTGCAGGGGGAGGCTGCAGGGGAGGACTGCTGGAGGGAAGATACTGCAGGGAGAGACTGCTGGAGGGAAGAGACAGATGGGGAGAGACTCTGGAGGCAAGAGACTGCAGGGAGAGACTGTTGAGAGAAGAGACTGCAGGGGAGAGACTGCAGGGGGAGACTGCTGGAGGGAAGAGACAGCTGGGGAGAGACTCTGGAGGGAAGAGACTGCAGGGAGCGACTCTGGTGGGGAAAGACTGCAGGGAGAGACTGCTGGAGGGAAGACACTGTAGGGGAGAGACTGCAGGGGGAGACTGCTGGAGGGAAGAGACAGATGGGGAGAGACTCTGGAGGCAAGAGACTGCAGGGAGAGACTGTTGAGAGAAGAGACTGCAGGGGAGAGACTGCAGGGGGAGACTGCTGTAGGGAAGAGACTGCCGGGGAGAGACTGCAGGGGGAGACTGCAAGGGGAGGCTGCTGGAGGTAAGAGACTGCAGGGAGAGTCTCTGGAGGGAAGAGACTGCAGGGAGAGACTGCTGGAGAGACGAGACTGCAGGGAGACAGTCTGGAGGGAAGACACTGCAGGGGAGAGACTGCAGGGGGAGACTGCTGGAGGGAAGAGACTGCAGGGAGAGACTACTGGAGGGAAGAGACTGCAGGGGAGAGACTGCAGGGGGAGACTGCTGGAGGGAAGAGACTGCAGGGAGCGACTCTGGTGGGGAAAGACTGCAGGGAGAGACTGCTGGAGGGAAGACACTGTAGGGGAGAGACTGCAGGGGGAGACTGCTGGAGGGAAGAGACAGATGGGGAGAGACTCTGGAGGCAAGAGACTGCAGGGAGAGACTGTTGAGAGAAGAGACTGCAGGGGAGAGACTGCAGGGGGAGACTGCTGGAGGGAAGAGACAGCTGGGGAGACACTCTGGAGGGAAGAGACTGCAGGGAGAGACTGCTGTAGGGAAGAGACTGCCGGGGAGAGACTGCAGGGTGAGACTGCAAGGGGAGGCTGCTGGAGGTAAGAGACTGCAGGGAGAGTCTCTGGAGGGAAGAGACTGCAGGGAGAGACTGCTGGAGGGAAGAGACTGCAGGGAGACAGTCTGGAGGGAAGACACTGCAGGGGAGAGACTGCAGGGGGAGACTGCTGGAGGGAAGAGACTGCAGGGAGAGACTACTGGAGGGAAGAGACTGCAGGGGAGAGACTGCAGGAGGAGAATGCTGGAGGGAAGAGACTGCAGGGAGCGACTCTGGAGGGGAAAGACAGCAGGGAGAGACTGCTGGAGGGAAGAGACTGCAGGGGAGAGACTGCAGGGGGAGACTGCAGGGGAGGACTGCTGGAGGGAAGAGACTGCAGGGAGAGACTGCTGGAGGGAAGAGACTGCAGGGGAGAGACTGCAGGGAGAGACTGCAGGGGGAGACTACTGGAGAGAGGAGACTGCAGGGAGAGACTGCTGGAGGGAAGACACTGCAGGGAAGAGACTGCAGGGGGAGACTGCTGGAGTGAAGAGACTGCAGGGAGAGATTGCTAGAGGGAAGAGACTGCAGGGGAGAGACTGCAGGGGGAGACTGCTGGAGGGAAGAGACTGCAGGGGGCGACTCTGGAGGGGAAAGACTGCAGGGAGAGACTGCTGGAGGGAAGAGACTGCAGGGGATGGACTTGAGGGGTAGACAGCTGGAGGGAAGAGACAGCTGGGGAGAGACTCTGGAGGGAAGAGACTGCAGGGAGAGACTGCTGGAGGGAAAAGACAGCTGGGGAGAGACTCTGGAGGGAAGAGAATGCAGGGAGAGACTGCTGGAGGGAAGAGACTGCAGAGGAGAGACTGCAGGGGGAGACTGCAAGTGGAGGCTGCTGGACGTAAGAGACTGCAGGGAGAGACTCTGGAGGGAAGACACTGTAGGGGAGAGACTGCAGGGGGAGACTGCTGGAGGGAAGAGACTGCAGGGAGAGACTGCTGGAGGGAAGAGACTGCAGGGAGACACTCTGGAGGGAATACACTGAAGGGGAGAGACTGCAGGGGGAGACTGCTGGAGGGAAGAGACTGCAGGGAGAGACTGCTGGAGGGAAGAGACTGCAGGGGAGAGACTGCAGGGGGAGACTGCTGGAGGTAAGAGACTGCAGGGAGCGACTCTGGAGGGGAAAGACTGCAGCGAGAGACTGCTGGAGGGAAGAGACTGCAGGGGAAAGACTGCAGGGGGAGGCTGCAGGGGAGGACTGCTGGAGGGAAGATACTGCAGGGAGAGACTGCTGGAGGGAAGAGACTGCAGGGGAGAGACTGTAGGGACAGACTGCATGGGGAGACTGCTGGAGAGAGGAGACTGCAGGGAGAGACTGCTGCAGGGAGAGACTGCAGGGGAGAGACTGCATGGAGAGACTGCAGGGGGAGACTGATGGAGGGAAGAGACTGCAGGGAGAGACTGCTGGAGGAAAGAAACTGCAGGGGGATAGACTGCAGGGGGAGACTGCTGGAGGGAAGATACTGCAAGGAGCGATTCTGTAGGAGAGAGACTGCAGGGAGAGACTGCTGGAGGGAAGAGATTGCAGGGGAGAGACTGCAGGGGAAGACTGCAGGGGGGGACTGCTGGAGGGAAGAGACTGCAGGGAGAGACTGCTGGAAGGAAGAAGCTGCAGTGGAGAGACTGCAGGGAGAGACTGCAGGGGGAGACTGCTGGAGAGAGGAGACTGCAGGGAGAGACTGCTACAGGGACAGACTGCAGGGGAGAGACTGCAGGGAGAGACTGCAGGGGGAGACTGCTGGAGGGAAAAGACTGCAGGGAGAGACGGCAGGGGAGAGACTGCAGGGGAGACTGCTGGAGGGAAGAGACGTAAGAGAGAGCCTGCTGGAGGAAAGAGACTGCAGTGGGACACTGCTGGAGGAAGAGACTGCAGGGAGCGACTCTGGAGGGGAAAGACAGCAGGGAGAGACTGCTGGAGGGAAGAGACAGCTGGGGAGAGACTGCAGGGGGAGACTGTAGGGGTAGACTGCTGGAGAGAGGAGACTGCAGGGAGAGACTGCTGCAGGGAGAGACTGCAGGGGAGAGACTGCATGGAGAGACTGCAGGGGGAGACTGCTGGAGGGAAGAGACTGCAGGGAGAGACTGCAGGGGAGAGACTGCAGGGGAGACTGCTGGAGGGATGATACTGCAGGGAGAGACTTCTGGAGCAAAGAGACTGCAGGGGAGAGACTGCAGGGGGAGACTGCTGGAGGGAAGAGTCTGCAGGGAGCGATTCTGTAGGGGAAAGACTGCAGGGAGAGACTGCTGGAGGGACGAGACTGCAGAGAGAGACTGCAGGGGGAGACTGCTGGAGGGAAGAGACTGCAGGGAGAGACTCTGGAGGGAAGACAAAGCAGAGAGAGACTCTGGAGGGAAGACACTGCAGGGGAGAGACTGCAGGGGGAGACTGCTGGAGGGAAGAGACTGCAGGGAGAGACTGCAGGGAGAGACTGCAGGGGGAGACTACTGGAGGGAAGAGAGTGCAGGGAGAGACTGCTGGAGGGAAGAGACTGCAGGGAGAGACTGCTAGAGGGAATGGACTGCAGGGAGAGACTGTTGGAGGGAAGAGATTGCAGGGGGAGACTGCTGGAGGGAAGAGACTGCAGGGAGAGACTGCTAGAGGGAAGAGACTGCAGGGGAAACACTGCAGGGGGAAACTGCTGGAGGGAAGAGACTGCAGGGAGAGACTCTGGAGGGAAAAGACTGCAGGGAAGAGACTGCTGGAGGGAAGATACTGCAGGTAGAGACTGCTGGAGGGAAGAGACTGCAGGAGAGAGACTGTTGGAGAGAAGAGACTGCAAGGAGAGAGACTTGAAGGAGAGACCGCACGGGGAGACTGCTGGAGGGAAGAGACTGCAGGGATAGACTGCTGGAGGGAAGAGACTGCAGGGAGAGACTGCTGGAGGGAAGAGACTGCAGGGGAGATACTGCAGGGGGAGACTGCTGGAAGGAAGAGACTGCAGGAAGAGACTGCTATAGGGAAGAGACTGCAGGGGAGAGACTGCAGGGGGAGACATCTGGAGGGAAGAGACTGCAGGGAGCGACTCTGGAGGGGAAAGACTGCAGCGAGAGACTGCTGGAGGGAAGAGACTGTAGGGGAGAAACTGCAGGGGGAGACTGCAGGGGGGGGACTGCTGGACGGAAGAGACTGCGGGGAGAGACTGCTAGAAGGAAGAGGCTGCAGGGGAGAGACTGCAGGGAGACTGTAGGGGGAGACTGCTGGAGAGAGGAGACTGCAGGGAGAGACTGCTGCAGGGAGAGAATGCAGGGGAGAGACTGCATGGAGAGACTGCAGGGGGAGACTGCTGGAGGGAAGAGACTGCAGGGAGAGACTGCAGGGGAGACTGCTGGAGGGATGATACTGCAGGGAGAGACTTCTGGAGCAAAGAGACTGCAGGGGAGAGACTGCAGGGGGAGACTGCTGGAGGGAAGAGTCTGCAGAGAGCGATTCTGTAGGGGAAAGACTGAAGGGAGAGACTGCTGGAGGGAAGAGATTGCAGGGGGAGACTGCAGGGGGAGACTGCTGGAGGGAAGAGACTGCAGGGAGAGACTGCTGCAGGGAGAGACTGCAGGGACGAGACTGCAGAGAGAGACTGCAGGGGGAGACTGCTGGAGGGAAGAGACTGCAGGGAGAGACTCTGGAGGTAAGACAAAGCAGAGAGAGACTCTGGAGGGAAGACACTGCAGGGGAGAGACTGCAGGGGGAGACTGCTGGAGGGAAGAGACTGCAGGGAGAGACTGCAGGGAGAGACTGCAGGGGGAGACTACTGGAGGGAAGAGAGTGCAGGGAGAGACTGCAGGGGGAGACTGCTAGAGGGAATGGACTGCAGGGAGAGACTGTTGGAGGGAAGAGATTGCAGGGGGAGACTGCTGGAGGGAAGAGACTGCAGGGAGAGACTGCTAGAGGGAAGAGACTGCAGGGGAAACACTGCAGGGGGAAACTGCTGGAGGGAAGAGACTGCAGGGAGAGACTCTGGAGGGAAGACACTGCAGGGGAGAGACTGCAGGGGGAGACTGCTGGAGGGAAGAGACTGAGAGACTGCAGGGGGAAACTGCTGGAGGGCAGAGACTGCAATTAGAGACTGCTGGAGGGAAGAGACTGCAGGGAGAGATTGTTGGAGGGAATAGACTGCAAGGAGAGACTGCTGGAGGAAAGAGACTGCAGGGAGAGATTACTGGAGGGATGAGACTGCAGGAGGAGACTGCTGGATGGAAGAGACTGCAGGGAGAGACTGCTGGAGGGAAAAGACTGCAGGAGAAATACTGCTGGAGGGAAGATACTGCAGGGAGAGACTGCTGGAGGGAAGAGACTGCAGGAGAGAGACTGTTGGAGGGAAGAGACTGCAAGGAGAGAAACTGCAGGGAGAGACCGCAAGGGGAGACTGATGGAGGGAAGAGACTGCAGGGATAGACTGCTGGAGGGAAGAGACTGCAGGGAGAGACTGCTGGAGGGAAGAGACTGCAGGGGAGATACTGCAGGGGGAGACTGCTGGAGGGAAGAGACTGCAGGGAGAGACTGCTAGAGGGAAGAGACTGCAGGGGGAGACAGCTGGAGGGAAGAGACTGCAGGGAGCGACACTGGAGGGGAAAGACTGCAGCGAGAGACTGCTGGAGGGAAGAGACTGTAGGGGAGAGACTGCAGGGGGAGACTGCAGGGGGGGACTGCTGGAGGAAAGAGACTGCAGGGAGAGACTGCTGGAAGGAAGAGGCTGCAGGGGAGAGACTGCAGGGAGAGACTGCAGGGGGAGACTGCTGGAGGGAGGAGACTGCAGGGAGTGACTGATGCAGGGGAGAGACTGCATGGGGAGACTGCTGGAGGGAAGAGACTGCAGGGAGAGACTGCAGGGGAGAGACTGCAGGGGAGACTGCTGGAGGGAAGAGACTGCAGGAAGAGACTTCTGGAGCAAAGAGACTGCAGGGGAGAGACTGCAGGAGGAGACTGCCGGAGGGAAGAGACTACAGGGAGCGATTCTGTAAGGGAAAGACTGCAGGGAGAGACTGCTGGAGGGAAGAGATTGCAGGGGAGAGACTGCAGGGGGAGACTGCAGGGGGAGACTGCTGGGGGAAGAGACTGCAGGGAGAGACTGCTGCAGGGAGAGACTTCAGGGACGAGACTGCAGAGAGAGACTGCAGGGGGAGACTGCTGGAGGGAAGAGACTGCAGGGAGAGACTCTGGAGGGAAGACACTGCAGGGAGAGACTCTGGAGGGAAGACACTGCAGGGGAGAGACTGCAGGGGGAGACTGCTGGAGGGAAGAGACGGCAGGGAGAGACTGCAGGGAGAGACTGCAGGGGGAGACTACTGGAGGGAAGAGACTGCAGGGAGAGACTGCAGGGGGAGACTGCTAGAGAGAATGGACTGCAGGGAGAGACTGTTGGAGGGAAGAGACTGCAGGGGGAGACTGCTGGAGGGAAGAGACTGCAGGGAGAGACTCTGGAGGGAAGACACTGCAGGGGAGAGACTGCAGGGGGAGACTGCTAGAGGGAAGGGACTGCAGGGAGAGACTGCTAGAGAGAAGAGACTGCAGGCGAGACTGCAGGGGGAGACTGCTGGAGGGAAGAGACTACAGGGAGCGACTCTGGAGGGGAAAGACTGCAGGGAGAGACTGCTGGAGGGAATAGACTGCAGGGGAGAGACTGCAGGGGGAGACTGCTAGAGGGAAGGGACTGCATAGAGAGACTGCTGGAGGGAAGAGACTGCAGGAAAGAGACTGCTGGAGGGAAGATACTGCAGGGAGAGATTCTGGAGGGAAGAGACAGATGGGGAGAGACTCTGGAGGGAAGAGACTGCAGGGAGAGACTGCTTGAGGGAAGAGTCTGCAGGGAGAGACTGCTGGAGGGAAGAGACAGCTGGGGGGAGACTCTGGAGGGAAGAGAATGCAGGGAGAGACTGCTGGAAGGAAGAGACTGCAGGGGAGAGACTGCAGGGGGAGACTGCAAGGGGAGGCTGCTGGAGGGAAGATACTGCAGGGAGAGACTCTGGAGGGAAGACACTGCAGGGGAGACACTGCAGGGGGAGACTGCTGGAGGGAAGAGACTGCAGGGAGAGACTGCTGGAGGGAAGAGACTGCAGGGAGACAGTCTGGAGGGAAGACACTGCAGGGGAGAGACTGCAGGGGGAGACTGCTGGAGGGAAGAGACAGCTGGGGAGAGACTCTGGAGTGAAGAGACTGCAGGGAGAGACTGCTGGAGGGAAGAGACAGCTGGGGAGAGACTCTGGAGGGAAGAGAATGCAGGGAGAGATTGCAGGAAGGAAGAGACTGCAGGGGAGAGACTGCAGGGGGAGACTGCAAGGGGAGGCTGCTGGAGGTAAGAGACTGCAGGGAGAGAATCTGGAGGGAAGAGACTGCAGGGAGAGACTGCTGGAGGGAAGAGACTGCAGGGAGAGACTCTGGAGGGAAGACACTGCAGGGGAGAGACTGCAGGGGGAGACTGCTGGAGGGAAGAGACTGCAGGGAGAGACTGCTGGAGGGAAGAGACTGCAGGGAGACAGTCTGGAGGGAAGACACTACAGGGGAGAGACTGCAGGGGGAGACTGCTGGAGGGAAGAGACTGCAGGGAGAGACTGCTGCAGGGAAGAGACTGCAGGGAGAGACTGCTGGAGGGAAGAGACTGCAGGGGAGAGACTGCAGGGGGAGACTGCAGGGGAGGACTGCTGGAGGGAAGAGACTGCAGGGAGAGACTGCTGGAGGAAAGAGACTGCAGGGGAGAGACTGCAGGGAGAGACTGCAGGGGGAGACTGCTGGAGAGAGGAGACTGCAGGGAGAGACTGCTGGAGGGAAGACACTGCAGGAAAGAGACTGCAGGGGGAGACTGCTGGAGTGAAGAGACTGCAGGGAGAGACTGCTAGAGGGAAGAGACTGCAGGGGAGAGACTGCAGGGGGAGACTGCTGGAGGGAAGAGACTGCAGGGAGCGACTCTGGAGGGGAAAGACTGCAGGGAGAGACTGCTGGAGGGAAGAGACTGCAGGGGAGGGACTTCTTCAGAGGTAGACTGCTGGAGGGAAGAGACAGATGGGGAGATACTCTGGAGGGAAGAGACTGCAGGGAGAGACTGCTGGAGGGAAGAGACTGCAGGGGAGAGACTGCAGGGGGAGACTGCTGGAGGGAAGAGACAGCTGGGGAGAGACTCTGGAGGGAAGAGACTGCAGGGAGAGACTGCTGGAGGGAAGAGACAGCTGGGGAGAGACTCTGGAGGGAAGAGAATGCAGGGAGAAACTGCTAGAGGGAAGAGACTGCAGGGGACAGACTGCAGGGGGAGACTGCAAGGGGAGGCTGCTGGAGGTAAGAGACTGCAGGGAGAGACTGCAGGGAGAGACTGCTGGAGGGAAGAGACTGCAGGGAGAGACTCTGGAGGGAAGACACTGCAGGGGAGAGACTGCAGGGGGAGACTGCTGGATGGAAGAGACTGCAGGGAGAGACTGCTGGAGGGAAGATTCTGCAGGCAGACACTCTGGAAGGAAGACACTGCAGGGGAGAGACTGCAGGGGGAGACTGCTGGAGGGAAGAGACTGCAGGGAGAGACTGCTGGAGGGAAGAGACTGCTGGGAGAGACTGCTAGAGGGAAGAGACTGTAGGGGAGAGACTGCAGGGGGAGACTGCTGGAGGTAAGAGACTGCAGGGAGCGACTCTGGAGGGGAAAAACTGCAGCGAGAGACTGCTGGAGGGAAGAGACTGCAGGGGAGAGACTGCAGGGGGAGACTGCAGGGGAGGACTGCTGGAGGGAAGAGACTGCAGGGAGAGACGGCTGGAGGGAAGAGACAACAGGGGAGAGACTGTAGGGAGAGACTGCATGGGGAGACTGCTGGAGAGAGGAGACTGCAGGGAGAGACTGCTGCAGGGAGAGACTGCAGGGGAGAGACTGCATGGAGAGACTGCAGGGCGAGACTGATGGAGGGAAGAGACTGCAGGGGAGAGACTGCAGGGGAGACTGCTGGAGGGAAGAGACTGCAGGGAGAGACTGCTGGAGTAAAGAGACTGCAGGGGGATAGACTGCAGGGGGAGACTGCTGGATGGAAGAGACTGCAGGGAGCGATTCTGTAGGGGAAAGACTGCAGGGAGAGACTACTGGAGGGAAGAGATTGCAGGGGAGAGACTGCAGGGGAATACTGCAGGGGGGCACTGCTGGAGGGAAGAGACTGCAGGGAGAGACTGCTGGAAGGAAGAGGCTGCAGGGGAGAGACTGCAGGGAGAGACTGCAGGGGGAGACTGCTGGAGAGAGGAGACTGCAGGGAGATACTGCTGCAGGGAGAGACTGCAGGGGAGAGACAGCTGGAGGGAAAAGACTGCAGGGAGAGACGGCAGGGGAGAGACTTCTGTGGAGACTGCTGGAGGGAAGAGACGTCAGGGAGCTCCTGCTGGAGGAAAGAGACTGCAGGGGGAGACTGCTGGAGGGAAGAGACTGCAGGGAGAGACTGCTGGAGGGAAGAGACTGCAGGGAGAGACTGCTGGAGGGAAGAGACTACAGGGGAGAGACTGCAGGGGGAGACTGCTGGAGGGAAGAGACTGCAGGGAGCGACTCTGGAGGGGAAAGACTGCAGGGAGAGACTGCTGGAGGGAAGAGACTGCAGGGGAGAGACTGCAGGGGGGACTACTGGAGGGAAGAGACTGCAGGGAGAGACTGCTGGAGGGAAGAGACTGCAGGGGAGAGACTGCAGGGAGAGACTGCAGGGGGAGACTGCTGGAGAGAGGAGACTGCAGGGAGAGACTGCTGGAGGGAAGACACTGTAGTGAAGAGACTGCAGGGGGAGACTGCTGGAGTGAAGAGACTGCAGGGAGAGACTGCAAGAGGGAAGAGACTGCAGGGGAGAGACTGCAGGGGGAGACTGCTGGAGGGAGGAGAGTGCAGGGAGACACTGCAGGGGGAGACTGATGGAGGGAAGAGACTGCAGGGAGAGACTGCTGGAGGGAAGAAACCTCAGGGAGAGACTGCTAGAGGGAAGAGACTGCAGGGAGAGACTGCAGGGGGAGACTGCTGGAGGGAAGAGACTGCAGGGGGAGACTGCTGGAGGGAAGACACTGCAGGGAGAGACTGCTGGAGGGAAGAGACTGCAGGGAGAGAATCTGGAGGGAAAACACTGCAGGGGAGAGACTGCAGAGGGAGACTGCTGCAGGGAGAGACTGCAGGGAGAGACTGCTGGAGGGAAGAAACTGCAGGGAGAGACTGCTGGAGGGAAGAGACTGCAGGGAGAGACAGCTGCAGGGAGAGACTGCAGGGACGAGACTGCAGGGAGAGACTGCAGGGGGAGACTGCTGGAAGGAAGAGACTGCAGAGAGAGACTGCAGGGGGAGACTACTGGAGGGAAGAGACTGCATGGAGAGACTGCAGGGGGAGACTGCTAGAGGGAATGGACTGCAGGGAGAGACTGTTGGAGGGAAGAGACTGCAGGGGGAGACTGCTGGAGGGAAGAGACTGCAGGGAGAGACTGCTAGAAGGAAGAGACTGCAGGGGAGACACTGCAGGGGGAGACTGCTGGAGGGAAAAGACTGCAGGGAGAGACTCTGGAGGGAAGACACTGCAGGGGAGAGACTGCAGGGGGAGAAATCAAGAGGGAAGGGACTGCAGGGAGAGACTGCTAGAGAGAAGAGACTGCAGGAGAGACTGCAGGGGAAGACTGCTGGAGGGAAGAGACTACAGGGAGCGACTCTGGAGGGGAAAGACTGCAGGGAGAGACTGCTGGAGGGAAGAGACTGCAGGGGAGAGACTGCAGGGGGAGACTAATAGAGGGAAGGGACTGCAGAGAGAGACTGTTGGAGGGAAGAGACTGCAGGAAAGAGACTGCTGGAGGGAAGAGACGGCAGGGAGAGATTCTGGAGGGAAGAGACTGCAGGTGGGACTGCTGGAGGGAAGAGACTGCAGGGAGAGACTCTGGAGGGAAGAGACTGCATGGAAGAGACTGCAGGGGGAGACTGCTGGAGGGAAGAGACTGCAGGGAAGAGACTGCTGGAGGGAAGAGACTGCAGGGAGAGACTCTGGAGGGAAAAGACTGCAGGTGGCACTGCTGGAGGGAAGAGACTGCAGGGAGAGACTGCTGGAGGGAAGACACTCCAGGGAATAGACTGCAGGGGAAGACTGCTGGAGTGAAGAGACTGCAGGGAGAGACTGCTAGAGGGAAGAGACTGCAGGGGAGAGACTGCAGGGGGAGACTGCTGGGGGGAAGAGACTGCAGGGAGCGACTCTGGAGGGGAAAGACTGCAGGGAGAGACTGCTAGAGGGAAGAGACTGCAGGGGAGGGACTTCAGGGGGACACTGCTGGAGGGAAGAGACAGATGGGGAGAGACTCTGGAGGCAAGAGACTGCAGGGAGAGACAGTTGAGAGAAGAGACTGCAGGGGAGAGACTGCAGGGGGAGACTGCTGGAGGGAAGAGACAGCTGGGGAGAGACTCTGGAGGGAAGAGACTGCAGGGAGAGACTGCTGTAGGGAAGAGACAGCTGGGGAGAGACTCTGGAGGGAGGAAAATGCAGGGAGAGACTGCAGGAGGGAAGAGACTGCAGGGGAGAGACTGCAGGGGGAGACTGCAAGGAGAGGCTGCTGGAGGTAAGAGACTGCAGGGAGAGTCTCTGGAGGGAAGAGACTGCAGGGAGAGACTGCTGGACGAAGAGACTGCAGGGAGTGACTCTGGAGGGAAGACACTGCAGGGGAGAGACTGCAGGGGGAGACTGCTGGAGGGAAGAGACTGCAGGGGAGAGACTGCAGGGGGGACTACTGGAGGGAAGAGACTGCAGGGAGAGACTGCTGGAGGGAAGAGACTGCAGGGGAGAGACTGCAGGGAGAGACTGCAGGGGGAGACTGCTGGAGAGAGGAGACTGCAGGGAGAGACTGCTGGAGGGAAGACACTGTAGGGAAGAGACTGCAGGGGGAGACTGCTGGAGTGAAGAGACTGCAGGGAGAGACTGCTAGAGGGAAGAGACTGCAGGGGAGAGACTGCAGGGGGAGACTGCTGGAGGGAGGAGACTGCAGGGAGACACTGCAGGGGGAGACTGCTGGAGGGAAGAGACTGCAGGGAGAGACTGCTGGAGGGAAGAAACCTCAGTGAGAGACTGCTAGAGGGAAGAGACTGCAGGGAGAGACTGCTGCAGGGAGAGACTGTAGGGGCGAGACTGCAGGGAGAGACTGCAGGGGGGGACTGCTGGAGGGAAGAGACTGCAGGGGGAGACTGCTGGAGGGAAGACACTGCAGGGAGAGACTGCTGGAGGGAAGAGACTGCAGGGAGAGAATCTGGAGGGAAAACACTGCAGGGGAGAGACTGCAGAGGGAGACTGCTGCAGGGAGAGACTGCAGGGAGAGACTGCTGGAGGGAAGAAACTGCAGGGAGAGACTGCTGGAGGGAAGAGACTGCAGGAAGAGACAGCTGCAGGGAGAGACTGCAGGGACGAGACTGCAGGGAGAGACTACAGGGGGAGACTGCTGGAGGGAAGAGACTGCAGAGAGAGACTGCAGGGGGAGACTACTGGAGGGAAGAGACTGCATGGAGAGACTGCAGGGGGAGACTGCTAGAGGGAATGGACTGCAGGGAGAGACTGTTGGAGGGAAGAGACTGCAGGGGGAGACTGCTGGAGGGAAGATACTGCAGGGAGAGACTGCTAGAGGGAAGAGACTGCAGGGGAGACACTGCAGGGGGAGACTGCTGGAGGGAAAAGACTGCAGGGAGAGACTCTGTAGGGAAGACACTGCAGGGGAGAGACTGCAGGGGGAGAAATCAAGAGGGAAGGGACTACAGGGAGAGACTGCTAGAGAGAAGAGACTGCAGGAGAGACTGCAGGGGAAGACTGCTGGAGGGAAGAGACTACAGGGAGCGACTCTGGAGGGGAAAGACTGCAGGGAGAGACTGCTGGAGGGAAGAGACTGCAGGGGAGAGACTGCAGGGGGAGACTAATAGAGGGAAGGGACTGCAGAGAGAGACTGCTGGAGGGAAGAGACTGCAGGAAAGAGACTGCTGGAGGGAAGAGACTGCAGGGAGAGATTCTGGAGGGAAGAGACTGCAGGTGGGACTGCTGGAGGGAAGAGACTGCAGGGAGAGACTCTGGAGGGAAGAGACTGCATGGAAGAGACTCTGGAGGGAAGAGACTGCATGGAAGAGACTGCAGGGGGAGACTGCTGGAGGGAAGAGACTGCAGGGAAGAGACTGCTGGAGGGAAGAGACTGCAGGGAGAGACTCTGGAGGGAAAAGACTGCAGGTGGGACTGCTGGAGGGAAGAGACTGCAGGGAGAGACTGCTGGAGGGAAGACACTCCAGGGAATAGACTGCAGGGAGAGACTGCTGGAGGGAAGAGACTGCAGGGGGAGACTGCTGGAGTGAAGAGACTGCAGGGAGAGACTGCTAGAGGGAAGAGACTGCAGGGGAGAGACTGCAAGGGGAGACTGCTGGAGGGAAGAGACAGCAGGGAGCGACTCTGGAGGGGAAAGACTGCAGGGAGAGACTTCTGTATGGAAGAGACTGCAAGGGAGGGACTTCAGGGGGAGACTGCTGGAGGGAAGAGACAGATGGGGAGAGACTCTGGAGGCAAGAGACTGCAGGGAGAGACTGTTGAGAGAAGAGACTGCAGGGGAGAGACTGCAGGGGGAGACTGCTGGAGGGAAGAGACAGCTGGGGAGAGACTCTGGAGGGAAGAGACTGCAGGGAGAGACTGCTGTAGGGAAGAGACATCTGGGGAGAGACTCTGGAGGGAGGAAAATGCAGGGAGAGACTGCTGGAGGGAAGAGACTGCAGGGGAGAGACTGCAGGGGGAGACTGCAAGGGGAGGCTGCTGGAGGTAAGAGACTGCAGGGAGAGTCTCTGGAGGGAAGAGACTGCAGGGAGAGACTGCTGGACGAAGAGACTGCAGGGAGTGACTCTGGAGGGAAGACACTGCAGGGGAGAGACTGCAGGGGGAGACTGCTGGAGGGAAGAGACTGCAGGGAGAGACTGCTGGAGGGAAGAGACTGCAGGGAGACAGTCTGGAGGGAAGACACTGCAGGGGAGAGACTGCAGGGGGAGACTGCTGGAGGGAAGAGACTGCAGGGAGAGACTACTGGAGGGAAGAGACTGCAGGGGAGAGACTGCAGGAGGAGACTGCTGGAGGGAAGAGACTGCAGGGAGCGACTCTGGAGGGGAAAGACAGCAGGGAGAGACTGCTGGAGGGAAGAGACTGCAGGGGAGAGACTGCAGGGGGAGACTGCAGGGGAGGACTGCTGGAGGGAAGAGACTGCAGTGAGAGACTGCTGGAGGGAAGAGACTGCAGGGGAGAGACTGCAGGGGGAGAATGCTGGAGGGAAGAGACTGCAGGGAGAGACTGCTGGAGGGAAGAGACTGCAGGGGAGAGACTGCAGGGAGAGACTGCAGGGGGAGACTACTGGAGAGAGTAGACTGCAGGGAGAGACTGCTGGAGGGAAGACACTGCAGGGAAGAGACTGCAGGGGGAGACTGCTGGAGTGAAGAGACTGCAGGGAGAGACTGCTAGAGGGAAGAGACTGCAGGGGAGAGACTGCAGGGGGAGACTGCTGGAGGGAAGAGACTGCAGGGGGCGACTCTGGAGGGGAAAGACTGCAGGGAGAGACTGCTGGAGGGAAGAGACTGCAGGGGATGGACTTGAGGGGTAGACTGGTGGAGGGAAGAGACAGATGGGGAGAGACTCTGGAGGGAAGAGACTGCAGGGAGAGACTGCTGGAGGGAAGAGACTGCAGGGGAGAGACTGCAGGGGGAGACTGCTGGAGGGAAGAGACAGCTGGGGAGAGACTCTGGAGGGAAGAGACTGCAGGGAGAGACTGCTGGAGCGAAGAGACAGCTGGGGAGAGACTCTGGAGGGAAGAGAATGCAGGGAGAGACTGCTGGATGTAAGAGACTGCAGAGGAGAGACTGCAGGGGGAGACTGCAAGTGGAGGCTGCTGGACGTAAGAGACTGCAGGGAGAGACTCTGGAGGGAAGACACTGCAGGGGAGAGACTGCAGGGGGAGACTGCTGGAGGGAAGAGACTGCAGGGAGAGACTGCTGGAGGGAAGAGACTGCAGGGAGACACTCTGGAGGGAATACACTGAAGGGGAGAGACTGCAGGGGGAGACTGCTGGAGGGAAGAGACTGCAGGGAGAGACTGCTGGAGGGAAGAGACTGCAGGGGAGAGACTGCAGGGGGAGACTGCTGGAGGTAAGAGACTGCAGGGAGCGACTCTGGAGGGGAAAGACTGCAGCGAGAGACTGCTGGAGGGAAGAGACTGCAGGGGGAGACTGCAGGGGAGGACTGCTGGAGGGAAGATACTGCAGGGAGAGACTGCTGGAGGGAAGAGACTGCAGGGGAGAGACTTTAGGGACAGACTGCATGGGGAGACTGCTGGAGAGAGGAGACTGCAGGGAGAGACTGCTGCAGGGAGAGACTGCAGGGGAGAGACTGCATGGAGAGACTGCAGGGGGAGACTGATGGAGGGAAGAGACTGCAGGGGAGAGACTGCAGGGGAGACTACTGGAGGGAAGAGACTGCAGGGAGAGACTGCTGGAGGAAAGAGACTGCAGGGGGATAGACTGCAGGGGGAGACTGCTGGAGGGAAGAGACTGCAGGGAGCGATTCTGTAGGGGAGAGACTGCCTGGAGAGACTGCTGGAGGGAAGAGATTGCAGGGGAGAGACTGCAGGGGAAGACTGCAGGGGGGGACTGCTGGAGGGAAGAGACTGCAGGGAGAGACTGCTGGAAGGAAGAGTCTGCAGTGGAGAGACTGCAGGGAGAGAATGCAGGGGGAGACTGCTGGAGAGAGGAGACTGCAGGGAGAGACTGGTGCAGGGACAGACTGCAGGGGAGAGACTGCAGGGAGAGACTGCAGGGGGAGACTGCTGGAGGGAAAAGACTGCAGGGAGAGACGGCAGGGGAGAGACTGCAGGGGAGACTGCTGGAGGGAAGAGACGTAAGAGAGATACTGCTGGAGGAAAGAGACTGCAGGGGGAGACTGCTGGAGGGAAGAGACTTCAGTGAGCGACTCTGGAGGGGAAAGACAGCAGGGAGAGACTGCTGGAGGGAAGAGACTGCAGGGGAGAGACTGCAGGGGGAGACTGCAGGGGAGGACTGCTGGAGGGAAGAGACTGCAGGGAGAGACTGCTGGAGGGAAGAGACTGCAGGGGAGAGACTGCAGGGAGAGACTGCAGGGGGAGACTGCTGGAGAGAGGAGACTGCAGGGAGAGACTGCTGGAGGGAAGACACTGCAGGGAAGAGACTGCAGGGGGAGACTGCTGGAGTGAAGAGACTGCAGGGAGAGACTGCTAGAGGGGAGAGACTGCAGGGGGAGACTGCTGGAGGGAAGAGACTGCGCAGAGCGACTCTGGAGGGGAAAGACTGCAGGGAGAGACTGCTAGAAGGAAGAGGCTGCAGGGGAGAGACTGCAGGGAGAGACTGTAGGGGAGACTGCTGGAGAGAGGAGACTGCAGGGAGAGACTGCTGCAGGGAGAGACTGCAGGGGAGAGACTGCACGGAGAGACTGCAGGGGGAGACTGCTGGAGGGAAGAGACTGCAGGGAGAGACTGCAGGGGAGAGACTGCAGGGGAGACTGCTGGAGGGATGATACTGCAGGGAGAGACTTCTGGAGCAAAGAGACTGCAGGGGAGAGACTGCAGGGGGAGACTGCTGGAGGGAAGAGTCTGCAGGGAGCGATTCTGTAGGGGAAAGACTGCAGGGAGAGACTGCTGGAGGGAAGAGACTGCAGGGAGAGACTGCTGCAGGGAGAGACTGCAGGGACGAGACTGCAGAGAGAGACTGCAGGGGGAGACTGCTGGAGGGAAGAGACTGCAGGGAGAGACTCTGGAGGGAAGACAAAGCAGAGAGAGACTCTGGAGGGAAGACACTGCAGGGGAGAGACTGCAGGGGGAGACTGCTGGAGGGAAGAGACTGCAGGGAGAGACTGCAGGGAGAGACTGCAGGGGGAGACTACTGGAGGGAAGAGAGTGCAGGGAGAGACTGCTTGAGGGAATGGACTGCAGGGAGAGACTGTTGGAGGGAAGAGATTGCAGAGGGAGACTGCTGGAGGGAAGAGACTGCAGGGAGAGACTGCTAGAGAGAAGAGACTGCAGGGGAAACACTGCAGGGGGAAACTGCTGGAGGGAAGAGACTGCAGGGAGAGACTCTGGAGGGAAAAGACTGCAGGGAAAAGACTGCTGGAGGGAAGATACTGCAGGTAGAGACTGCTGGAGGGAAGAGACTGCAGGAGAGAGACTGTTGGAGAGATGAGACTGCAAGGAGAGAGACTGCAGGGAGAGACCGCACGGGGAGACTGCTGGAGGGAAGAGACTGCAGGGATAGACTGCTGGAGGGAAGAGACTGCAGGGAGAGACTGCTGGAGGGAAGAGACTGCAGGGGAGATACTGCAGGGGGAGACTGCTGGAAGGAAGAGACTGCAGGAAGAGACTGCTATAGGGAAGAGACTGCAGGGGAGAGACTGCAGGGGGAGACATCTGGAGGGAAGAGACTGCAGGGAGCGACTCTGGAGGGGAAAGACTGCAGCGAGAGACTGCTGGAGGGAAGAGACTGCAGGGAGAGACTGCAGGGAGAGACTGCAGGGGGAGACTACTGGAGGGAAGAGAGTGCAGGGAGAGACTGCTTGAGGGAATGGACTGCAGGGAGAGACTGTTGGAGGGAAGAGATTGCAGAGGGAGACTGCTGGAGGGAAGAGACTGCAGGGAGAGACTGCTAGAGAGAAGAGACTGCAGGGGAAACACTGCAGGGGGAAACTGCTGGAGGGAAGAGACTGCAGGGAGAGACTCTGGAGGGAAAAGACTGCAGGGAAAAGACTGCTGGAGGGAAGATACTGCAGGTAGAGACTGCTGGAGGGAAGAGACTGCAGGAGAGAGACTGTTGGAGAGATGAGACTGCAAGGAGAGAGACTGCAGGGAGAGACCGCACGGGGAGACTGCTGGAGGGAAGAGACTGCAGGGATAGACTGCTGGAGGGAAGAGACTGCAGGGAGAGACTGCTGGAGGGAAGAGACTGCAGGGGAGATACTGCAGGGGGAGACTGCTGGAAGGAAGAGACTGCAGGAAGAGACTGCTATAGGGAAGAGACTGCAGGGGAGAGACTGCAGGGGGAGACACCTGGAGGGAAGAGACTGCAGGGAGCGACTCTGGAGGGGAAAGACTGCAGCGAGAGACTGCTGGAGGGAAGAGACTGTAGGGGAGAAACTGCAGGGGGAGACTGCAGGGAGGGACTGCTGGACGGAAGAGACTGCAGGGAGAGACTGCTAGAAGGAAGAGGCTGCAGGGGAGAGACTGCAGGGAGAGACTGTATGGGGAGACTGCTGGAGAGAGGAGACTGCAGGGAGATACTGCTGCAGGGAGAGACTGCAGGGGAGAGACTGCATGGAGAGACTGCAGGGGGAGACTGCTGGAGGGAAGAGACTGCAGGGAGAGACTGCAGGGGAGACTGCTGGAGGGATGATACTGCAGGGAGAGACTTCTGGAGCAAAGAGACTGCAGGGGAGAGACTGCAGGGGGAGACTGCTGGAGGGAACAGTCTGTAGGGAGCGATTCTGTAGGGGAAAGACTGCAGGGAGAGACTGCTGGAGGGAAGAGATTGCAGGGGAGAGACTGCAGGGGGAGACTGCTGGAGGGAGAGACTGCAGGGACGAGACTGCAGAGAGAGACTGCAGGGGGAGACTGCTGGAGGGAAGAGACTGCAGGGAGAGACTGCTGCAGGGAGAGACTGCAGGGACGAGACTGCAGAGAGAGACTGCAGGGGGAGACTGCTGGAGGGAAGAGACTGCAGGGAGAGACTCTGGAGGGAAGACAAAGCAGAGAGAGACTCTGGAGGGAAGACACTGCAGGGGAGAGACTGCAGGGGGAGACTGCTGGAGGGAAGAGACTGCAGGGAGCGACTGCAGGGAGAGACTGCAGGGGGAGACTACTGGAGGGAAGAGAGTGCAGGGAGAGACTGCAGGGGGAGACTGCTAGAGGGAATGGACTGCAGGGAGAGACTGTTGGAGGGAAGAGATTGCAGGGGGAGACTGCTGGAGGGAAGAGACTGCAGGGAGAGACTGCTAGAGGGAAGAGACTGCAGGGGAAACACTGCAGGGGGAAACTGCTGGAGGGAAGAGACTGCAGGGAGAGACTCTGGAGGGAAGACACTGCAGGGGAGAGACTGCAGGTGGAGACTGTTGGAGGGAAGAGACTGGGAGACTGCAGGGGGAAACTGCTGGAGGGAAGAGACTGCAATTAGAGACTGCTGGAGGGAAGAGACTGCAGGGAGAGATTGTTGGAGGGAATAGACTGCAAGGAGAGACTGCTGGAGGGAAGAGACTGCAGGGAGAGATTACTGGAGGGAAGAGACTGCAGGGGAGAGACTGCAGGGGGAGACTGCTAGAGGGAAGAGACTGCAGGAGGAGACTGCTGGATGGAAGAGACTGCAGGGAGAGACTGCTGGAGGGAAAAGACTGCAGGAGAAATACTGCTGGAGGGAAGATACTGCAGGGAGAGACTGCTGGAGGGAAGAGACTGCAGGAGAGAGACTGTTGGAGGGAAGAGACTGCAAGGAGAGAAACTGCAGGGAGAGACCGCACGGGGAGACTGATTTAGGGAAGAGACTGCAGGGATAGACTGCTGGAGGGAAGAGACTGCAGGGAGAGACTGCTGGAGGGAAGAGACTGCAGAGGAGATACTGCAGGGGGAGACTGCTGGAGGGAAGAGACTGCAGGGAGAGACTGCTAGAGGGAAGAGACTGCAGGGGAGAGACTGCAGGGGGAGACAGCTGGAGGGAAGAGACTGCAGGGAGCAACACTGGAGGGGAAAGACTGCAGCGAGAGACTGCTGGGGGGAAGATACTGTAGGGGAGAGACTGCAGGGGGGGACTGCAGGGGGGGACTGCTGGAGGGAAGAGACTGCAGGGAGAGACTGCTGGAAGGAAGAGGCTGCAGGGGAGAGACTGCAGGGAGAGACTGCAGGGGGAGACAGCTGGAGGGAGGAGACTGCAGGGAGAGACTGATGCAGGGGAGAGACTGCAGGGAGAGACTGCAGGGGGAGACTGCTGGAGGGAAGAGACTGCAGGGAGAGACTGCAGGGGAGAGACTGCAGGGGAGACTGCTGGAGGGAAGAGACTGCAGGAAGAGACTTCTGGAGCAAAGAGACTGCAGGGGAGAGACTGCTAGAAGGAAGAGGCTGCATGGGAGAGACTGCAGGGAGAGACTGTAGGGTGAGACTGCTGGAGAGAGGAGACTGCAGGGAGAGTCTGCTGCAGGGAGAGAATGCAGGGGAGAGACTGCATGGAGAGACTGCAGGGGGAGACTGCTGGAGGGAAGAGACTGCAGGGAGAGACTGCAGGGGAGACTGCTGGAGGGATGATACTGCAGGGAGAGACTTCTGGAGCAAAGAGACTGCAGGGGAGAGACTGCAGGGGGAGACTGCTGGAGGGAACAGTCTGTAGGGAGCGATTCTGTAGGGGAAAGACTGCAGGGAGAGACTGCTGGAGGGAAGAGATTGCAGGGGAGAGACTGCAGGGGGAGACTGCAGGGGGAGACTGCTGGAGGGAAGAGACTGCAGGGAGAGACTGCTGCAGGGAGAGACTGCAGGGACGAGACTGCAGAGAGAGACTGCAGGGGGAGACTGCTGGAGGGAAGAGACTGCAGGGAGAGACTCTGGAGGGAAGACAAAGCAGAGAGAGACTCTGGAGGGAAGACACTGCAGGGGAGAGACTGCAGGGGGAGACTGCTGGAGGGAAGAGACTGCAGGGAGAGACTGCAGGGAGAGACTGCAGGGAGAGACTACTGGAGGGAAGAGAGTGCAGGGAGAGACTGCAGGGGGAGACTGCTAGAGGGAATGGACTGCAGGGAGAGACTGTTGGAGGGAAGAGATTGCAGGGGGAGACTGCTGGAGGGAAGAGACTGCAGGGAGAGACTGCTAGAGGGATGAGACTGCAGGGGAAACACTGCAGGGGGAAACTGCTGGAGGGAAGAGACTGCAGGGAGAGACTCTGGAGGGAAGACACTGCAGGGGAGAGACTGCAGGTGGAGACTGTTGGAGGGAAGAGACTGAGAGACTGCAGGGGGAAACTGCTGGAGGGAAGAGACTGCAATTAGAGACTGCTGGAGGGAAGAGACTGCAGGGAGAGATTGTTGGAGGGAATAGACTGCAAGGAGAGACTGGTGGAGGGAAGAGACTGCAGGGAGAGAGTACTGGAGGGAAGAGACTGCAGGGGAGAGACTGCAGGGGGAGACTGCTAGAGGGAAGAGACTGCAGGAGGAGACTGCTGGATGGAAGAGACTGCAGGGAGAGACTGCTGGAGGAAAAAGACTGCAGGAGAAATACTGCTGCAGGGAAGATACTGCAGGGAGAGACTGCTGGAAGGAAGAGACTGCAGGAGAGAGACTGTTGGAGGGAAGAGACTGCAGGGATAGACTGCTGGAGGGAAGAGACTGCAGGGAGAGACTGCTGGAGGGAAGAGACTGCAGGGGAGATACTGCAGGGGGAGACTGCTGGAGGGAAGAGACTGCAGGGAGAGACTGCTAGAGGGAAGAGACTGCAGGGGAGAGACTGCAGGGGGAGACAGCTGGAGGGAAGAGACTGCAGGGAGCGACACTGTAGGGGAAAGACTGCAGCGAGAGACTGCTGGGGGGAAGATACTGTAGGGGAGAGACTGCAGGGGGGGACTGCAGGGGGGGACTGCTGGAGGGAAGAGACTGCAGGGAGAGACTGCTGGAAGGAAGAGGCTGCAGGGGAGAGACTGCAGGGAGAGACTGCAGGGGGAGACTGCTGGAGGGAGGAGACTGCAGGGAGAGACTGATGCAGGGGAGAGACTGCAGGGAGAGACTGCAGGGGGAGACTGCTGGAGGGAAGAGACTGCAGGGAGAGACTGCAGGGGAGAGACTGCAGGGGAGACTGCTGGAGGGAAGAGACTGCAGGAAGAGACTTCTGGAGCAAAGAGACTGCAGGGGAGAGACTGCAGGGGGAGACTGCTGGAGGGAAGAGACTGTAGGGAGCGATTCTGTAAGGGAAAGACTGCAGGGAGAGACTGCTGGAGGGAAGATATTGCAGGGGAGAGACTGCAGGGGGAGACTGCAGGGGGAGACTGCTGGGGGGAAGAGACTGCAGGGAGAGACTGCTGCAGGGAGAGACTGCAGGGACGAGACTGCAGAGAGAGACTGCAGGGGGAGACTGCTGGAGGGAGGAGACTGCAGGGAGAGACTCTGGAGGGAAGACACTGCAGGGAGAGACTCTGGAGGGAAGACACTGCAGGGGAGAGACTGCAGGGGGAGACTGCTGGAGGGAAGAGACTGCAGGGAGAGACTGCAGGGGGAGACTACTGGAGGGAAGAGACTGCAGGGAGAGACTGCAGGGGGAGACTGCTAGAGAGAATGTACTGCAGGGAGAGACTGTTGGAGGGAAGAGACTGCAGGGGGAGACTGCTGGAGGGAAGAGACTGCAGGGAGAGACTCTGGAGGGAAGACACTGCAGGGGAGAGACTGCAGGGGGAGACTGCTAGAGGGAAGGGACTGCAGGGAGAGACTGCTAGAGAGAAGAGACTGCAGGCGAGACTGCAGGGGGAGACTGCTGGAGGGAAGAGACTACAGGGAGCGACTCTGGAGGGGAAAGACTGCAGGGAGAGACTGCTGGAGGGAATAGACTGCAGGAAAGAGACTGCTGGAGGGAAGATACTGCAGGGAGAGATTCTGGAGGGAAGAGACTGCAGGGAGAGACTCTGGAGAGAAGAGACTGCATGGAAGAGACTGCAGTGGGAGACTGCTGGAGGGAAGAGACTGCAGGGAAGAGACTGCTTGAGGGAAGAGACTGCAGGGAGAGACTCTGGAGGGAAAAGACTGCAGGTGGGACTGCTGGAGGGAAGAGACTGCAGGGAGAGACTGCTGGACGGAAGACACTGCAGGGAATAGACTGCAGGGGAAGACTGATGGAGTGAAGAGACTGCAGGGAGAGACTGCTAGAGGGAAGAGACTGCAGGTGTAGAGACTGCAGGGGGAGACTGCTGGAGGGAAGAGACTGCAGGGAGCGACTCTGGAGGGGAAAGACTGCAGGGAGAGACTGCTGGAGGGAAGAGACTGCAGGGGAGCGACTTCAGGGGGAGACTGCTGGAGGGAAGAGACAGATGGGGAGAGACTCTGGAGGGAAGAGACTGCAGGGAGAGACTGCTTGAGGGAAGAGACTGCAGGGAGAGACTGCTGGAGGGAAGAGACAGCTGGGGAGAGACTCTGGAGGGAAGAGAATGCAGGGAGAGACTGCAGGAAGGAAGAGACTGCAGGGGAGAGACTGCAGGGGGAGACTGCAAGGGGAGGCTGCTGGAGGGAAGATACTGCAGGGAGAGACTCTGGAGGGAAGACACTGCAGGGGAGACACTGCAGGGGGAGACTGCTAGAGGGAAGAGACTGCAGGGAGAGACTGCTGGAGGGAAGAGACTGCAGGGAGACAGTCTGGAGGGAAGACACTGCAGGGGAGAGACTGCAGGGGGAGACTGCTGGAGTGAAGAGACTGCAGGGAGAGACTGCTAGAGGGAAGAGACTGCAGGTGTAGAGACTGCAGGGGGAGACTGCTGGAAGGAAAAGACTGCAGGGAGCGACTCTGGAGGGGAAAGACTGCAGGGAGAGACTGCTGGAGGGAAGAGACTGCAGGGGAGGGACTTCAGGGGGAGACTGCTGGAGGGAAGAGACAGATGGGGAGAGACTCTGGAGGGAAGAGACTGCAGGGAGAGACTGCTTGAGAGAAGAGACTGCAGGGAGAGACTGCTGGAGGGAAGAGACAGCTGGGGGGAGACTCTGGAGGGAAGAGAATGCAGGGAGAGACTGCTGGAAGGAAGAGACTGCAGGGGAGAGACTGCAGGGGGAGACTGCAAGGGGAGGCTGCTGGAGGGAAGATACTGCAGGGAGAGACTCTGGAGGGAAGAAACTGCAGAGGAGACACTGCAGGGGGAGACTGCTGGAGGGAAGAGACTGCAGGGAGAGACTGCTGGAGGGAAGAGACTGCAGGGAGACAGTCTGGAGGGAAGACACTGCAGGGGAGAGACTGCAGGGGGAGACTGCTGGAGGGAAGAGACAGCTGGGGAGAGACTCTGGAGTGAAGAGACTGCAGGGAGAGACTGCTGGAGGGAAGAGACAGCTGGGGAGAGACTCTGGAGGGAAGAGAATGCAGGGAGAGATTGCTGAAGGGAAGAGACTGCAGGGGAGAGACTGCAGGGGGAGACTGCAAGGGGAGGCTGCTGGAGGTAAGAGACTGCAGGGAGAGAATCTGGAGGGAAGAGACTGCAGGGAGAGACTGCTGGAGGGAAGAGACTGCAGGGAGAGACTTTGGAGGGAAGACACTGCAGGGGAGAGACTGCAGGTGGAGACTGCTGGAGGGAAGAGACTGCAGGGAGAGACTGCTGGAGGGAAGAGACTGCAGGGAGACAGTCTGGAAGGAAGACACTGCAGGGGAGAGACTGCAGGGGGAGACTGCTGGAGGGAAGAGACTGCAGGGGAGAGACTGCAGGGGGAGACTGCTGGAGGGAAGAGACAGATGGGGAGAGACTCTGGAGGCAAGAGACTGCAGGGAGAGACTGTTGAGAGAAGAGACTGCAGGGGAGAGACTGCAGGGGGAGACTGCTGGAGGGAAGAGACAGCTGGGGAGAGACTCTGGAGGGAAGAGACTGCAGGGAGAGACTGCTGGAGGGAAGAGACAGCTGGGGAGAGACTCTGGAGGGAAGAGAATGCAGAGAGAGACTGCTAGAGGGAAGAGACTGCAGGGGATAGACTGCAGGGGGAGACTGCAAGGGGAGGCTGCTGGAGATAAGAGACTGCAGGGAGAGACTCTGGAGGGAAGAGACTGCAGGGAGAGACTGCTGGAGGGAAGAGACTGAAGTGAGAGACTCTGGAGGGAAGACACTGCAGGGGAGAGACTGCAGGGGGAGACTGCTGGATGGAAGAGACTGCAGGGAAAGACTGCTGGAGGGAAGAGACTGCAGGCAGACACTCTGGAAGGAAGACACTGCAGGGGAGAGACTGCAGGGGGAGACTGCTGGAGGGAAGAGACTGCAGGGAGAGACTGCTGGAGGGAAGAGACTGCTGGGAGAGACTGCTAGAGGGAAGAGACTGTAGGGGAGAGACTGCAGGGGGAGACTGCTGGAGGTAAGAGACTGCAGGGAGCGACTCTGGAGGGGAAACACTGCAGCGAGAGACTGCTGGAGGGAAGAGACTGCAGGGGAGAGACTGCAGGGGGAGACTGCAGGGGAGGACTGCTGGAGGGAAGAGACTGCAGGGAGAGACTGCTGGAGGGAAGAGACAACAGGGAGGAGACTGTAAAGAGAGACTGCATGGGGAGACTGCTGGAGAGAGGAGACTGCAGGGAGAGACTGCTGCAGGGAGAGACTGCAGGGGAGAGACTGCATGGAGAGACTGCAGGGCGAGACTGATGGAGGGAAGAGACTGCAGGGAGAGACTGCATGGGAGAGACTGCAGGGGAGACTGCTGGAGGGAAGAGACTGCAGGGAGCGATTCTGTATGGGAAAGACTGCAGGGAGAGACTACTGGAGGGAAGAGATTGCAGGGGAGAGACTGCAGGGTAATACTGCAGGGGGGCACTGCTGGAGGGAAGAGACTGCAGGGAGAGACTGCTGGAAGGAAGAGGCTGCAGGGGAGAGACTGCAGGGAGAGACTGCAGGGGGAGACTGCTGGAGAGAGGAGACTGCAGGGAGATACTGCTGCAGGGAGTGACTGCAGGGGAGAGACTGCTGGAGGGAAAAGACTGCAGGGAGAGACGGCAGGGGAGAGACTTCTGTGGAGACTGCTGGAGGGAAGAGACGTCAGGGAGCTCCTGCTGGAGGAAAGAGACTGCAGGGGGAGACTGCTGGAGGGAAGAGACTGCAGGGAGAGACTGCTGGAGGGAAGAGACTGCAGGGAGAGACTGCTGGAGGGAAGAGACTACAGGGGAGAGACTGCAGGGGGAGACTGCTGGAGGGAAGAGACTGCAGGGAGCGACTCTGGAGGGGAAAGACTGCAGGGAGAGACTGCTGGAGGGAAGAGACTGCAGGGGAGAGACTGCAGGGGGACTACTGGAGGGAAGAGACTGCAGGGAGAGACTGCTGGAGGGAAGAGACTGCAGGGGAGAGACTGCAGGGAGAGACTGCAGGGGGAGACTGCTGGAGAGGGGAGACTGCAGGGAGAGACTGCTGGAGGGAAGACACTGTAGGGAAGAGACTGCAGGGGGAGACTGCTGGAGTGAAGAGACTGCAGGGAGAGACTGCTAGAGGGAAGAGACTGCAGGGGAGAGACTGCAGGGGGAGACTGCTGGAGTGAAGAGACTGCAGGGAGCGACTCTGGAGGGGAAAGACTGCAGGGAGAGACTGCTGGAGGGAAGAGACTGCAGGGGAGGGACTTCAGGGGTAGACTGCTGGAGGGAAGAGACAGATGGGGAGAGACTCTGGAGGGAAGAGACTGCAGGGAGAGACTGCTGAAGGGAAAAGACTGCAGGGGAGAGACTGCAGGGGGAGACTGCTGGAGGGAAGAGACAGCTGGGGAGAGACTCTGGAGGGAAG
Organism: Pleurodeles waltl; assembly: GCF_031143425.1. NCBI lineage: Eukaryota > Metazoa > Chordata > Amphibia > Caudata > Salamandridae > Pleurodeles > Pleurodeles waltl. The sequence continues at coordinate 1,351,272,060 of NC_090437.1, read as the reverse complement.
AGACTGCAGGGAGAGACTGCAGGAGGGAAGAGACAGCTGGGGAGAGACTCTGGATGGAAGAGAATGCAGGGAGAGACTGCTGGAGGGAAGAGACTGCAGGGGAGAGACTGCAGGGGGAGACTGCAAGGGGAGGCTGCTGGAGGTAAGAGACTTCAGGGAGAGACTCTGGAGGGAAGAGACTGCAGGGGGAGACTGCTGGAGGGAAGAGACTGCAGGGAGAGACTGTAGGGAGAGACTGCGGGGAGACTGCTGAATGGAAGAGATTGCAGGGAGAGACTGCTGGAGGAAAGAGACTGTAGGGAGAGACTGCTGGAGGGAACAGACTGCAGGGGGACAGCTGGAGGGAAGAGACTGCTGGGAGATCCTGCTAGAGGGAAGAGACTGCAGGGGAGAGACTGTAGGGGGAGACTGCTGGAGGTAAGAGACTGCAGGGAGCGACTCTGGAGGGGAAAGACTGCAGCGAGAGACTGCTGGAGGGAAGAGACTGCAGGGGAGAGACTGTAGGGGGAGACTGCAGGGGAGGACTGCTGGAGGAAAGAGACTGTAGGGAGAGACTGCTGGAGGGAACAGACTGCAGGGGGACAGCTTGAGGGAAGAGACTGCTGGGAGATCCTGCTAGAGGGAAGAGACTGCAGGGGAGAGACTGCAGGGGGAGACTGCTGGAGGTAAGAGACTGCAGGGAGCGACTCTGGAGGGGAAAGACTGCAGCGAGAGACTGCTGGAGGGAAGAGACTGCAGGGGAGAGACTGCAGGGGGAGACTGCAGGGGAGGACTGCTGGAGGGAAGAGACTGCAGGGAGAGACTGCTGGAAGGAAGAGACTGCAGGGGAGAGACTGTAGGGAGAGACTGCATGGGGAGACTGCTGTATAGAGGAGACTGCAGGGAGAGACTGCTGCAGGGAGAGACTGCAGGGGAGAGACAGCATGGAGAGACTGCAGGGCGAGACTGATGGAGGGAAGAGACTGCAGGGAGAGACTGCTGGAGGGAAGAGACTGCAGGGGAGAGACTGTAGGGGGAGACTGCAGGGGAGGACTGCTGGAGGAAAGAGACTGTAGGGAGAGACTGCTGGAGGGAACAGACTGCAGGGGGACAGCTGGAGGGAAGAGACTGCTGGGAGATCCTGCTAGAGGGAAGAGACTGCAGGGGAGAGACTGCAGGGGGAGACTGCTGGAGGTAAGAGACTGCAGGGAGCGACTCTGGAGGGGAAAGACTGCAGCGAGAGACTGCTGGAGGGAAGAGACTGCAGGGGAGAGACTGCAGGGGGAGACTGCAGGGGAGGACTGCTGGAGGGAAGAGACTGCAGGGAGAGACTGCTGGAAGGAAGAGACTGCAGGGGAGAGACTGTAGGGAGAGACTGCATGGGGAGACTGCTGTATAGAGGAGACTGCAGGGAGAGACTGCTGCAGGGAGAGACTGCAGGGGAGAGACAGCATGGAGAGACTGCAGGGCGAGACTGATGGAGGGAAGAGACTGCAGGGAGAGACTGCAAGGGATAGACTGCAGGGGAGACTGCTGGAGGGAAGAGACTGCAGGGAGCAATTCTGTAGGGGAAAGACTGCAGGGAGAGACTGCTGGAGGGAAGAGATTGCAGGGGAGAGACTGCAGGGAAAGACTGCAGGGGGGAATGCTGGAGGGAAGAGACTGCAGTGAGAGACTGCTGGAAGGAAGAGGCTGCAGGGGAGAGACTGCAGGGAGAGACTGCAGGTGGAGACTGCTGGAGAGAGGAGACTGCAGGGAGATACTGCTGCAGGGAGAGACTGCAGGGGAGAGACTGCAGGGAGAGACTGCAGGGGGAGACTGCTGGAGGGAAAAGACTGCAGGGAGAGACGGCAGGGGAGAGACTGCAGGGAGAGATTGCTGGAGGGAAGAGACTGCAGCGGAGAAACTGCAGGGGGAGACTGCTGGAGGGAAGAGACTGCAGGGGAGAGACTGCGGGGGAGACTGCTGAAGGGGAGAGACTGCAAGGAGAGACTGCTGGAGGAAAGAGACTGCAGGGAGAGACTGCTGGAGGGAAGAGACTGCAGGGGGGACTGCTGGAGGGAGGAGACTGCAGGGGAGAGACTGCAGGGGAGAATGCTGGAGGGAAGAGACTGCAGGGAGAGACTGCTGGAGGGAAGAGACTGCAGGGGAGAGACTGCAGGGGGAGACTGCTGGAGGGAAGAGACTGAAAGGAGAGACTGCAGGCGGAGACTGCTGGAGGGAAGAGACTGCAGGGAGAGACTGTAGGGAGAGACTGCGGGGGAGACTGCTGAAGGGAAGAGATTGCAGGGAGAGACTGCTGGAGGAAAGAGACTGTAGGGAGACACTGCTGGAGGGAACAGACTGCAGGGAGAGACTGCTGGAGGGAAGAGACTGCTGGGAGAGCCTGCTAGAGGGAAGAGACTGCAGGGGAGAGACTGCAGGGGGAGACTGCTGGAGGTAAGAGACTGCAGGGAGCGACTCTGGAGGGGAAAGACTGCAGCGAGAGACTGCTGGAGGGAAGAGACTGCAGGGGAGAGACTGCAGGGGGAGACTGCAGGGGAGGACTGCTGGAGGGAAGAGACTGCAGGGAGAGACTGCTGGAAGGAAGAGACTGCAGGGGAGAGACTGTAGGGAGAGACTGCATGGGGAGACTGCTGTAGAGAGGAGACTGCAGGGAGAGACTGCTGCAGGGAGAGACTGCAGGGGAGAGACAGCATGGAGAGACTGCAGGGCGAGACTGATGGAGGGAAGAGACTGCAGGGAGAGACTGCAAGGGAGAGACTGAAGGGGAGACTGCTGGAGGGAAGAGACTGCAGGGAGCGATTCTGTAGGGGAAAGACTGCAGGGAGAGACTGCTGGAGGGAAGAGATTGCAGGGGAGAGACTGCAGGGGAAGACTGCAGGGGGGAATGCTGGAGGGAAGAGACTGCAGTGAGAGAATGCTGGAAGGAAGAGGCTGCAGGGGAAAGACTGCAGGGAGAGACTGCAGGGGAGACTGCTGGAGAGAGGAGACTGCAGGGAGATACTGCTGCAGGGAGAGACTGCAGGGGAGAGACTGCAGGGAGAGACTGCAGGGGGAGACTGCTGGAGGGAAAAGACTGCAGGGAGAGACGGCAGGGGAGAGACTGCAGGGGAGACTGCTGGAGGGAAGAGACTGCAGCGGAGAAACTGCAGGGGGAGACTGCTGGAGGGAAGAGACTGCAGGGGAGAGACTGCGGGGGAGACTGCTGAAGGGGAGAGACTGCAGGGAGAGACTGCTGGAGGAAAGAGACTGCAGGGAGAGACTGCTGGAGGGAAGAGACTGCAGGGGGGACTGCTGGAGGGAGGAGACTGCAGGGGAGAGACTGCAGGGGAGAATGCTGGAGGGAAGAGACTGCAGGGAGAGACTGCTGGAGGGAAGAGACTGCAGGGGAGAGACTGCAGGGGGAGACTGCTGGAGGGAAGAGACTGAAAGGAGAGACTGCAGGCGGAGACTGCTGGAGGGAAGAGACTGCAGGGAGAGACTGTAGGGAGAGACTGCGGGGGAGACTGCTGAAGGGAAGAGATTGCAGGGAGAGACTGCTGGAGGAAAGGGACTGTAGGGAGACACTGCTGGAGGGAACAGACTGCAGGGAGAGACTGCTGGAGGGAAGAGACTGCTGGGAGAGCCTGCTAGAGGGAAGAGACTGCAGGGGAGAGACTGCAGGGGGAGACTGCTGGAGGTAAGAGACTGCAGGGAGCGACTCTGGAGGGGAAAGACTGCAGCGAGAGACTGCTGGAGGGAAGAGACTGCAGGGGAGAGACTGCAGGGGGAGACTGCAGGGGAGGACTGCTGGAGGGAAGAGACTGCAGGGAGAGACTGCTGGAAGGAAGAGACTGCAGGGGAGAGACTGTAGGGAGAGACTGCATGGGGAGACTGCTGTAGAGAGGAGACTGCAGGGAGAGACTGCTGCAGGGAGAGACTGCAGGGGAGAGACAGCATGGAGAGACTGCAGGGCGAGACTGATGGAGGGAAGAGACTGCAGGGAGAGACTGCAAGGGAGAGACTGCAGGGGAGACTGCTGGAGGGAAGAGACTGCAGGGAGCGATTCTGTAGGGGAAAGACTGCAGGGAGAGACTGCTGGAGGGAAGAGATTGCAGGGGAGAGACTGCAGGGGAAGACTGCAGGGGGGAATGCTGGAGGGAAGAGACTGCAGTGAGAGAATGCTGGAAGGAAGAGGCTGCAGGGGAGAGACTGCAGGGAGAGACTGCAGGGGGAGACTGCTGGAGAGAGGAGACTGCAGGGAGATACTGCTGCAGGGAGAGACTGCAGGGGAGAGACTGCAGGGAGAGACTGAAGTGGGAGACTGCTGGAGGGAAAAGACTGCAGGGAGAGACGTCAGGGGAGAGACTGCAGGGGAGACTGCTGGAGGGAAGAGACGTCAGGGAGATACTGCTGGAGGGAAGAGACTGCAGGGGAGAAACTGCAGGGGGAGATTGATGGAGGGAAGAGACTGCTGGGAGAGACTCTGGAGAGAAGATACTGCAGGGAGAGACTCTGAAGGGAAGACACTGCAGGGGAGAGACTGCAGGGGAAGACTGCTGGAGGGAAGAGACTGAGAGACTGCAGGGGAAACTGCTGGAGGGAAGAGACTGCAATTAGAGACTGCTGGAGGGAAGAGACTGCAGGGAGAGATTGCTGGAGGGAAGAGACTGCAGCGGAGAAACTGCAGGGGGAGACTGCTGGAGGGAAGAGACTGCAGGGGAGAGACTGCGGGGGAGACTGCTGAAGGGGAGAGACTGCAGGGAGAGACTGCTGGAGGAAAGAGATTGCAGGGAGAGACTGCTGAAGGAAAGAGACTGCAGGGAGAGACTGCTGGAGGGAAGAGACTGCAGGGGGGACTGCTGGAGGGAGGAGACTGCAGGGGAGAGACTGCAGGGGAGAATGCTGGAGGGAAGAGACTGCAGGGAGAGACTGCTGGAGGGAAGAGACTGCAGGGGAGAGACTGCAGGGGGAGACTGCTGGAGGGAAGAAACTGAAAGGAGAGACTGCAGGGGGAGACTGCTGGAGGGAAGAGACTGCAGGGAGAGACTGTAGGGAGAGACTGCGGGGGAGACTGCTGAAGGGAAGAGATTGCAGGGAGAGACTGCTGGAGGAAAGAGACTGTAGGGAGAGACTGCTGGAGGGAACAGACTGCAGGGGGACAGCTGGAGGGAAGAGACTGCAGGGAGAGACTCTGGAGAGAAGATACTGCAGGTAGAGACTCTGAAGGGAAGACACTGCAGGGGAGAGACTGCTGCAGGGAGAGACTGCAGGGAAGAGACTGCAGGGAGAGACTGCAGGGGGAGACTGCTGGAGGGAAGAGACTGCAGGGGGAGACTCTGGAGGGAAAAGACTACAGGGAGAGACTCTGGAGGGAAGATACTGCAGGGGAGAAACTGCAGGGGGAGACTGCTGGAGGGAAGAGACTGCTGGAGGGAAGAGACTCCAGGGAGAGACTCTGGAGGGACGACACTGTAGGGGAGAGACTGCAGGGGGAGACTGCTGGAGGGAAGAGACTGCAGGGAGAGACTGCTGGGGGACTGCTGGAGGGAAGAGACTGCAGGGGAGACTCTGAATGGAAGAGACTGCAGGGAGAGACTGCTGGGGTTGACTGCTGGAGGGAAGATACTATAGGAGAGACTGCAGGGGGAGAATGCTGGAGGGAAGAGACTACAGGGAGAGACTGCAGGGGAGAGACTGCGGGGGAGACTGATGAAGGGAAGAGACTGCAGAGAGAGACTGCTGGAGGAAAGAGACTGCAGGGAGAGACTGCTGGAGGAAAGAGACTGCAGGGGGAGACTGCTGGAGGGAAGAGACTGCAAGGAGGGACTGCAGTGGGAGACTGCTGGAAGGAAGAGACTGCAGGGACAGACTGCGGGGGAGACTGCTGAAGGGAAGAGATTGCAGGGAGAGACTGCTGGAGGTAAGAGACTGCAGGGAGAGACTGCTGGACAGAACAGACTGCAGGGGGGACTGCTGGAGGGAAGAGACTGCAGGGACAGACTCTGGAGAGAAGATACTGCAGGGAGAGACTCTGAAGGGAAGACACTGGAAAAGGGGAAAGACTGCAGAGAGAGACTGCTGGAGGGAAGAGACTGCAGGGGAGAGACTGCAGTGGGAGACTGCTGGAGGGAAGAGACTGAGAGACTGCAGGGGGACACTGCTGGAGGGAAGAGACTGCAATTAGAGACTGCTGGAGGGAAGAGACTGCAGTGAGAGATTGCTGGAGGGAAGAGACTGCAAGGAGAGACTGCTTCAGGGAAGAGACTGCAGGGAGAGATTGCTGAAGGGAAGAGACTGCAGGGGAGAAACTGCAGGGGGATACTGCTGGAGGGAAGAGACTGCAGGGAGAGACTGCTGGAGGAAAAAGACTGCAGGAGAGAGACTGCTGGAGGGAAGAGACTGCAAGGAGAGAGACTGCAGGGAGAGAATGCACGGGGAGACTGTTGGAGGGAAGAGACTGCAGGGATAGACTGCTGGAGGGAAGAGACTGCAGGGAGAGACTGCTGGAGGGAAGAGACTGCAGGGGAGAGACTGCAGGGGGAGACTGCTGGAGGGAAGAGACTGCACGTAGAGACTGCTGGAGGGAAGAGACAGCAGGGAGAGACTGCTAGACGGAAGAGACTGCAGGGGAGAGAATGCAGGGGTGACTGCTGGAGGGAAGAGACTGCAGGGAGCGACTCTGGAGGGGAAAGACTGCAGAGAGAGACTGCTGGAGGGAAGAGACTGCAGGGGAAAGACTGCAGGGGGAGACTGCAGGGGGGACTGCTGGAGGGAAGAGACTGCAGGGAGAGACTTCTGGAAGGAAGAGGCTGCAGGGGAGAGACTGCAGGGAGAGGCTGCAGGGGGAGACTGCTGGAGAGAGGAGACTGCAGGGAGAGACTGCTTCAGGGAGAGACTGCAGGGGAGAGACTGCAGGGAGAGACTGCAGGGGGAGACTGCTGGAGGGAAGAGACTGCAGGGAGAGACTGCAGGGGAGACTGCTGGAGGGAAGAGACTGCAGGGAGAGACTGCTGGAGGAAAGAGACTGCAGGGGGAGAGACTGCAGGGGGACCCTGCTGGAGGGAAGAGACTGCAGGGAGAGACTGCTGGAGGGAAGAGATTGCAGGGGAGAGACTGCAGGGGGAGACTGCAGGGGAAGACTGCTGGAGGGAAGAGACTGCAGGCAGAGACTGCTGGAGGGAAGAGACTGCGGGGGAAAGACTGAAGGGAGAGACTGCAGGGGGAGACTGCTGGAGAGAGGAGACTGCAGGGAGAGACTGCTGCAGGGAGAGACTGCAGGGGAGAGACAGCATGGAGAGACTGCAGGGCGAGACTGATGGAGGGAAGAGACTGCAGGGAGAGACTGCAAGGGATAGACTGCAGGGGAGACTGCTGGAGGGAAGAGACTGCAGGGAGCGATTCTGTAGGGGAAAGACTGCAGGGAGAGACTGCTGGAGGGAAGAGATTGCAGGGGAGAGACTGCAGGGGAAGACTGCAGGGGGAGAATGCTGGAGGGAAGAGACTGCAGTGAGAGACTGCTGGAAGGAAGAGGCTGCAGGGGAGAGACTGCAGGGAGAGACTGCAGGGGGAGACTGCTGGAGAGAGGAGACTGCAGGGAGATACTGCTGCAGGGAGAGACTGCAGGGAGAGACTGCAGGGGGAGACTGCTGGAGGGAAAAGACTGCAGGGAGAGACGGCAGGGGAGAGACTGCAGGGAGAGATTGCTGGAGGGAAGAGACTGCAGCGGAGAAACTGCAGGGGGAGACTGCTGGAGGGAAGAGACTGCAGGGGAGAGACTGCGGGGGAGACTGCTGAAGGGGAGAGACTGCAGGGAGAGACTGCTGGAGGGAAGAGACTGCAGGGGGGACTGCTGGAGGGAGGAGACTGCAGGGGAGAGACTGCAAGGGAGAATGCTGGAGGGAAGAGACTGCAGGGAGAGACTGCTGGAGGGAAGAGACTGCAGGGGAGAGACTGCAGGGGGAGACTGCTGGAGGGAAGAGACTGAAAGGAGAGACTGCAGGGGGAGACTGCTGGAGGGAAGAGACTGCAGGGAGAGACTGTAGGGAGAGACTGCGGGGGAGACTGCTGAAGGGAAGAGATTGCAGGGAGAGACTGCTGGAGGAAAGAGACTGTAGGGAGACACTGCTGGAGGGAACAGACTGCAGGGAGAGACTGCTGGAGGGAAGAGACTGCTGGGAGAGCCTGCTAGAGGGAAGAGACTGCAGGGGAGAGACTGCAGGGGGAGACTGCTGGAGGTAAGAGACTGCAGGGAGCGACTCTGAAGGGGAAAGACTGCAGCGAGAGACTGCTGGAGGGAAGAGACTGCAGGGGAGAGACTGCAGGGGGAGACTGCAGGGGAGGACTGCTGGAGGGAAGAGACTGCAGGGAGAGACTGCTGGAAGGAAGAGACTGCAGGGGAGAGACTGTAGGGAGAGACTGCATGGGGAGACTGCTGTAGAGAGGAGACTGCAGGGAGAGACTGCTGCAGGGAGAGACTGCAGGGGAGAGACAGCATGGAGAGACTGCAGGGCGAGACTGATGGAGGGAAGAGACTGCAGGGAGAGACTGCAAGGGAGAGACTGCAGGGGAGACTGCTGGAGGGAAGAGACTGCAGGGAGCGATTCTGTAGGGGAAAGACTGCAGGGAGAGACTGCTGGAGGGAAGATATTGCAGGGGAGAGACTGCAGGGGAAGACTGCAGGGGGGGAATGCTGGAGGGAAGAGACTGCAGTGAGAGAATGCTGGAAGGAAGAGGCTGCAGGGGAGAGACTGCAGGGAGAGACTGCAGGGGAGACTGCTGGAGAGAGGAGACTGCAGGGAGATACTGCTGCAGGGAGAGACTGCAGGGGAGAGACTGCAGGGAGAGACTGCAGGGGGAGACTGCTGGAGGGAAAAGACTGCAGGGAGAGACGGCAGGGGAGAGACTGCAGGGGAGACTGCTGGAGGGAAGAGCCGTCAGGGAGATACTGCTGGAGGGAAGAGACTGCAGGGGAGAAACTGCAGGGGGAGATTGATGGAGGGAAGAGACTGCTGGGAGAGACTCTGGAGAGAAGATACTGCAGGGAGAGACTCTGAAGGGAAGACACTGCAGGGGAGAGACTGCAGGGGAAGACTGCTGGAGGGAAGAGACTGAGAGACTGCAGGGGAAACTGCTGGAGGGAAGAGACTGCAATTAGAGACTGCTGGAGGGAAGAGACTGCAGTGAGAGATTGCTGGAGGGAAGAGACTGCAAGGAGAGACTGCTTGAAGGAAGAGACTGCAGCGGAGAAACTGCAGGGGGAGACTGCTGGAGGGAAGAGACTGCAGGGGAGAGACTGCGGGGGAGACTGCTGAAGGGGAGAGACTGCAGGGAGAGACTGCTGGAGGAAAGAGATTGCAGGGAGAGACTGCTGAAGGAAAGAGACTGCAGGGAGAGACTGCTGGAGGGAAGAGACTGCAGGGGGGACTGCTGGAGGGAGGAGACTGCAGGGGAGAGACTGCAGGGGAGAATGCTGGAGGGAAGAGACTGCAGGGAGAGACTGCTGGAGGGAAGAGACTGCAGGGGAGAGACTGCAGGGGGAGACTGCTGGAGGGAAGAGACTGAAAGGAGAGACTGCAGGGGGAGACTGCTGGAGGGAAGAGACTGCAGGGAGAGACTGTAGGGAGAGACTGCGGGGAGACTGCTGAAGGGAAGAGATTGCAGGGAGAGACTGCTGGAGGAAAGAGACTGTAGGGAGAGACTGCTGGAGGGAACAGACTGCAGGGGGACAGCTGGAGGGAAGAGACTGCAGGGAGAGACTCTGGAGAGAAGATACTGCAGGTAGAGACTCTGAAGGGAAGACACTGCAGGGGAGAGACTGCTGCAGGGAGAGACTGCAGGGAAGAGACTGCAGGGAGAGACTGCAGGGGGAGCCTGCTGGAGGGAAGAGACTGCAGGGGGAGACTCTGGAGGGAAAAGACTACAGGGAGAGACTCTGGAGGGAAGATACTGCAGGGGAGAAACTGCAGGGGGAGACTGCTGGAGGGAAGAGACTGCTGGAGGGAAGAGACTCCAGGGAGAGACTCTCGAGGGACGACACTGTAGGGGAGAGACTGCAGGGGGAGACTGCTGGAGGGAAGAGACTGCAGGGAGAGACTGCGGGGGGGACTGCTGGAGGGAGGAGAATGCAAGGGAGACTCTGGAGGGACAACACTGTAGGGGAGAGACTGCAGGGGGAGACTGCTGGAGGGAAAAGACTGCAGGGAGAGACTGCTGGGGGACTGCTGGAGGGAAGAGACTGCAGGGGAGACTCTGAATGGAAGAGACTGCAGGGAGAGACTGCTGGGGTTGACTGCTGGAGGGAAGATACTATAGGAGAGACTGCAGAGGGAGAATGCTGGAGAAAAGAGACTACAGGGAGAGACTGCAGGGGAGAGACTGCAGGGCGAGACTGCTGGAGGGAAGAGACTGAAGGGAGAGACTGCTGGAGGAAAGAGACTGCAGGGAGAGACTGCTGGAGGAAAGAGACTGCAGGGGGAGACTGCTGGAGGGAAGAGACTGCAAGGAGGGACTGCAGTGGGAGACTGCTGGAAGGAAGAGACTGCAGGGACAGACTGCGGGGGAGACTGCTGAAGGGAAGAGATTGCAGGGAGAAACTGCTGGAGGTAAGAGACTGCAGGGAGAGACTGCTGGACAGAACAGACTGCAGGGGGGACTGCTGGAGGGAAGAGACTGCAGGGACAGACTCTGGAGAGAAGATACTGCAGGGAGAGACTCTGAAGGGAAGACACTGGAAAAGGGGAAAGACTGCAGAGAGAGACTGCTGGAGGGAAGAGACTGCAGGGGAGAGACTGCAGGGGGGACTACTGGAGGGAAGAGACTGCAGGGAGAGACTGCTGGAGGGAAGAGACTGCAGGGGAGAGACTGCAGGGAGAGACTGCAGGGGGAGACTGCTGGAGAGAGGAGACTGCAGGGAGAGACTGCTGGAGGGAAGACACTGTAGGGAAGAGACTGCAGGGGGAGACTGCTGGAGTGAAGAGACTGCAGGGAGAGACTGCTAGAGGGAAGAGACTGCAGGGGAGAGACTGCAGGGGGAGACTGCTGGAGTGAAGAGACTGCAGGGAGCGACTCTGGAGGGGAAAGACTGCAGGGAGAGACTGCTGGAGGGAAGAGACTGCAGGGGAGGTACTTCAGGGGTAGACTGCTGGAGGGAAGAGACAGATGGGTAGAGACTCTGGAGGGAAGAGACTGCAGGGAGAGAGACTGCAGGGAGAGACTGCACGGGGAGACTGTTGGAGGGAAGAGACTGCAGGGATAGACTGCTGGAGGGAAGAGACTGCAGGGAGAGACTGCTGGAGGGAAGAGACTGCAGGGGAGAGACTGCAGGGGGAGACTGCTGGAGGGAAGAGACTGCACGGAGAGACTGCTGGAGGGAAGAGACAGCAGGGAGAGACTGCTAGACGGAAGAGACTGCAGGGGAGAGAATGCAGGGGGAGACTGCTGGAGGGAAGAGACTGCAGGGAGCGACTCTGGAGGGGAAAGACTGCAGGGGGAGACTGCTGGAGGGAAGAGACTGAAAGGAGAGACTGCAGGGGGAGACTGCTGGAGGGAAGAGACTGCAGGGAGAGACTTTAGGGAGAGACTGCGGGGGAGACTGCTGAAGGGAAGAGATTGCAGGGAGAGACTGCTGGAGGAAAGAGACTGTAGGGAGAGACTGCTGGAGGGAACAGACTGCAGGGGGACAGCTGGAGGGAAGAGACTGCTGGGAGATCCTGCTAGAGGGAAGAGACTGCAGGGGAGAGACTGCAGGGGGAGACTGCTGGAGGTAAGAGACTGCAGGGAGCGACTCTGGAGGGGAAAGACTGCAGCGAGAGACTGCTGGAGGGAAGAGACTGCAGGGGAGAGACTGCAGGGGGAGACTGCAGGGGAGGACTGCTGGAGGGAAGAGACTGCAGGGAGAGACTGCTGGAGGGAACAGACTGCAGGGGGACAGCTGGAGGGAAGAGACTGCTGGGAGATCCTGCTAGAGGGAAGAGACTGCAGGGGAGAGACTGCAGGGGGAGACTGCTGGAGGTAAGAGACTGCAGGGAGCGACTCTGGAGGGGAAAGACTGCAGCGAGAGACTGCTGGAGGGAAGAGACTGCAGGGGAGAGACTGTAGGGGGAGACTGCAGGGGAGGACTGCTGGAGGAAAGAGACTGTAGGGAGAGACTGCTGGAGGGAACAGACTGCAGGGGGACAGCTGGAGGGAAGAGACTGCTGGGAGATCCTGCTAGAGGGTAGAGACTGCAGGGGAGAGACTGCAGGGGGAGACTGCTGGAGGTAAGAGACTGCAGGGAGCGACTCTGGAGGGGAAAGACTGCAGCGAGAGACTGCTGGAGGGAAGAGACTGCAGGGGAGAGACTTCAAGGGAGACTGCAGGGGAGGACTGCTGGAGGGAAGAGACTGCAGGGAGAGACTGCTGGAAGGAAGAGACTGCAGGGGAGAGACTGTAGGGAGAGACTGCATGGGGAGACTGCTGTATAGAGGAGACTGCAGGGAGAGACTGCTGCAGGGAGAGACTGCAGGGGAGAGACAGCATGGAGAGACTGCAGGGCGAGACTGATGGAGGGAAGAGAGTGCAGGGAGAGACTGCAAGGGATAGACTGCAGGGGGAGACTGCTGGAGGGAAGAGACTGCAGGGAGCGATTCTGTAGGGGAAAGACTGCAGGGAGAGACTGCTGGAGGGAAGAGATTGCAGGGGAGAGACTGCAGGGGAAGACTGCAGGGGGGGAATGCTGGAGGGAAGAGACTGCAGTGAGAGACTGCTGGAAGGAAGAGGCTGCAGGGGAGAGACTGCAGGGAGAGACTGCAGGGGGAGACTGCTGGAGAGAGGAGACTGCAGGGAGATACTGCTGCAGGGAGAGACTGCAGGAGAGAGACTGCAGGGAGAGACTGCAGGGGGAGACTGCTGGAGGGAAAAGACTGCAGGGAGAGACGGCAGGGGAGAGACTGCAGGGAGAGATTGCTGGAGGGAAGAGACTGCAGCGGAGAAACTGCAGGGGGAGACTGCTGGAGGGAAGAGACTGCAGGGGAGAGACTGCGGGGGAGACTGCTGAAGGGGAGAGACTGCAGGGAGAGACTGCTGGAGGAAAGAGACTGCAGGGAGAGACTGCTGGAGGGAAGAGACTGCAGGGGGGACTGCTGGAGGGAGGAGACTGCAGGGGAGAGACTGCAGGGGAGAATGCTGGAGGGAAGAGACTGCAGTGAGAGAATGCTGGAAGGAAGAGGCTGCAGGGGAGAGACTGCAGGGAGAGACTGCAGGGGGAGACTGCTGGAGAGAGGAGACTGCAGGGAGATACTGCTGCAGGGAGAGACTGCAGGGGAGAGACTGCAGGGAGAGACTGCAGGGGGAGACTGCTGGAGGGAAAAGACTGCAGGGAGAGACGGCAGGGGAGAGACTGCAGGGGGGACTGCTGGAGGGAAGAGACTGCAGGGAGAGACTTCTGGAAGGAAGAGGCTGCAGGGGAGAGACTGCAGGGAGAGGCTGCAGGGGGAGACTGCTGGAGAGAGGAGACTGCAGGGAGAGACTGCTTCAGGGAGAGACTGCAGGGGAGAGACTGCAGGGAGAGACTGCAGGGGGAGACTGCTGGAGGGAAGAGACTGCAGGGAGAGACTGCAGGGGAGACTGCTGGAGGGAAGAGACTGCAGGGAGAGACTGCTGGAGGAAAGAGACTGCAGGGGGAGAGACTGCAGGGGGACCCTGCTGGAGGGAAGAGACTGCAGGGAGAGACTGCTGGAGGGAAGAGATTGCAGGGGAGAGACTGCAGGGGGAGACTGCAGGGGAAGACTGCTGGAGGGAAGAGACTGCAGGCAGAGACTGCTGGAGGGAAGAGACTGCGGGGGAAAGACTGAAGGGAGAGACTGCAGGGGGAGAATGCTGGAGAGAGGAGACTGCAGGGAGAGACTGCTGCAGGGAGAGACTGCAGAGGAGAGACAGCATGGAGAGACTGCAGGGCGAGACTGATGGAGGGAAGAGACTGCAGGGAGAGACTGCAAGGGATAGACTGCAGGGGAGACTGCTGGAGGGAAGAGACTGCAGGGAGCGATTCTGTAGGGGAAAGACTGCAGGGAGAGACTGCTGGAGGGAAGAGATTGCAGGGGAGAGACTGCAGGGGAAGACTGCAGGGGGGGAATGCTGGAGGGAAGAGACTGCAGTGAGAGACTGCTGGAAGGAACAGGCTGCAGGGGAGAGACTGCAGGGAGAGACTGCAGGGGGAGACTGCTGGAGAGAGGAGACTGCAGGGAGATACTGCTGCAGGGAGAGACTGCAGGGGAGAGACTGCAGGGAGAGACTGCAGGGGGAGACTGCTGGAGGGAAAAGACTGCAGGGAGACACGGTAGGGGAGAGACTGCAGGGAGAGATTGCTGGAGGGAAGAGACTGCAGCGGAGAAACTGCAGGGGGAGACTGCTGGAGGGAAGAGACTGCAGGGCAGAGACTGCGGGGGAGACTGCTGAAGGGGAGAGACTGCAGGGAGAGACTGCTGGAGGAAAGAGATTGCAGGGAGAGACTGCTGAAGGAAAGAGACTGCAGGGAGAGACTGCTGGAGGGAAGAGACTGCAGGGGGGACTGCTGGAGGGAGGAGACTGCAGGGGAGAGACTGCAGGGGAGAATGCTGGAGGGAAGAGACTGCAGGGAGAGACTGCTGGAGGGAAGAGACTGCAGGGGAGAGACTGCAGGGGGAGACTGCTGGAGGGAAGAGACTGAAAGGAGAGACTGCAGGGGGAGACTGCTGGAGGGAAGAGACTACAGGGAGAGACTGTAGGGAGAGACTGCGGGGGAGACTGCTGAAGGGAAGAGATTGCAGGGAGAGACTGCTAGAGGGAAGAGACTGCAGGGGAGACACTGCAGGGGGAGACTGCTGGAGGGAAGAGACTGCAGGGAGAGACTCTGGAGGGAAGAGACTACAGGGAGCGACTCTGGAGGGGAAAGACTGCAGGGAGAGACTGCTGGAGGGAAGAGACTGCAGTGGAGAGACTGCAGGGGGAGACTGCTAGAGGTAAGGGACTGCAGAGAGAGACTGCTGGAGGGAAGAGACTGCAGGAAAGAGACTGCTGGATGGAAGAGACTGCAGGGAGAGATTCTGGAGGGAAGAGACTGCATGGAAGAGACTGCAGGGGGAGACTGCTGGAGGGAAGAGACTGCAGGGAAGAGACTGCTGGAGGGAAGAGACTGCAGGGAGAGACTGCTGGAGGGAAGAGACTGCAGGGAAGAGACTGCTGGAGGGAAGAGACTGCAGGGAGAGACTGCTGGAGGGAAGAGACAGCTGGGGAGAGACTTTGGAGGGAAGAGAATGCAGGGAGAGACTGCTGGAGGGAAGAGACTGCAGGGGAGACACTGCAGGGGGAGACTGCAAGGGGAGGCTGCTGGAGGTAAGAGACTGCAGGGAGAGACTCTGGAGGGAAGAGACTGCAGGGAGAGACTGCTGGAGGTAAGAGACTGCAGGGAGAGACTCTGGAGGGAAGACACTGCAGGGGAGAGACTGCAGGGGGAGACTGCTGGAGGGAAGAGACTGCAGGGAGAGACTGCTGGAGGGAAGAGACTGCAGGGAGACAGTCTGGAGGGAAGACACTGCAGGGGAGAGACTGCAGGGGGAGACTGCTGAAGGGAAGAGATTGCAGGAAGAGACTGCTGGAGGGAAGAGACTGCAGGGGAGAGACTGCAGGGGGAGACTGCTGGAGGGAAGAGACTGCAGGGAGCGACTCTGGAGGGGAAAGACTGCAGGGAGAGACTGCTGGAGGGAAGAGACTGCAGGGGAGAGACTGCAGGGGGAGAATGCAGGGGAGGACTGCTGGAGGGAAGAGACTGCTGGGAGAGACTGCTGGAGGGAAGAGACTGCAGGGGAGAGACTGCAGGGAGAGACTGCAGGGGGAGGCTGCTGGAGAGAGGAGACTGCAGGGAAGAGACTGCTTAAGGGAAGAGACTGCAGGGAGAGACTCTGGAGGGAAAAGACTGCAGGTGGGACTGCTGGAGGGAAGAGACTGCAGGGAGAGACTGCTGGAGGGAAGACACTGCAGGGAATAGACTGCAGGGGAAGACTGCTGGACTGAAGAGGCTGCAGGGAGAGACTGCTAGAGGGAAGAGACTGCAGGGGAGACACTGCAGGGGGAGACTGCTGGAGGGAAGAGACTGAAGGGAGAGACTGCTGGAGGAAAGAGATTGCAGGGAGAGACTGCTGAAGGAAAGAGACTGCAGGGAGAGACTGCTGGAGGGAAGAGACTGCAGGGGGGACTGCTGGAGGGAGGAGACTGCAGGGGAGAGACTGCAGGGGAGAATGCTGGAGGGAAGAGACTGCAGGGAGAGACTGCTGGAGGGAAGAGACTGCAGGGGAGAGACTGCAGGGGGAGACTGCTGGAGGGAAGAGACTGAAAGGAGAGACTGCAGGGGGAGACTGCTGGAGGGAAGAGACTACAGGGAGAGACTGTAGGGAGAGACTGCGGGGGAGACTGCTGAAGGGAAGAGATTGCAGGGAGAGACTGCTAGAGGGAAGAGACTGCAGGGGAGACACTGCAGGGGGAGACTGCTGGAGGGAAGAGACTGCAGGGAGAGACTCTGGAGGGAAGAGACTACAGGGAGCGACTCTGGAGGGGAAAGACTGCAGGGAGAGACTGCTGGAGGGAAGAGACTGCAGTGGAGAGACTGCAGGGGGAGACTGCTAGAGGTAAGGGACTGCAGAGAGAGACTGCTGGAGGGAAGAGACTGCAGGAAAGAGACTGCTGGATGGAAGAGACTGCAGGGAGAGATTCTGGAGGGAAGAGACTGCATGGAAGAGACTGCAGGGGGAGACTGCTGGAGGGAAGAGACTGCAGGGAAGAGACTGCTGGAGGGAAGAGACTGCAGGGAGAGACTGCTGGAGGGAAGAGACTGCAGGGAAGAGACTGCTGGAGGGAAGAGACTGCAGGGAGAGACTGCTGGAGGGAAGAGACAGCTGGGGAGAGACTTTGGAGGGAAGAGAATGCAGGGAGAGACTGCTGGAGGGAAGAGACTGCAGGGGAGACACTGCAGGGGGAGACTGCAAGGGGAGGCTGCTGGAGGTAAGAGACTGCAGGGAGAGACTCTGGAGGGAAGAGACTGCAGGGAGAGACTGCTGGAGGTAAGAGACTGCAGGGAGAGACTCTGGAGGGAAGACACTGCAGGGGAGAGACTGCAGGGGGAGACTGCTGGAGGGAAGAGACTGCAGGGAGAGACTGCTGGAGGGAAGAGACTGCAGGGAGACAGTCTGGAGGGAAGACACTGCAGGGGAGAGACTGCAGGGGGAGACTGCTGAAGGGAAGAGATTGCAGGAAGAGACTGCTGGAGGGAAGAGACTGCAGGGGAGAGACTGCAGGGGGAGACTGCTGGAGGGAAGAGACTGCAGGGAGCGACTCTGGAGGGGAAAGACTGCAGGGAGAGACTGCTGGAGGGAAGAGACTGCAGGGGAGAGACTGCAGGGGGAGAATGCAGGGGAGGACTGCTGGAGGGAAGAGACTGCTGGGAGAGACTGCTGGAGGGAAGAGACTGCAGGGGAGAGACTGCAGGGAGAGACTGCAGGGGGAGGCTGCTGGAGAGAGGAGACTGCAGGGAAGAGACTGCTTAAGGGAAGAGACTGCAGGGAGAGACTCTGGAGGGAAAAGACTGCAGGTGGGACTGCTGGAGGGAAGAGACTGCAGGGAGAGACTGCTGGAGGGAAGACACTGCAGGGAATAGACTGCAGGGGAAGACTGCTGGACTGAAGAGGCTGCAGGGAGAGACTGCTAGAGGGAAGAGACTGCAGGGGAGACACTGCAGGGGGAGACTGCTGGAGGGAAGAGACTGAAGGGAGAGACTCTGGAGGGAACACACTGCAGGGGAGTGACTGCAGGGGGAGACTGCTAGAGGGAAGGGACTGCAGGGAGAGACTGCTAGAGAGAAGAGACTGCAGGAGAGACTGCAGGGGGAGACTGCTGGAGGGAAGAGACTACAGGGAGCGACTCTGGAGGGGAAAGACTGCAGGGAGAGACTGCTGGAGGGAAGAGACTGCAGTGGAGAGACTGCAGGGGAGACTGCTAGAGGTAAGGGACTGCAGAGAGAGACTGCTGGATGGAAGAGACTGCAGGGAGAGATTCTGGAGGGAAGAGACTGCATGGAAGAGACTGCAGGGGGAGACTGCTGGAGGGAAGAGACTGCAGGGAAGAGACTGCTGGAGGGAAGAGACTGCAGGGAGAGACTCTGGAGGGAAAAGACTGCAGGTGGGACTGCTGGAGGGAAGAGACTACAGGGAGAGACTACTGGAGGGAAGAGACTGCAGAGGAGAGACTGCCAGGGGAGACTGCTGGAGGGAAGAGACTGCAGGGAGCGACTCTGGAGGGGAAAGACTGTAAAGAGAGACTGCTGGAGGGAAGAGACTGCAGGGGAGGGACTTCAGGGAGAGACTGTTGGAGGGAAGAGACAGATGGGGAGAGACTCTGGAGGGAAGAGACTGCAAGGAGAGACTGCTTGAGGGAAGAGACTGCAGGGGAAGAGACTGCAGGGGGAGACTGCTGGAGGGAAGAGACAGCTGGGGAGAGACTCTGGAGGGAAGAGACTGCAGGGAGAGACTGCTGGAGGGAAGAGACAGCTGGGGAGAGACTTTGGAGGGAAGAGAATGCAGGGAGAGACTGCTGGAGGGAAGAGACTGCAGGGGAGACACTGCACGGGGAGACTGCAAGGGGAGGCTGCTGGAGGTAAGAGACTGCAGGGAGAGACTCTGGAGGGAAGAGACTGCAGGGAGAGACTGCTGGAGGTAAGAGACTGCAGGGAGAGACTCTGGAGGGAAGACACTGCAGGGGAGAGACTGCAGGGGGAGACTGCTGGAGGGAAGAGATTGCAGGGAGAGACTGCTGGATCAAAGAGAATGCAGGGAGAGACTGCTGGAGGGAACAGACTGCAGGGAGAGACTCTGGAGAGAAGATACTGCAGGTAGAGACTCTGAAGGGAAGACACTGCAGGGGAGAGACTGCTGCAGGGAGGAGACTGCAGGAAGACAATGCTGCAGGGAGAGACTGCAGGGAGAGACTGCAGGGGAGAGACTGTGGGGGAGACTGCTGAAGGGAAGAGACTGCAGGGGGACACTGCTGGAGGGAAGAGACTGCAGGGAGAGACTGCAGGGGGAGACTGCCAGAGGGAATGGACTACAGGGAGAGACTGTTGGAGGGAAGAGACTGCAGGGGGAGACTGCTGGAGGGAAGAGACTGCAGGGAGAGACTGCTAGAGGGAAGAGACTGCAGGGGAGACACTGCAGGGGGAGACTGCTGGAGGGAAGAGACTGCAGGGAGAGACTCTGGAGGGAAGACACTGCAGGGGAGTGACTGCAGGGGGAGACTGCTAGAGGGAAGGGACTGCAGGGAGAGACTGCTAGAGAGAAGAGACTGCAGGAGAGACTGCAGGGGGAGACTGCTGGAGGGAAGAGACTACAGGGAGCGACTCTGGAGGGGAAAGACTACAGGGAGAGACTGCTGGAGGGAAGAGACTGCAGTGGAGAGACTGCAGGGGGAGACTGCTAGAGGGAAGGGACTGCAGAGAGAGACTGCTGGAGGGAAGAGAGTGCAGGAAAGAGACTGCTGGATGGAAGAGACTGCAGGGAGAGATTCTGGAGGGAAGAGACTGCATGGAAGAGACTGCAGGGGGAGACTGCTGGAGGGAAGAGACTGCAGGGAAGAGACTGCTTGAGGGAAGAGACTGCAGGGAGAGACTCTGGAGGGAAAAGACTGCAGGGAGAGACTGCTGGAGGGAAGAGACTGCAGTGGAGAGACTGCAGGGGGAGACTGCTAGAGGGAAGGGACTGCAGAGAGAGACTGCTGGAGGGAAGAGAGTGCAGGAAAGAGACTGCTGGATGGAAGAGACTGCAGGGAGAGATTCTGGAGGGAAGAGACTGCATGGGGAAGAGACTGCAGGGGGAGACTGCTGGAGGGAAGAGACTGCAGGGAAGAGACTGCTGGAGGGAAGAGACTGCAGGGTGAGACTGCTAGAGAGAAGAGACTGCAGGAGAGACTGCAGGGGGAGATTGCTGGAGGGAAGAGACTACTGGGAGCGACTCTGGAGGGGAAAGACTGCAGGGAGAGACTGCTGGAGGGAAGAGACTGCAGTGGAGAGACTGCAGGGGGAGACTGCTAGAGGTAAGGGACTGCAGAGAGAGACTGCTGGAGGGAAGAGACTGCAGGAAAGAGACTGCTGGATGGAAGAGACTGCAGGGAGAGATTCTGAAGCGAAGAGACTGCATGGAAGAGACTGCAGGAAAGAGACTGCTGGATGGAAGAGACTGCAGGGAGAGATTCTGGAGCGAAGAGACTGCATGGAAGAGACTGCAGGGGGAGACTGCTGGAGGGAAGAGACTGCAGGGAAGAGACTGCTGGAGGGAAGAGACTGCAGGGAGAGACTCTGGAGGGAAAAGACTGCAGGTGGGACTGCTGGAGGGAAGAGACTGCAGGGAGAGACTGCTGGAGGGAAGACACTGCAGGGAATAGACTGCAGGGGAAGACTGCTGGAGTGAAGAGACTGCAGGCAGAGACTGCTAGAGGGAAGAGACTGCAGGGGAGAGACTGCAGGGGGAGACTGCTGGAGGGAAGAGACTGCAGGGAGCGACTCTGGAGGGGAAAGACTGCAGGGAGAGACTGCTGGAGGGAAGAGACTGCAGGGGAGGGACTTCAGGGGGAGACTGCTGGAGGGAAGAGACAGATGGGGAGAGACTCTGGAGGGAAGAGACTGCAGGGAGAGACTGCTTGAGGGAAGAGACTGCAGGGAGAGACTGCTGGAGGGAAGAGACTGCAGGGAGACAGTCTGGACGGAAGACACTGCAGGGGAGAGACTGCAGGGGGAGACTGCAGGGGGAGACTGCTGGAGGGAAGAGATTGCAGGGAGAAACTGCTGGAGGGAAGAGACTGCAGGGGAGAGAGTGCAGGGGGAGACTGCTGGAGGGAAGAGACTGCAGGGAGCGACTCTGGAGGGGAAAGACTGCAGGGAGAGACTGCTGGAGGGAAGAGACTGCAGGGGAGAGACTGCAGGGGGAGAATGCAGGGGAGGACTGCTGGAGGGAAGAGACTGCAGGGAGAGACTGATGGAGGGAAGAGACTGCAGGGGAGAGACTGCAGGGGGAGACTGCTGGAGAGAGGAGACTGCAGGGAAGAGACTGCTTGAGGGAAGAGACTGCAGGGAGAGACTCTGGAGGGAAAAGACTGCAGGTGGGACTGCTGGAGGGAAGAGACTACAGGGAGAGACTGCTAGAGGGAAGAGACTGCAGGGGAGAGACTGCAGGGGGAGACTGCTGGAGGGAAGAGACTGCAGGGAGCGACTCTGGAGGGGAAAGACTGCAGGGAGAGACTGATGGAGGGAAGAGACTGCAGGGAGAGACTCTGGAGGGAAAAGACAGCTGGGGAGAGACTGTTGGAGGGAAGAGACAGATGGGGAGAGACTTTGGAGGGAAGAGACTGCAGGGAGAGACTGCTTGAGGGAAGAGACTGCAGGGGAAGAGACTGCAGGGGGAGACTGCTGGAGGGAAGAGACAGCTGGGGAGAGACTCTGGAGGGAAGAGACTGCAGGGAGAGACTGCTGGAGGGAAGAGACAGCTGGGGAGAGACTTTGGAGGGAAGAGAATGCAGGGAGAGACTGCTGGAGGGAAGAGACTGCAGGGGAGACACTGCACGGGGAGACTGCAAGGGGAGGCTGCTGGAGGTAAGAGACTGCAGGGAGAGACTCTGGAGGGAAGAGACTGCAGGGAGAGACTGCTGGAGGTAAGAGACTGCAGGGAGAGACTCTGGAGGGAAGACACTGCAGGGGAGAGACTGCAGGGGGAGACTGCTGGAGGGAAGAGATTGCAGGGAGAGACTGCTGGATCAAAGAGAATGCAGGGAGAGACTGCTGGAGGGAACAGACTGCAGGGAGAGACTCTGGAGAGAAGATACTGCAGGTAGAGACTCTGAAGGGAAGACACTGCAGGGGAGAGACTGCTGCAGGGAGGAGACTGCAGGAAGACAATGCTGCAGGGAGAGACTGCAGGGAGAGACTGCAGGGGAGAGACTGTGGGGGAGACTGCTGAAGGGAAGAGACTGCAGGGGGACACTGCTGGAGGGAAGAGACTGCAGGGAGAGACTGCAGGGGGAGACTGCCAGAGGGAATGGACTACAGGGAGAGACTGTTGGAGGGAAGAGACTGCAGGGGGAGACTGCTGGAGGGAAGAGACTGCAGGGAGAGACTGCTAGAGGGAAGAGACTGCAGGGGAGACACTGCAGGGGGAGACTGCTGGAGGGAAGAGACTGCAGGGAGAGACTCTGGAGGGAAGACACTGCAGGGGAGTGACTGCAGGGGGAGACTGCTAGAGGGAAGGGACTGCAGGGAGAGACTGCTAGAGAGAAGAGACTGCAGGAGAGACTGCAGGGGGAGACTGCTGGAGGGAAGAGACTACAGGGAGCGACTCTGGAGGGGAAAGACTGCAGGGAGAGACTGCTGGAGGGAAGAGACTGCAGTGGAGAGACTGCAGGGGGAGACTGCTAGAGGGAAGGGACTGCAGAGAGAGACTGCTGGAGGGAAGAGAGTGCAGGAAAGAGACTGCTGGATGGAAGAGACTGCAGGGAGAGATTCTGGAGGGAAGAGACTGCATGAAAGAGACTGCAGGGGGAGACTGCTGGAGGGAAGAGACTGCAGGGAAGAGACTGCTGGAGGGAAGAGACTGCAGGGAGAGACTCTGGAGGGAAAAGACTGCAGGTGGGACTGCTGGAGGGAAGAGACTACAGGGAGAGACTACTGGAGGGAAGAGACTGCAGGGGAGAGACTGCCGGGGGAGACTGCTGGAGGGAAGAGACTGCAGGGAGCGACTCTGGAGGGGAAAGACTGCAAAGAGAGACTGCTGGAGGGAAGAGACTGCAGGGGAGGGACTTCAGGGAGAGACTGTTGGAGGGAAGAGACAGATGGGGAGAGACTCTGGAGGGAAGAGACTGCAGGGAGAGACTGCTTGAGGGAAGAGACTGCAGGGGAAGAGACTGCAGGGGAGACTGCTGGAGGGAAGAGACAGCTGGGGAGAGACTCTGGAGGGAAGAGACTGCAGGGAGAGACTGCTGGAGGGAAGAGACAGCTGGGGAGAGACTTTGGAGGGAAGAGAATGCAGGGAGAGACTGCTGGAGGGAAGAGACTGCAGGGGAGACACTGCAGGGGGAGACTGCAAGGGGAGGCTGCTGGAGGTAAGAGACTGCAGGGAGAGACTCTGGAGGGAAGAGACTGCTGGGAGAGACTGCTGGAGGTAAGAGACTGCAGGGAGAGATTCTGGGGGGAAGACACTGCAGGGGAGAGACTGCAGGGGGAGACTGCTGGAGGGAAGAGACTGCAGGGAGAGACTGCTGGAGGGAAGAGACTGCAGGGAGACAGTCTGGAGGGAAGACACTGCAGGGGAGAGACTGCAGTGGGAGACTGCTGAATGGAAGAGATTGCAGGAAGAGACTGCTGGAGGGAAGAGACTGCAGGGAGAGACTGCAGGGGGAGACTGCTGGAGGGAAGAGACTGCAGGGAGCGACTCTGGAGGGGAAAGACTGCAGGGAGAGACTGCTGGAGGGAAGAGACTGCAGGGGAGAGACTGCAGGGGGAGAATGCAGGGGAGGACTGCTGGAGGGGAGAGACTGCTGGAGGGAAGAGACTGCAGGGGAGAGACTGCAGGGAGAGACTGCAGGGGGAGGCTGCTGGAGAGAGGAGACTGCAGGGAAGAGACTGCTTAAGGGAAGAGACTGCAGGGAGAGACTCTGGAGGGAAAAGACTGCAGGTGGGACTGCTGGAGGGAAGAGACTGCAGGGAGAGACTGCTGGAGGGAAGACACTGCAGGGAATAGACTGCAGGGGAAGACTGCTGGACTGAAGAGGCTGCAGGGAGAGACTGCTAGAGGGAAGAGACTGCAGGGGAGACACTGCAGGGGGAGACTGCTGGAGGGAAGAGACTGAAGGGAGAGACTCTGGAGGGAACACACTGCAGGGGAGTGACTGCAGGGGGAGACTGCTAGAGGGAAGGGACTGCAGGGAGAGACTGCTAGAGAGAAGAGACTGCAGGAGAGACTGCAGGGGGAGACTGCTGGAGGGAAGAGACTACAGGGAGCGACTCTGGAGGGGAAAGACTGCAGGGAGAGACTGCTGGAGGGAAGAGACTGCAGTGGAGAGACTGCAGGGGAGACTGCTAGAGGTAAGGGACTGCAGAGAGAGACTGCTGGATGGAAGAGACTGCAGGGAGAGATTCTGGAGGGAAGAGACTGCATGGAAGAGACTGCAGGGGGAGACTGCTGGAGGGAAGAGACTGCAGGGAAGAGACTGCTGGAGGGAAGAGACTGCAGGGAGAGACTCTGGAGGGAAAAGACTGCAGGTGGGACTGCTGGAGGGAAGAGACTACAGGGAGAGACTACTGGAGGGAAGAGACTGCAGAGG
Organism: Pleurodeles waltl; assembly: GCF_031143425.1. NCBI lineage: Eukaryota > Metazoa > Chordata > Amphibia > Caudata > Salamandridae > Pleurodeles > Pleurodeles waltl. The sequence goes on along the minus strand of NC_090437.1, from coordinate 1,351,247,733 downwards.
AGAGACTGCCAGGGGAGACTGCTGGAGGGAAGAGACTGCAGGGAGCGACTCTGGAGGGGAAAGACTGTAAAGAGAGACTGCTGGAGGGAAGAGACTGCAGGGGAGGGACTTCAGGGAGAGACTGTTGGAGGGAAGAGACAGATGGGGAGAGACTCTGGAGGGAAGAGACTGCAAGGAGAGACTGCTTGAGGGAAGAGACTGCAGGGGAAGAGACTGCAGGGGGAGACTGCTGGAGGGAAGAGACAGCTGGGGAGAGACTCTGGAGGGAAGAGACTGCAGGGAGAGACTGCTGGAGGGAAGAGACAGCTGGGGAGAGACTTTGGAGGGAAGAGAATGCAGGGAGAGACTGCTGGAGGGAAGAGACTGCAGGGGAGACACTGCACGGGGAGACTGCAAGGGGAGGCTGCTGGAGGTAAGAGACTGCAGGGAGAGACTCTGGAGGGAAGAGACTGCAGGGAGAGACTGCTGGAGGTAAGAGACTGCAGGGAGAGACTCTGGAGGGAAGACACTGCAGGGGAGAGACTGCAGGGGGAGACTGCTGGAGGGAAGAGATTGCAGGGAGAGACTGCTGGATCAAAGAGAATGCAGGGAGAGACTGCTGGAGGGAACAGACTGCAGGGAGAGACTCTGGAGAGAAGATACTGCAGGTAGAGACTCTGAAGGGAAGACACTGCAGGGGAGAGACTGCTGCAGGGAGGAGACTGCAGGAAGACAATGCTGCAGGGAGAGACTGCAGGGAGAGACTGCAGGGGAGAGACTGTGGGGGAGACTGCTGAAGGGAAGAGACTGCAGGGGGACACTGCTGGAGGGAAGAGACTGCAGGGAGAGACTGCAGGGGGAGACTGCCAGAGGGAATGGACTACAGGGAGAGACTGTTGGAGGGAAGAGACTGCAGGGGGAGACTGCTGGAGGGAAGAGACTGCAGGGAGAGACTGCTAGAGGGAAGAGACTGCAGGGGAGACACTGCAGGGGGAGACTGCTGGAGGGAAGAGACTGCAGGGAGAGACTCTGGAGGGAAGACACTGCAGGGGAGTGACTGCAGGGGGAGACTGCTAGAGGGAAGGGACTGCAGGGAGAGACTGCTAGAGAGAAGAGACTGCAGGAGAGACTGCAGGGGGAGACTGCTGGAGGGAAGAGACTACAGGGAGCGACTCTGGAGGGGAAAGACTACAGGGAAAGACTGCTGGAGGGAAGAGACTGCAGTGGAGAGACTGCAGGGGGAGACTGCTAGAGGGAAGGGACTGCAGAGAGAGACTGCTGGAGGGAAGAGAGTGCAGGAAAGAGACTGCTGGATGGAAGAGACTGCAGGGAGAGATTCTGGAGGGAAGAGACTGCATGGAAGAGACTGCAGGGGGAGACTGCTGGAGGGAAGAGACTGCAGGGAAGAGACTGCTTGAGGGAAGAGACTGCAGGGAGAGACTCTGGAGGGAAAAGACTGCAGGGAGAGACTGCTGGAGGGAAGAGACTGCAGTGGAGAGACTGCAGGGGGAGACTGCTAGAGGGAAGGGACTGCAGAGAGAGACTGCTGGAGGGAAGAGAGTGCAGGAAAGAGACTGCTGGATGGAAGAGACTGCAGGGAGAGATTCTGGAGGGAAGAGACTGCATGGGGAAGAGACTGCAGGGGGAGACTGCTGGAGGGAAGAGACTGCAGGGAAGAGACTGCTGGAGGGAAGAGACTGCAGGGTGAGACTGCTAGAGAGAAGAGACTGCAGGAGAGACTGCAGGGGGAGATTGCTGGAGGGAAGAGACTACTGGGAGCGACTCTGGAGGGGAAAGACTGCAGGGAGAGACTGCTGGAGGGAAGAGACTGCAGTGGAGAGACTGCAGGGGGAGACTGCTAGAGGTAAGGGACTGCAGAGAGAGACTGCTGGAGGGAAGAGACTGCAGGAAAGAGACTGCTGGATGGAAGAGACTGCAGGGAGAGATTCTGAAGCGAAGAGACTGCATGGAAGAGACTGCAGGAAAGAGACTGCTGGATGGAAGAGACTGCAGGGAGAGATTCTGGAGCGAAGAGACTGCATGGAAGAGACTGCAGGGGGAGACTGCTGGAGGGAAGAGACTGCAGGGAAGAGACTGCTGGAGGGAAGAGACTGCAGGGAGAGACTCTGGAGGGAAAAGACTGCAGGTGGGACTGCTGGAGGGAAGAGACTGCAGGGAGAGACTGCTGGAGGGAAGACACTGCAGGGAATAGACTGCAGGGGAAGACTGCTGGAGTGAAGAGACTGCAGGCAGAGACTGCTAGAGGGAAGAGACTGCAGGGGAGAGACTGCAGGGGGAGACTGCTGGAGGGAAGAGACTGCAGGGAGCGACTCTGGAGGGGAAAGACTGCAGGGAGAGACTGCTGGAGGGAAGAGACTGCAGGGGAGGGACTTCAGGGGGAGACTGCTGGAGGGAAGAGACAGATGGGGAGAGACTCTGGAGGGAAGAGACTGCAGGGAGAGACTGCTTGAGGGAAGAGACTGCAGGGAGAGACTGCTGGAGGGAAGAGACTGCAGGGAGACAGTCTGGACGGAAGACACTGCAGGGGAGAGACTGCAGGGGGAGACTGCAGGGGGAGACTGCTGGAGGGAAGAGATTGCAGGGAGAAACTGCTGGAGGGAAGAGACTGCAGGGGAGAGAGTGCAGGGGGAGACTGCTGGAGGGAAGAGACTGCAGGGAGCGACTCTGGAGGGGAAAGACTGCAGGGAGAGACTGCTGGAGGGAAGAGACTGCAGGGGAGAGACTGCAGGGGGAGAATGCAGGGGAGGACTGCTGGAGGGAAGAGACTGCAGGGAGAGACTGATGGAGGGAAGAGACTGCAGGGGAGAGACTGCAGGGGGAGACTGCTGGAGAGAGGAGACTGCAGGGAAGAGACTGCTTGAGGGAAGAGACTGCAGGGAGAGACTCTGGAGGGAAAAGACTGCAGGTGGGACTGCTGGAGGGAAGAGACTACAGGGAGAGACTGCTAGAGGGAAGAGACTGCAGGGGAGAGACTGCAGGGGGAGACTGCTGGAGGGAAGAGACTGCAGGGAGCGACTCTGGAGGGGAAAGACTGCAGGGAGAGACTGATGGAGGGAAGAGACTGCAGGGAGAGACTCTGGAGGGAAAAGACAGCTGGGGAGAGACTGTTGGAGGGAAGAGACAGATGGGGAGAGACTTTGGAGGGAAGAGACTGCAGGGAGAGACTGCTTGAGGGAAGAGACTGCAGGGGAAGAGACTGCAGGGGGAGACTGCTGGAGGGAAGAGACAGCTGGGGAGAGACTCTGGAGGGAAGAGACTGCAGGGAGAGACTGCTGGAGGGAAGAGACAGCTGGGGAGAGACTTTGGAGGGAAGAGAATGCAGGGAGAGACTGCTGGAGGGAAGAGACTGCAGGGGAGACACTGCACGGGGAGACTGCAAGGGGAGGCTGCTGGAGGTAAGAGACTGCAGGGAGAGACTCTGGAGGGAAGAGACTGCAGGGAGAGACTGCTGGAGGTAAGAGACTGCAGGGAGAGACTCTGGAGGGAAGACACTGCAGGGGAGAGACTGCAGGGGGAGACTGCTGGAGGGAAGAGATTGCAGGGAGAGACTGCTGGATCAAAGAGAATGCAGGGAGAGACTGCTGGAGGGAACAGACTGCAGGGAGAGACTCTGGAGAGAAGATACTGCAGGTAGAGACTCTGAAGGGAAGACACTGCAGGGGAGAGACTGCTGCAGGGAGGAGACTGCAGGAAGACAATGCTGCAGGGAGAGACTGCAGGGAGAGACTGCAGGGGAGAGACTGTGGGGGAGACTGCTGAAGGGAAGAGACTGCAGGGGGACACTGCTGGAGGGAAGAGACTGCAGGGAGAGACTGCAGGGGGAGACTGCCAGAGGGAATGGACTACAGGGAGAGACTGTTGGAGGGAAGAGACTGCAGGGGGAGACTGCTGGAGGGAAGAGACTGCAGGGAGAGACTGCTAGAGGGAAGAGACTGCAGGGGAGACACTGCAGGGGGAGACTGCTGGAGGGAAGAGACTGCAGGGAGAGACTCTGGAGGGAAGACACTGCAGGGGAGTGACTGCAGGGGGAGACTGCTAGAGGGAAGGGACTGCAGGGAGAGACTGCTAGAGAGAAGAGACTGCAGGAGAGACTGCAGGGGGAGACTGCTGGAGGGAAGAGACTACAGGGAGCGACTCTGGAGGGGAAAGACTGCAGGGAGAGACTGCTGGAGGGAAGAGACTGCAGTGGAGAGACTGCAGGGGGAGACTGCTAGAGGGAAGGGACTGCAGAGAGAGACTGCTGGAGGGAAGAGAGTGCAGGAAAGAGACTGCTGGATGGAAGAGACTGCAGGGAGAGATTCTGGAGGGAAGAGACTGCATGAAAGAGACTGCAGGGGGAGACTGCTGGAGGGAAGAGACTGCAGGGAAGAGACTGCTGGAGGGAAGAGACTGCAGGGAGAGACTCTGGAGGGAAAAGACTGCAGGTGGGACTGCTGGAGGGAAGAGACTACAGGGAGAGACTACTGGAGGGAAGAGACTGCAGGGGAGAGACTGCCGGGGGAGACTGCTGGAGGGAAGAGACTGCAGGGAGCGACTCTGGAGGGGAAAGACTGCAAAGAGAGACTGCTGGAGGGAAGAGACTGCAGGGGAGGGACTTCAGGGAGAGACTGTTGGAGGGAAGAGACAGATGGGGAGAGACTCTGGAGGGAAGAGACTGCAGGGAGAGACTGCTTGAGGGAAGAGACTGCAGGGGAAGAGACTGCAGGGGAGACTGCTGGAGGGAAGAGACAGCTGGGGAGAGACTCTGGAGGGAAGAGACTGCAGGGAGAGACTGCTGGAGGGAAGAGACAGCTGGGGAGAGACTTTGGAGGGAAGAGAATGCAGGGAGAGACTGCTGGAGGGAAGAGACTGCAGGGGAGACACTGCAGGGGGAGACTGCAAGGGGAGGCTGCTGGAGGTAAGAGACTGCAGGGAGAGACTCTGGAGGGAAGAGACTGCTGGGAGAGACTGCTGGAGGTAAGAGACTGCAGGGAGAGATTCTGGGGGGAAGACACTGCAGGGGAGAGACTGCAGGGGGAGACTGCTGGAGGGAAGAGACTGCAGGGAGAGACTGCTGGAGGGAAGAGACTGCAGGGAGACAGTCTGGAGGGAAGACACTGCAGGGGAGAGACTGCAGGGGGAGACTGCTGAATGGAAGAGATTGCAGGAAGAGACTGCTGGAGGGAAGAGACTGCAGGGAGAGACTGCAGGGGGAGACTGCTGGAGGGAAGAGACTGCAGGGAGCGACTCTGGAGGGGAAAGACTGCAGGGAGAGACTGCTGGAGGGAAGAGACTGCAGGGGAGAGACTGCAGGGGGAGAATGCAGGGGAGGACTGCTGGAGGGGAGAGACTGCTGGAGGGAAGAGACTGCAGGGGAGAGACTGCAGGGAGAGACTGCAGGGGGAGGCTGCTGGAGAGAGGAGACTGCAGGGAAGAGACTGCTTGAGGGAAGAGACTGCAGGGAGAGACTCTGGAGGGAAAAGACTGCAGGTGGGACTGCTGGAGGGAAGAGACTGCAGGGAGAGACTGCTGGAGGGAAGACACTGCAGGGAATAGACTGCAGGGGAAGACTGCTGGAGTGAAGAGGCTGCAGGGAGAGACTGCTAGAGGGAAGAGACTGCAGGTGAGAGACTGCAGGGGGAGACTGCTGGAGGGAAGAGACTGCAGGGAGAGACTCTGGAGGGAAGACACTGCAGGGGAGTGACTGCAGGGGGAGACTGCTAGAGGGAAGGGACTGCAGGGAGAGACTGCTAGAGAGAAGAGACTGCAGGAGAGACTGCAGGGGGAGACTGCTGGAGGGAAGAGACTACAGGGAGCGACTCTGGAGGGGAAAGACTGCAGGGAGAGACAGCTGGAGGGAAGAGACTGCAGTGGAGAGAATGCAGGGGGAGACTGCTAGAGGGAAGGGACTGCAGAGAGAGACTGCTGGAGGGAAGAGACTGCAGGAAAGAGACTGCTGGATGGAAGAGACTGCAGGGAGAGATTCTGGAGGGAAGAGACTGCATGGAAGAGACTGCAGGGGGAGACTGCTGGAGGGAAGAGACTGCAGGGAAGAGACTGCTGGAGGGAAGAGACTGCAGGGAGAGACTCTGGAGGGAAAAGACTGCAGGTGGGACTGCTGGAGGGAAGAGACTACAGGGAGAGACTACTGGAGGGAAGAGACTGCAGGGGAGAGACTGCCGGGGTAGACTGCTGGAGGGAAGAGACTGCAGGGAGCGACTCTGGAGGGGAAAGACTGCAAAGAGAGACTGCTGGAGGGAAGAGACTGCAGGGGAGGGACTTCAGGGAGAGACTGTTGGAGGGAAGAGACAGATGGGGAGAGACTCTGGAGGGAAGAGACTGCAGGGAGAGACTGCTTGAGGGAAGAGACTGCAGGGGAGAGACTGCAGGGGGAGACTGCTGGAGGGAAGAGACAGCTGGGGAGAGACTCTGGAGGGAAGAGACTGCAGGGAGAGACTGCTGGAGGGAAGAGACAGCTGGGGAGAGACTTTGGAGGGAAGAGAATGCAGGGAGAGACTGCTGGAGGGAAGAGACTGCAGGGGAGACACTGCAGGGGGAGACAGCAAGGGGAGGCTGCTGGAGGTAAGAGACTGCAGGGAGAGACTCTGGAGAGAAGAGACTGCAGGGAGAGACTGCTGGAGGTAAGAGACTGCAGGGAGAGACTCTGGAGGGAAGACACTGCAGGGGAGAGACTGCAGGGGGAGACTGCTGGAGGGAAGAGACTGCAGGGAGAGACTGCTGGAGGGAAGAGACTGCAGGGAGACAGTCTGGAGGGAAGACACTGCAGGGGAGAGACTGCAGGGGGAGACTGCTGGAGGGAAGATATTGCAGGGAGAGACTGCTGGAGGGAAGAGACTGCAGGGGAGAGACTGCAGGGGGAGACTGCTGGAGGAAAGAGACTGCAGGGAGCAACTCTGGAGGGGAAAGACTGCAGGGAGAGACTGCTGGAGGGAAGAGACTGCAGGGAGAGACTGCAGGGGGAGAATGCAGGGGAGGACTGCTGGAGGGAAGAGACTGCAGGGAGAGACTGATGGATGGAAGAGAGTGCAGGGGAGAGACTGCAGGGAGAGACTGCAGGGGGAGACTGCTGGAGAGAGGAGACTGCAGGGAAGAGACTGCTTGAGGGAAGAGACTGCAGGGAGAGACTCTGGAGGGAAAAGACTGCAGGTGGGACTGCTGGAGGGAAGAGACTGCAGGGAGAGACTGCTGGAGGGAAGACACTGCAGGGAATAGACTGCAGGGGAAGACTTCTGGAGTGAAGAGACTGCAGGGAGAGACTGCTAGAGGGAAGAGACTGCAGGTGAGAGACTGCAGGGGGAGACTGCTGGAGGGAAGAGACTGCAGGGAGAGACTCTGGAGGGAAGACACTGCAGGGGAGTGACTGCAGGGGGAGACTGCTAGAGGGAAGGGACTGCAGGGAGAGACTGCTAGAGAGAAGAGACTGCAGGAGAGACTGCAGGGGGAGACTGCTGGAGGGAAGAGACTACAGGGAGCGACTCTGGAGGGGAAAGACTGCAGGGAGAGACAGCTGGAGGGAAGAGACTGCAGTGGAGAGACTGCAGGGGGAGACTGCTAGAGGGAAGGGACTGCAGAGAGAGACTGCTGGAGGGAAGAGACTGCAGGAAAGAGACTGCTGGATGGAAGAGACTGCAGGGAGAGATTCTGGAGGGAAGAGACTGCATGGAAGAGACTGCAGGGGGAGACTGCTGGAGGGAAGAGACTGCAGGGAAGAGACTGCTGGAGGGAAGAGACTGCAGGGAGAGACTCTGGAGGGAAAAGACTGCAGGTGGGACTGCTGGAGGGAAGAGACTACAGGGAGAGACTACTGGAGGGAAGAGACTGCAGGGGAGAGACTGCCGGGGTAGACTGCTGGAGGGAAGAGACTGCAGGGAGCGACTCTGGAGGGGAAAGACTGCAAAGAGAGACTGCTGGAGGGAAGAGACTGCAGGGGAGGGACTTCAGGGAGAGACTGTTGGAGGGAAGAGACAGATGGGGAGAGACTCTGGAGGGAAGAGACTGCAGGGAGAGACTGCTTGAGGGAAGAGACTGCAGGGGAGAGACTGCAGGGGGAGACTGCTGGAGGGAAGAGACAGCTGGGGAGAGACTCTGGAGGGAAGAGACTGCAGGGAGAGACTGCTGGAGGGAAGAGACAGCTGGGGAGAGACTTTGGAGGGAAGAGAATGCAGGGAGAGTCTGCTGGAGGGAAGAGACTGCAGGGGAGACACTGCAGGGGGAGACAGCAAGGGGAGGCTGCTGGAGGTAAGAGACTGCAGGGAGAGACTCTGGAGGGAAGAGACTGCAGGGAGAGACTGCTGGAGGTAAGAGACTGCAGGGAGAGACTCTGGAGGGAAGACACTGCAGGGGAGAGACTGCAGGGGGAGACTGCTGGAGGGAAGAGACTGCAGGGAGAGACTGCTGGAGGGAAGAGACTGCAGGGAGACAGTCTGGAGGGAAGACACTGCAGGGGAGAGACTGCAGGGGGAGACTGCTGGAGGGAAGAGATTGCAGGGAGAGACTGCTGGAGGGAAGAGACTGCAGGGGAGAGACTGCAGGGGGAGACTGCTGGAGGGAAGAGACTGCAGGGAGCAACTCTGGAGGGGAAAGACTGCAGGGAGAGACTGCTGGAGGGAAGAGACTGCAGGGAGAGACTGCATTGGGAGAATGCAGGGGAGGACTGCTGGAGGGAAGAGACTGCAGGGAGAGACTGATGGATGGAAGAGAGTGCAGGGGAGAGACTGCAGGGAGAGACTGCAGGGGGAGACTGCTGGAGAGAGGAGACTGCAGGGAAGAGACTGCTTGAGGGAAGAGACTGCAGGGAGAGACTCTGGAGGGAAAAGACTGCAGGTGGGACTGCTGGAGGGAAGAGACTGCAGGGAGAGACTGCTGGAGGGAAGACACTGCAGGGAATAGACTGCAGGGGAAGACTTCTGGAGTGAAGAGACTGCAGGGAGAGACTGCTAGAGGGAAGAGACTGCAGGGGAGAGACTGCAGGGGGAGACTGCTGGAGGGAAGAGACTGCAGGGAGCGACTCTGGAGGGGAAAGACTGCAGGGAGAGACTGCTGGAGGGAAGAGACTGCAGGGGAGGGACTTCAGGGGGAGACTGCTGGAGGGAAGAGACAGATGGGGAGAGACTCTGGAGGGAAGAGACTGCGGGGGAGACTGCTGAAGGGAAGAGATTGCAGGGAGTGACTGCTGGATCAAAGAGAATGCAGGGAGAGACTGCTGGAGGGAACAGACTGCAGGGAGAGACTCTGGAGAGAAGATACTGCAGGTAGAGACTCAGAAGGGAAGACACTGCAGGGGAGAGACTGCTGCAGGGAGGAGACTGCAGGAAGACAATGCTGCAGGGAGAGACTGCAGGGAGAGACTGCATGGGGACACTGCTGGAGGGAAGAGACTGCAGGGAGAGACTGCAGGGGGAGACTGCTAGAGGGAATGGACTACAGGGAGAGACTGTTGGAGGGAAGAGACTGCAGGGGGAGACTGCTGGAGGGAAGAGACTGCAGGGAGAGACTGCTAGAGGAAAGAGACTGCAGGGGAGACACTGCAGGGGGAGACTGCTGGAGGGGAGAGACTGCAGGGAGAGACTCTGGAGGGAAGACACTGCAGGGGAGTGACTGCAGGGGGAGACTGCTAGAGGGAAGGGACTGCAGGGGAGACACTGCATGGGGAGACTGCTGGAGTGAAGAGACTGCAGGGAGAGACTCTGGAGGGAAGACACTGCAGGGGAGTGACTGCAGGGGGAGACTGCTAGAGGGAAGGGACTGCAGGGAGAGACTGCTAGAGAGAAGAGACTGCAGGAGAGACTGCAGGGGGAGACTGCTGGGGGGAAGAGACTACAGGGAGGGACTCTGGAAGGGAAAGACTGCAGGGAGAGACTGCTGGAGGGAAGAGACTGCAGTGGAGAGACTGCAGGGGGAGACTTCTAGAGGGAAGGGACTGCAGAGAGAGACTGCTGGAGGGAAGAGACTGCAGGAAAGAGACTGCTGGATGGAAGAGACTGCAGGGAGAGATTCTGGAGGGAAGAGACTGCATGGAAGAGACTGCAGGGGGAGACTGCTGGAGGGAAGAGACTGCAGGGAAGAGACTGCTGGAGGGAAGAGACTGCAGGAAGAGACTCTGGAGGGAAAAGACTGCAGGTGGGACTGCTGGAGGGAAGAGACTACAGGGAGAGACTACTGGAGGGAAGAGACTGCAGGGGAGAGACTGCCGGGAGAGACTGCTGGAGGGAAGAGACTGCAGGGAGCGACTCTGGAGGGGAAAGACTGCAAAGAGAGACTGCTGGAGGGAAGAGACTGCAGGGGAGGGACTTCAGGGAGAGACTGTTGGAGGGAAGAGACAGATGGGGAGAGACTCTGGAGGGAAGAGACTGCAGGGAGAGACTGCTTGAGGGAAGAGACTGCAGGGGAGAGACTGCAGGGGGAGAATGCTGGAGGGAAGAGACAGCTGGGGAGAGACTCTGGAGGGAAGAGACTGCAGGGAGAGACTGCTGGAGGGAAGAGACAGCTGGGGAGAGACTTTGGAGGGAAGAGAATGCAGGAAGAGACTGCTGGAGGGAAGAGACTGCAGGGGAGACACTGCAGGGGGAGACTGCAAGGGGAGGCTGCTGGAGGTAAGAGACTGCAGGGAGAGACTCTGGAGGGAAGAGACTGCAGGGAGAGACTGCTGGAGGTAAGAGACTGCAGGGAGAGACTCTGGAGGGAAGACACTGCAGGGGAGAGACTGCAGGGGGAGACTGCTGGAGGGAAGAGACTGCAGGGAGAGACTACTGGAGGGAAGAGACTGCAGGGAGACAGTCTGGACGGAAGACACTGCAGGGGAGAGACTGCAGGGGGAGACTGCTGGAGGGAAGAGATTGCAGGGAGAGACTGCTGGAGGGAAGAGACTGCAGGGGAGAGACTGCAGGGGGAGACTGCTGGAGGGAAGAGACTGCAGGGAGCGACTCTGGAGGGGAAAGACTGCAGGGAGAGACTGCTGGAGGGAAGAGACTGCAGGGGAGAGACTGCAGGGGGAGAATGCAGGGGAGGACTGCTGGAGGGAAGAGACTGCAGGGAGAGACTGATGGAGGGAAGAGACTGCAGGGGAGAGACTGCAGGGGGAGACTGCTGGAGTGAAGAGACTGCAGGGAGCGACTGCAGGGGGAGACTGCTGGAGGGAAGAGACTGCAGGGATCGACTCTGGAGGGGAAAGACTGCAGGGAGAGACTGCTTGAGGGAAGAGACTGCAGGGGAGAGACTGCAGGGGGAGAATGCAGGGGAGGACTGCTGGAGGGAAGAGACTGCAGGGAGAGACTGCTGGAGGGAAGAGACTGCAGGGGAGAGACTGCAGGGAGAGACTGCAGGGGGAGACTGCTGGAGAGAGGAGACTGCAGGGAAGAGACTGCTTGAGGGAAGAGACTGCAGGGAGAGACTCTGGAGGGAAAAGACTGCAGGTGGGACTGCCGGAGGGAAGAGACTGCAGGGAGAGACTGCTGGAGGGAAGACACTGCAGGGAATAGACTGCAGGGGAAGACTGCTGGAGTGAAGAGACTGCAGGGAGAGACTGCTAGAGGGAAGAGACTGCAGGGGAGAGACTGCAGGGGGAGACTGCTGGAGGGAAGAGACTGCAGGGAGCGACTCTGGAGGGGAAAGACTGCAGGGAGAGACTGCTGGAGGGAAGAGACTGCAGGGGAGGGACTTCAGGGGGAGACTGCTGGAGGGAAGAGACAGATGGGGAGAGACTCTGGAGGGAAGAGACTGCGGGGGAGACTGCTGAAGGGAAGAGATTGCAGGGAGTGACTGCTGGATCAAAGAGAATGCAGGGAGAGACTGCTGGAGGGAACAGACTGCAGGGAGAGACTCTGGAGAGAAGATACTGCAGGTAGAGACTCTGAAGGGAAGACACTGCAGGGGACAGACTGCTGCAGGGAGGAGACTGCAGGAAGACAATGCTGCAGGGAGAGACTGCAGGGAGAGACTGCAGGGGGACACTGCTGGAGGGAAGAGACTGCAGGGAGAGACTGCAGGGGAGACTGCTAGAGGGAATGGACTACAGGGAGAGACTGTTGGAGGGAAGAGACTGCAGGGGGAGACTGCTGGAGGGAAGAGACTGCAGGGAGAGACTGCTAGAGGGAAGAGACTGCAGGGGAGACACTGCAGGGGGAGACTGCTGGAGGGGAGAGACTGCAGGGAGAGACTCTGGAGGGAAGACACTGCAGGGGAGTGACTGCAGGGGGAGACTGCTAGAGGGAAGGGACTGCAGGGGAGACACTGCAGGGGGAGACTGCTGGAGGGAAGAGACTGCAGGGAGAGACTCTGGAGGGAAGACACTGCAGGGGAGTGACTGCAGGGGGAGACTGCTAGAGGGAAGGGACTGCAGGGAGAGACTGCTAGAGAGAAGAGACTGCAGGAGAGACTGCAGGGGGAGACTGCTGGAGGGAAGAGACTACAGGGAGGGACTCTGGAAGGGAAAGACTGCAGGGAGAGACTGCTGGAGGGAAGAGACTGCAGTGGAGAGACTGCAGGGGGAGACTGCTAGAGGGAAGGGACTGCAGAGAGAGACTGCTGTAGGGAAGAGACTGCAGGAAAGAGACTGCTGGATGGAAGAGACTGCAGGGAGAGATTCTGGAGGGAAGAGACTGCATGGAAGAGACTGCAGGGGGAGACTGCTGGAGGGAAGAGACTGCAGGGAAGAGACTGCTGGAGGGAAGAGACTGCAGGGAGAGACTCTGGAGGGAAAAGACTGCAGGTGGGACTGCTGGAGGGAAGAGACTACAGGGAGAGACTACTGGAGGGAAGAGACTGCAGGGGAGAGACTGCCGGGGGAGACTGCTGGAGGGAAGAGACTGCAGGGAGCGACTCTGGAGGGGAAAGACTGCAAAGAGAGACTGCTGGAGGGAAGAGACTGCAAGGGAGGGACTTCAGGGAGAGACTGTTGGAGGGAAGAGACAGATGGGGAGAGACTCTGGAGAGAAGAGACTGCAGGGAGAGACTGATTGGGGGAAGAGACTGCAGGGGAGAGACTGCAGGGGGAGACTGCTGGAGGGAAGAGACAGCTCGGGAGAGACTCTGGAGGGAAGAGACTGCAGGGAGAGACTGCTGGAGGGAAGAGACAGCTGGGGAGAGACTTTGGAGGGAAGAGAATGCAGGGAGAGACTGCTGGAGGGAAGAGACTGCAGGGGAGACACTGCAGGGGGAGACTGCAAGGGGAGGCTGCTGGAGGTAAGAGACTGCAGGGAGAGACTCTGGAGGGAAGAGACTGCAGGGAGAGACTGCTGGAGGTAAGAGACTGCAGGGAGAGACTCTGGAGGGAAGACACTGCAGGGGAGAGACTGCAGGGGGAGACTGCTGGAGGGAAGAGACAGCTGGGGAGAGACTCTGGAGGGAAGAGACTGCAGGGAGAGACTGCTGGAGGGAAGAGACAGCTGGGGAGAGACTTTGGAGGGAAGAGAATGCAGGGAGAGACTGCTGGAGGGAAGAGACTGCAGGGGAGACACTGCAGGGGGAGACTGCAAGGGGAGGCTGCTGGAGGTAAGAGACTGCAGGGAGAGACTCTGGAGGGAAGAGACTGCAGGGAGAGACTGCTGGAGGTAAGAGACTGCAGGGAGAGACTCTGGAGGGAAGACACTGCAGGGGAGAGACTGCAGGGGGAGACTGCTGGAGGGAAGAGACTGCAGGGAGAGACTACTGGAGGGAAGAGACTGCAGGGAGACAGTCTGGACGGAAGACACTGCAGGGTAGAGACTGCAGGGGGAGACTGCTGGAGGGAAGAGATTGCAGGGAGAGACTGCTGGAGGGAAGAGACTGCAGGGGAGAGACTGCAGGGGGAGACTGCTGGAGGGAAGAGACTGCAGGGAGCGACTCTGGAGGGGAAAGACTGCAGGGAGAGACTGCTGGAGGGAAGAGACTGCAGGGGAGAGACTGCAGGGGGAGAATGCAGGGGAGGACTGCTGGAGGGAAGAGACTGCAGGGAGAGACTGATGGAGGGAAGAGACTGCAGGGGAGAGACTGCAGGGGGAGACTGCTGGAGTGAAGAGACTGCAGGGAGCGACTGCAGGGGGAGACTGCTGGAGGGAAGAGACTGCAGGGATCGACTCTGGAGGGGAAAGACTGCAGGGAGAGACTGCTTGAGGGAAGAGACTGCAGGGGAGAGACTGCAGGGGGAGAATGCAGGGGAGGACTGCTGGAGGGAAGAGACTGCAGGGAGAGACTGCTGGAGGGAAGAGACTGCAGGGGAGAGACTGCAGGGAGAGACTGCAGGGGGAGACTGCTGGAGAGAGGAGACTGCAGGGAAGAGACTGCTTGAGGGAAGAGACTGCAGGGAGAGACTCTGGAGGGAAAAGACTGCAGGTGGGACTGCCGGAGGGAAGAGACTGCAGGGAGAGACTGCTGGAGGGAAGACACTGCAGGGAATAGACTGCAGGGGAAGACTGCTGGAGTGAAGAGACTGCAGGGAGAGACTGCTAGAGGGAAGAGACTGCAGGGGAGAGACTGCAGGGGGAGACTGCTGGAGGGAAGAGACTGCAGGGAGCGACTCTGGAGGGGAAAGACTGCAGGGAGAGACTGCTGGAGGGAAGAGACTGCAGGGGAGGGACTTCAGGGGGAGACTGCTGGAGGGAAGAGACAGATGGGGAGAGACTCTGGAGGGAAGAGACTGCGGGGGAGACTGCTGAAGGGAAGAGATTGCAGGGAGTGACTGCTGGATCAAAGAGAATGCAGGGAGAGACTGCTGGAGGGAACAGACTGCAGGGAGAGACTCTGGAGAGAAGATACTGCAGGTAGAGACTCTGAAGGGAAGACACTGCAGGGGACAGACTGCTGCAGGGAGGAGACTGCAGGAAGACAATGCTGCAGGGAGAGACTGCAGGGAGAGACTGCAGGGGGACACTGCTGGAGGGAAGAGACTGCAGGGAGAGACTGCAGGGGAGACTGCTAGAGGGAATGGACTACAGGGAGAGACTGTTGGAGGGAAGAGACTGCAGGGGGAGACTGCTGGAGGGAAGAGACTGCAGGGAGAGACTGCTAGAGGGAAGAGACTGCAGGGGAGACACTGCAGGGGGAGACTGCTGGAGGGGAGAGACTGCAGGGAGAGACTCTGGAGGGAAGACACTGCAGGGGAGTGACTGCAGGGGGAGACTGCTAGAGGGAAGGGACTGCAGGGGAGACACTGCAGGGGGAGACTGCTGGAGGGAAGAGACTGCAGGGAGAGACTCTGGAGGGAAGACACTGCAGGGGAGTGACTGCAGGGGGAGACTGCTAGAGGGAAGGGACTGCAGGGAGAGACTGCTAGAGAGAAGAGACTGCAGGAGAGACTGCAGGGGGAGACTGCTGGAGGGAAGAGACTACAGGGAGGGACTCTGGAAGGGAAAGACTGCAGGGAGAGACTGCTGGAGGGAAGAGACTGCAGTGGAGAGACTGCAGGGGGAGACTGCTAGAGGGAAGGGACTGCAGAGAGAGACTGCTGTAGGGAAGAGACTGCAGGAAAGAGACTGCTGGATGGAAGAGACTGCAGGGAGGGATTCTGGAGGGAAGAGACTGCATGGAAGAGACTGCAGGGGGAGACTGCTGGAGGGAAGAGACTGCAGGGAAGAGACTGCTGGAGGGAAGAGACTGCAGGGAGAGACTCTGGAGGGAAAAGACTGCAGGTGGGACTGCTGGAGGTAAGAGACTACAGGGAGAGACTACTGGAGGGAAGAGACTGCAGGGGA
Organism: Pleurodeles waltl; assembly: GCF_031143425.1. Classification (NCBI taxonomy): domain Eukaryota; kingdom Metazoa; phylum Chordata; class Amphibia; order Caudata; family Salamandridae; genus Pleurodeles; species Pleurodeles waltl. The sequence continues at coordinate 1,351,232,068 of NC_090437.1, read as the reverse complement.
GAGACTGACGGGGGAGACTGCAGGAGGGAAGAGACTGCAGGGAGAGACTCTGGAGGGGAAAGACTGCAAAGAGAGACTGCTGGAGGGAAGAGACTGCAGGGGAGGGACTTCAGGGAGAGACTGTTGGAGGGAAGAGACAGTTGGGGAGAGACTCTGGAGGGAAGAGACTGATTGAGGGAAGAGACTGCAGGGGAGAGACTGCAGGGTGAGACTGCTGGAGGGAAGAGACAGCTGGGGAGAGACTCTGGAGGGAAGAGACTGCAGGGAGAGACTGCTGGAGGGAAGAGACAGCTGGGGAGAGACTCTGGAGGGAAGAGAATGCAGGGAGAGACTGCTGGAGGGAAGAGACTGCAGGGGAGACACTGCAGGGGGAGACTGCAAGGGGAAGCTGCTGGAGGTAAGAGACTGCAGGGAGAGACTCTGGAGGAAAGAGACTGCAGGGAGATACTGCTGGAGGGAAGAGACCGCAGGGAGAGACTCTGGAGGGAAGACACTGCAGGGGAGAGACTGCAGGGGGAGACTGCTGGAGGGAAGGGACTTCAGGGGGAGACTGCTAGAGGGAAGGGACTGCAGAGAGAGAATGCAGGGGAGAGACTGCATGGGAGACTGCTGAAGGGAAGAGACTGCAGGGAGAGACTGCTGGAGGGAAGAGACTGCAGGGAGAGAATGCAGGGGAGAGACTGCATGGGAGACTGCTGAAGGGAAGAGATTGCAGGGAGAGATTGCTGGAGGAAAGAGACTTCAGGGAGAAACTACTGGAGGGAAGAGACTGCAGGGGGGACTGCTGGAGGGAAGAGACTGCAGGCGAGAGACTGCAGGGGGAGAATGCTGGAGGAAAGAGACTGCAGGGAGAGACTGCTGGAGGGAAGAGACTGCAGGGGAGAGACTGCAGGGGGAGACTGCTGGAGGGAAGAGACTGCAAGGATTGACTGCAGTGGGAGACTGTTGGGGGGAGGAGACTGCAGGGAGAGACTGTAGGGAGAGACTGCGGGGGAGACTGCTGAAGAGAAGAGATTGCAGGGAGAGACTGCTGGAGGAAAGAGACAGCAGGGAGAGACTGCTGGAGGGAAGAGGCTGCAGGGGAGACTGCTGGAGGGAAGAGACTGCAGGGAGAGACTATGGAGAGAAGATACTGCAGGGAGAGACTCTGAAGGGAAGACACTGCAGGGGAGAGACTGCTGGAGGGAAGAGACTGCAGGGAGAGACTGCTGGAGGGAAGAGACTGCAGGGAGGTACTGCTGCAGGGAAGAGACTGCAGGGGAGAGACTGCAGGGGGAGGCTGCTGGAGGGAGGAGACTGCAGGGAGAGACTGCTGGAGGGAAGAGACTGCAGGGGAGAGACTGCAGGGGGAGAATGCTGGAGGGAGGAGACTGCAGGGAGAGACTGCTGGAGGGAAGATACTACAGGGAGAGACTGCAGGGAGAGACTGCTAGAGGGAAGAGACTGCAAGGAGAGACTGCAGGGGAGAGACTGCGGCGGAGACTGCTGAAGGGAAGAGACTGCAGGGAGAGACTGCTGGAAGATAGAGATTGCAGGGATAGACTGCTGGAGAAAAGAGACTGTCGGGAGAGACTACTGGAGGGAAGAGACTGCAGGGGGAGACTGCTGGAGGGAAGAGACTGCAGGGGGAGACTGCTGGAGGGAAGATACTGCAGGGAGAGACTCTGAAGGGAAGATACTGCAGGGAGAGACTCTGAAGGGAAGACACTGCAGGGGATATACTGCAGGGGGAGACTGCTGGAGGGAAGAGACTTCAGGGAGAGACTGCTGGAGGGAAGAGACTGCAGGGAGGATCTCTGGAGGGAAGACACTGCAGGGGAGAGACTGCAGGGGGAGACTGCTGGAGGGAAGAGACTGAGAGACTGCAGGGGGAGACTGCTGGAGGGAAGAGACTGAGAGACTGCAGGGGGAGACTGCTGGAGGGACGAAACTGCAGGGGAGAGACTGAAGGGGTTGATTGCTGGAGGGAAGAGACTTCAGGGACAGACTACTGGAGGGAAGAGACTGCAGGGGGGGCTGCTGGAGGGAAGAGACTGCAGGTGAGAGACTGCAGGGGGAGAATGCTGGAGGAAAGAGACTGCAGGGAGAGACTGCTGGAGGGAAGTGACTGCAGGGGTGAGACTGCAGGGGGAGACTGCTGGAGGGAAGAGACTGCAAGGATTGACTGCAGGGGGAGACTGTTTGGGGGAGGAGACTGCAGGGAGAGACTGTAGGGAGAGACTGCGGGGGAGACTGCGGAAGGAAGAGATTGCAGGGAGAGACTGCTGGAAGAAAGAGACTGCAGGGAGAGACTGCTGGAGGGAAGAGACTGCAGGGAGAGACTCTGGAGAGAAGATACTGCAGGGAGAGACTCTGAAGGAAAGACACTGCGGGGGAGAGACTGCAGGGGGAGACAGCTGGAGGGAAGAGACTGCAGGGAGAGACTGCTGGAGGGAAGATACTGCAGGGAGGGACTGCTGCAGGGAAGAGACTGCAGGGGAGGCTGCAGGGGGAGACTGCTGGAGGGAGGAGACTGCAGGGAGAGACTGCTGGAGGGAAGAGACTGCAGGGGAGAGACTGCAGGGGGAGACTGCTGGAGGGAGCAGACTGCAGGGAGAGGCTGCTGGAGGGAAGATACTACAGGGAGAGACTGCAGGGGGAGACTGCTGGAGGGAAGAGACTGCAGGGAGAGACTGCAGGGGAGAGACTGCGGCGGAGACTGCTGAAGGGAAGAGACTGCAGGGAGAGACTGCTGGAAGATAGAGATTGAAGGGAGAGACTGCTGGAGAAAAGAGACTGCCGGGAGAGACTGCTGGAGGGAAGAGACTGCAGGGGGAGACTGCTGGAGGGAAGAGACTGCAGGGAGAGACTCTGGAGAGAAGATACTGCAGGGAGAGACTCTGAAGGGAAGACACTGCAGGGGAGATACTGCAGGGGGAGACTGCTGTAGTGAAGAGACTGCTGGAGGGAAGAGACTGAGAGACTGCAGGGGGAGACTGCTGGAGAGAAGAAACTGCAGGGGAGAGACTGCAGGGGTTGATTGCTGGAGGGAAGATACTACAGGGAGAGACTGCAGGGGGAGACTGCTGGAGGGAAGAGACTGCAGGGAGAGACTGCAGGGGAGAGACTGCATGGAGAGACTGCTGGAGGGAAGAGACTGCAGGGGGGCTGCTGGAGGGAAGAGACTGCAGGCGAGAGACTGCAGGGGGAGAATGTTGGAGGGAAGAGACTGCAGGGGGAGACTGCTGGAGGGAAGAGACTGCAGGGGAGAGACTGCAGGGGTAGACTGCTGGAGGGAATATACTGCAAGGATTGACTGCAGGGGGAGACTGCTGGGGGAGGAGACTGCAGGGAGAGGCTGTAGGGAGAGACTGCGGGGGAGACTGCTGAAGGGAAGAGATTGCAGGGAGAGACTGCTGGAGGAAAGAGATTGCAGGGAGAGACTGCTGGAGGGAGGAGACTGCAGGGGGGACTGCTGGAGGGAAGAGACTGCAGGGGAGAGACTGCAGGGGGAGAATGCTGGAGGGAAGAGACTGCAGGGAGAGACTGCTGGAGGGAAAAGACTGCAGGGGAGAGACTGCAGGGGGAGACTGCTGGAGAGAAGAGATTGCAGGGAGAGACTGCTGGAGGAAAGAGACTGCAGGGAGAGACGGCTGGAGGGAACAGACTGCAGGGAGAGACTCAGGAGAGAAGATACTGCAGGGAGAGAGTCTAAAGGGAAGACACTGCAGGGGAGAGACTGCAGGGGGAGACTGCTGGAGGGAAGAGACTGCAGGGAGAGACTGCTTGATGGAAGAGACTGCAGGGGAGAGACTGCAGGGGGAGACTGCTGGAGAGAGGAGACTGCAGGGAGAGACTGCTGCAGGGAGAGACTGCAGGGGGAGACTGCTGGGGGGAAGAGACTGCAGGGAGAGACTGCAGGGGAGAGACTGCAGGGCGGACTGCTAGAGGGAAGAGACTGCAGGGAGATACTGCTGGAGGAAAGAGATTGCAGGGAGAGACTGCTGGAGGAAAGAGACTGCAGGGAGAGACTGCTGGAGGAAAGAGACTGCAGGGAGAGACTGCTGGAGGGAAGAGACTGCAGGGGGGACTGCTGGAGGGAAGAGACTGCAGGGGAGAGACTGCAGGGGGAGAATGCTGGAGGGAAGAGACTGCAGGGAGAGACTGCTGGAGGGAAGAGACTGCAGTGGAGAGACTGCAGGGGGAGACTGCTGGTGGGAAGAGACTGCAAGGAGGGACTGCAGGGGGAGACTGCTGGAGGGAAGAGACTGCAGGGAGAGACTGTAGGGAGAGACTGCGGGGGAGACTGCTGAAGGGAAGAGATTGCAGGGAGAGACTGCTGGAGGAAAGAGACTGCAGGGAGAGACTGCTGGAGGGAACAGACGGCAGGGGGGACTGCTGGAGGAAGAGACTGCAGGGAGAGACTCTGGAGAGAAGATACTGCAGGGAGAGACTCTGAAGGGAAGACACTGCAGGGGAGAGACTGCTGCAGGGAGAGACTGCAGAGGAGAGACTGCAGGGAGAGACTGCAGGGGGAGACTGCTGGAGGGAAGACACTGCAGGTGGGACTGCTGGAGGGAAGAGACTGCAGGGGAGAGACTGCAGGGGGAGAATGCTGGAGGGAAGAGACTGCAGGGAGAGACTGCTGGAGGGAAGAGACTGCAGGGGAGAGACTGCAGGGGGAGACTGCTGGTGGGAAGAGACTGCAAGGAGAGACTGTAGGGAGAGACTGCGGGGGAGACTGCTGAAGGGAAGAGATTGCAGGGAGAGACTGCTGGAGGAAAGAGACTGCAGGGAGAGACTGCTGGAGGGATCAGACGGCAGGGGGGACTGCTGGAGGAAGAGACTGCAGGGAGAGACTCCGGAGAGAAGATACTGCAGGGAGAGACTCTGAAGGGAAGACACTGCAGGGGAGAGACTGCTGCAGGGAGAGACTGCAGAGGAGAGACTGCAGGGAGAGACTGCAGGGGGAGAATGCTGGAGGAAAGAGACTGCAGGGAGAGACTGCTGGAGGGAAGAGACTGCAGGGGAGAGACTGCAGGGGGAGACTGCTGGAGGGAAGAGACTGCAAGCATTGACTACAGGGAGAGACTGCAGGGGGAGACTGCTGGGGGGAGGAGACTGCAGGGAGAGACTGTAGGGAGAGACTGCGGGGGAGACTGCTGAAGGAAGAGATTGCAGGGATAGACTGCTGGAGGAAAGAGACGGCAGGGAGAGACTGCTGGAGGGAAGAGACTGCAGGGAGAGACTCTGGAGTGAAGATACTGCAGGGAGAGACTCTGAAGGGAAGACACTGCAGGGGAGAGACTGCTGGAGGGAAGAGACTGCAGGGAGAGACTGCTGGAGGGAAGAGACTGGAGGGAGGGACTGCTGCAGGGTAGAGACTGCAGGGGAGAGACTGCAGGGGGAGACTGCAGGAGGGAGGAGACTGCAGGGAGAGACTGCTGGAGGGAAGAGACTGCAGGGGAGAGACTGCAGGGGGAGACTGCTGGAGGGAGGAGACTGCAGGGAGAGACTCCTGGAGGGAAGAGACTGCAGGGGAGAGACTGCTGCAGGGAGAGACTGCAGGGGAGAGACTGCAGGGAGAGACTGCAGGGGGAGACTGCTGGAGGGAAGAGACTGCAGGGAGAGACTGCTGGAGGAAAGAGACTGCAGGGAGAGACTGCTGGAGGGAAGAGACTGCAGGGAGAGACTGCTGGAGGGAAGAGACTGCAGGGAGAGACTCTGAACGGAAGACAATGCAGGGGAGAAACTGCAGGGGGAGACTGCTGGAGGGAAGAGACTGCAGGGAGAGACTGCTGGAAGGAAGAGACTGCAGGGAGGAACTGTGGAGGGAAGACACTGCAGGAGAGAGACTGCAGGGGGTGACTGCTGGAGGGAAGAGTCTGAGAGACTGCAGGGGGAGACTTCTGGAGGGAAGAAACTGCAGGGGAGAGACTGCAGCAGTTGATTGCTGGAGGGAAGATACTACAGGGAGAGACTGCAGGGGGAGACTGCTGGAGGGAAGAGACTGCAGGGAGAGAATGCAGGGGAGAGACTGCATGGGAGACTGCTGAAGGGAAGAGACTGCAGGGAGAGACTGCTGGAGAAAAGAGATTGCAGGGAGATATTGCTGGAGGAAAGAGACTTCAGGGAGGGACTACTGGAGGGAAGAGACTGCAGGGGGAGACTGCTGGAGGGAAGAGACTGCAAGGATTGACTGCAGGGGGAGACTGTTGGGGGGAGGAGACTGCAGGGAGAGACTGTAGGGAGAGACTGCGGGGGAGACTGCTGAAGGGAAGAGATTGCAGGGAGAGACTGCTGGAGGAAAGAGACTGCAGGGAGAGACTGCTGGAGGGAAGAGACTGCAGGGGAGACTGATGGAGGGAAGAGACTGCAGGGAGAGACTCTGGAGAGAAGATACTGCAGGGAGAGACTCTGAAGGGAAGACACTGCAGGGGAGAGACTGCAGGGGGAGACTGCTGGAGGGAAGAGACTGCAGGGAGAGACTGCTGGAGGGAAGAGACTGCAGGGAGGTACTGCTGCAGGGAAGAGACTGCAGGGGAGAGACTGCAGGGGGAGGCTGCTGGAGGGAGGAGACTGCAGGGAGAGACTGCTGGAGGGAAGAGACTGCAGGGGAGAGACTGCAGGGGGAGAATGCTGGAGGGAGGAGACTGCAGGGAGAGACTGCTGGAGGGAAGATACTACAGGGAGAGACTGCATGGGGAGACTGCTAGAGGGAAGAGACTGCAGGGAGAGACTGCAGGGGAGAGACTGCAGCGTAGACTGCTGAAGGGAAGAGACTGCAGGGAGAGACTGCTGGAAGATAGAGATTGCAGGGAGAGACTGCTGGAGAAAAGAGACTGCCGGGAGAGACTACTGGAGGGAAGAGACTGCAGGGGGAGACTGCTGGAGGGAAGAGACTGCAGGGAGAGACTCTGGAGAGAAGATACTGCAGGGAGAGACTCTGAAGGGAAGACACTCCAGGGGAGATACTGCAGGGGGAGACTGCTGGAGGGAAGAGACTGCAGGGAGAGACTGCTGGAGGGAAGAGACTGCAGGGAGGAACTCTGGAGGGATGACACTGCAGGGGAGAGACTGCAGGGGGAGACTGCAGGGGGAGACTGCTAGAGGAAAGGGACTGCAGGGAGAAACTGATAGAGAGAAGAGACTGCAGGAGAGACTGCAGGGGGAGACTGCAGGGCGAGACTGCTGGAGGGAAGAGACTGAGAGACTGCAGGGTGAGACTTCTGGAGGGAGGAGACTGAGAGACTGCAGGGGGAGACTGCTGGAGGGACGAAACTGCAGGGGAGAGACTGAAGGGGTTGATTGCTGGAGGGAAGAGTCTTCAGGGACAGACTACTGGAGGGAAGAGACTGCAGGGGGGACTGCTGGAGGGAAGAGACTGCAGGTGAGAGACTGCAGGGGGAGAATGCTGGAGGAAAGAGACTGCAGGGAGAGACTGCTGGAGGGAAGAGACTGCAGGGGAGAGACTGCAGGGGGAGACTGCTGGAGGGAAGAGACTGCAAGGATTGACTGCAGGGGGAGACTGTTTGGGGGAGGAGACTGCAGGGAGAGACTGTAGGGAGAGACTGCGGGGGAGACTGCTGAAGGAAGAGATTGCAGGGAGAGACTGCTGGAAGAAAGAGACTGCAGGGAGAGACTGCTGGAGGGAAAAGACTGCAGGGGGAGACTGCTCGAGGGAAGAGACTGCAGGGAGAGACTCTGGAGAGAAGATACTGCAGGGAGAGACTCTGAAGTGAAGACACTGCAGGGGAGAGACTGCAGGGGGAGACAGCTGGATGGAAGAGACTGCAGGGAGATACTGCTGGAGGGAAGAGACTGCAGGGAGGGACTGCTGCAGGGAAGAGACTGCAGGGGAGAGACTGCAGGGGGAGACTGCTGGAGGGAGGAGACTGCAGGGAGAGACTGCTGGAGGGAAGAGACTGCAGGGGAGAGACTGCAGGGGGAGACTGCTGGAGGGAGTAGACTGCAGGGAGAGAATGCTGGAGGGAAGATACTACAGGGAGAGACTGCAGGGGGAGACTGCTGGAGGGAAGAGACTGCAGGGAGAGACTGCAGGGGAGAGACTGCGGCGGAGACTGCTGAAGGGAAGAGACTGCAGGGAGAGACTGCTGGAAGATAGAGATTGCAGGGAGAGACTGCTGGAGAAAAGAGACTGCCGGGAGAGACTGCTGGAGGGAAGAGACTGCAGGGGGAGACTGCTGGAGGGAAGAGACTGCAGGGAGAGACTCTGGAGAGAAGATACTGCAGGGAGAGACTCTGAAGGGAAGACACTGCAGGGGAGATACTGCAGGGGGAGACTGCTGGAGGGAAGAGACTGCATGGAGAGACTGCTGGAGGGAAGAGACTGCAGGGAGGAACTCTGGAGGGAAGAAACTGGAGGGGAGAGACTTCAGGGGGAGACTGCTGGAGGGAAGAGACTGAGAGACTGCAGGGGGAGACTGCTGGAGGGAAGAGAATGAGAGACTGCAGGGGGAGACTGCTGGAGAGAAGAAACTGCAGGGGAGAGACTGCAGGGGTTGATTGCTGGAGGGAAAATACTACAGGGGGAGACTGCAGGGGGAGACTGCTGGAGGGAAGAGACTGCAGGGAGAGACTGCATGGGAGAGACTGCATGGGAGACTGCTGAAGGGAAGAGACTGCAGGGAGAAACTGCTGGAGGAAAGAGATTGAAGGGAGAGATTGCTGGTGTAAAGAGACTGCATGGAGAGACTGCTGGAGGGAAGAGACTGCAGGGGGGACTGCTGGAGGGAAGAGACTGCAGGTGAGAGACTGCAGGGGGAGAATGTTGGAGGGAAGAGACTGCAGGGAGAGACTGCTGGAGGGAAGAGACTGCAGGGGAGAGACTGCAGGGGTAGACTGCTGGAGGGAAGAGACTGCAAGGATTGACTGCAGGGGGAGACTGCTGGAGGGAAGAGACTGCAGGGAGGGACTGCTGCAGGGAAGAGACTGCAGGGGAGAGACTGCAGGGGGAGACTGCTGGAGGGAGGAGACTGCAGGGAGAGACTGCTGGAGGGAAGAGACTGCAGGGGAGAGACTGCAGGGGAGAGACTGCAGGGGGAGACTGCTGGAGGGAGTAGACTGCAGGGAGAGAATGCTGGAGGGAAGATACTACAGGGAGAGACTGCAGGGGGAGACTGCTGGAGGGAAGAGACTGCAGGGAGAGACTGCAGGGGAGAGACTGCGGCGGAGACTGCTGAAGGGAAGAGACTGCAGGGAGAGACTGCTGGAAGATAGAGATTGCAGGGAGAGACTGCTGGAGAAAAGAGACTGCCGGGAGAGACTGCTGGAGGGAAGAGACTGCAGGGGGAGACTGCTGGAGGGAAGAGACTGCAGGGAGAGACTCTGGAGAGAAGATACTGCAGGGAGAGACTCTGAAGGGAAGACACTGCAGGGGAGATACTGCAGGGGGAGACTGCTGGAGGGAAGAGACTGCATGGAGAGACTGCTGGAGGGAAGAGACTGCAGGGAGGAACTCTGGAGGGAAGAAACTGGAGGGGAGAGACTTCAGGGGGAGACTGCTGGAGGGAAGAGACTGAGAGACTGCAGGGGGAGACTGCTGGAGGGAAGAGAATGAGAGACTGCAGGGGGAGACTGCTGGAGAGAAGAAACTGCAGGGGAGAGACTGCAGGGGTTGATTGCTGGAGGGAAAATACTACAGGGGGAGACTGCAGGGGGAGACTGCTGGAGGGAAGAGACTGCAGGGAGAGACTGCATGGGAGAGACTGCATGGGAGACTGCTGAAGGGAAGAGACTGCAGGGAGAAACTGCTGGAGGAAAGAGATTGAAGGGAGAGATTGCTGGTGTAAAGAGACTGCATGGAGAGACTGCTGGAGGGAAGAGACTGCAGGGGGGACTGCTGGAGGGAAGAGACTGCAGGTGAGAGACTGCAGGGGGAGAATGTTGGAGGGAAGAGACTGCAGGGAGAGACTGCTGGAGGGAAGAGACTGCAGGGGAGAGACTGCAGGGGTAGACTGCTGGAGGGAAGAGACTGCAAGGATTGACTGCAGGGGGAGACTGCTGGGGGAGGAGACTGCAGGGAGAGACTGTAGGGAGAGACTGCGGGGGAGACTGCTGAAGGGAAGAGATTGCAGGGAGAGACTGCTGGAGGAAAGAGATTGCAGGGAGAGACTGCTGGAGGGAGGAGACTGCAGGGGGGACTGCTGGAGGGAAGAGACTGCAGGGGAGAGACTGCAGGGGGAGAATGCTGGAGGGAAGAGACTGCAGTGAGAGACTGCTGGTGGGGAAGAGACTGCAGGGGAGAGACTGCAGGGGGAGACTGCTGGAGAGAAGAGATTGCAGGGAGAGACTGCTGGAGAAAAGAGACTGCAGGGAGAGACTGCTGGAGGGAACAGACTGCAGGGAGAGACTCTGGAGAGAAGATACTGCAGGGAGAGAGTCTAAAGGGAAGACACTGCAGGGGAGAGACTGCAGGGGGAGACTGCTGGAGGGAAGAGACTGCAGGGAGCGATTCTGTAGGGGAAAGACTGCAGGGAGAGACTGCTGGAGGGAAGACATTGCAGGGGAGAGACTGCAGGGGGAGACTGCAGGGGGAGACTGCTGGAGGGAAGAGACTGCATGGAGAGACTGCTGGAGGGAAGAGACTCCAGGGAGAGACTCTGGAGGGACAACACTGTAGGGGAGAGACTGCAGGGGGAGACTGCTGGAGGGAAGAGACTGCAGGGAGACACTGCGGGGGGGGACTGCTGGAGGGAAGAGACTGCAGGGGAGACTCTGGAGGGAAGAGACTGCAGGGAGAGACTGCTGGAGGGAAGAAACTGCAGGTGAGAGACTGCAGTGGTTGACTGCTGGAGAGAGGAGACTGCAGGGAGAGACTGCTGCAGGGAGAGACTGCAGGGGGAGACTGCTGGGGGGAAGAGACTGCAGGGAGAGACTGCAGGGGAGAGACTGCAGGGCGGACTGCTAGAGGGAAGATACTGCAGGGAGATACTGCTGGAGGAAAGAGATTGCAGGGAGAGACTGCTGGAGGAAAGAGACTGCAGGGAGAGACTGCTGGAGGAAAGAGACTGCAGGGAGAGACTGCTGGAGGGAAGAGACTGCAGGTGGGACTGCTGGAGGGAAGAGACTGCAGGAGAGAAACTGCAGGGGGAGAATGCTGGAGGGAAGAGACTGCAGGGAGAGACTGCTGGAGGGAAGAGACTGCAGGGGAGAGACTCTGGAAGGAAGAGACTGCAGGGGAGAGACTGCAGGGGTAGACTGCTGGTGGGAAGAGACTGCAAGGAGGGACTGCAGGGGGAGACTGCTGGAGGGAAGAGACTGCAGCGAGAGACTGAAGGGAGAGACTGCGGGGGAGACTGCTGAAGGGAAGAGATTGCAGGGAGAGACTGCTGGAGGAAAGAGACTGCAGGGAGAGACTGCTGGAGGGAACAGACTGCAGGGGGGACTGCTGGAAGGAAGAGACTGCAGGGAGAGACTCTGGAGAGAAGATACTGCAGGGAGAGACTCTGAAGGGAAGACACTGCAGGGGAGAGACTGCTGCAGGGAGAGACTGCAGGGGAGAGACTGCAGGGAGAGACTGCAGGGGGAGACTGCTGGAGGGAAGAGACTGCAGGGAGAGACTGCTGGAGGAAAGAGACTGCAGGGAGAGACTACTGGAGGGAACAGACTGCAGGGGGGACTGCTGGAGGGTAGAGACTGCAGGGAGAAACTCTGGAGAGAAGATACTGCAGGGAGAGACTCTGAAGGAAAGACACTGCACGGGAGAGACTGCTGCAGGGAGAGACTGCAGGGAGAGACTGTAGGGAGAGACTGAGGGGGAGACTGCTGAAGGAAGAGATTGCAGGGAGAGACTGCTGGAAGAAAGAGACTGCAGGGAGAGACTGCTGGAGGGAAGTGACTGCAGGGGGAGACTGCTGGAGGGAAGAGACTGCAGGGAGAGACTCTGGAGAGAAGATACTGGAGGGAGAGACTCTGAAGGGAAGACACTGCAGGGGAGAGACTGCAGGGGGAGACAGCTGGAGGGAAGAGACTGCAGGGAGAAACTGCTGGAGGGAAGAGACTGCAGGGAGGGACTGCTGCAGGGAAGAGACTGCAGGGGAGAGACTGCAGGGGGAGACTGCTGGAGGGAGGAGACTGCAGGGAGAGAATGCTGGAGGGAAGAGACTGCAGGGGAGAGACTGCAGGGGGAGACTGCTGGAGGGAGGAGACTGCAGGGAGAGACTGCTGGAGGGAACAGACTGCAGGGAGAGACTGCTGGAGGGAAGAGACTGCAGGGAGAGACTGCTGGAGGAAAGAGACTGCAGGGAGAGACTGCTGGAGGGAAGAGACTGCAGGTGGGACTGCTGGAGGGAAGAGACTGCAGGAGAGAGACTGCAGGGGGAGAATGCTGGAGGGAAGAGACTGCAGGGAGAGACTGCTGGAGGGAAGAGACTGCAGGGGAGAGACTCTGGAAGGAAGAGACTGCAGGGGAGAGACTGCAGGGGTAGACTGCTGGTGGGAAGAGACTGCAAGGAGGGACTGCAGGGGGAGACTGCTGGAGGGAAGAGACTGCAGGGAGAGACTGAAGGGAGAGACTGCGGGGGAGACTGCTGAAGGGAAGAGATTGCAGGGAGAGACTGCTGGAGGAAAGAGACTGCAGGGAGAGACTGCTGGAGGGAACAGACTGCAGGGGGGACTGCTGGAAGGAAGAGACTGCAGGGAGAGACTCTGGAGAGAAGATACTGCAGGGAGAGACTCTGAAGGGAAGACACTGCAGGGGAGAGACTGCTGCAGGGAGAGACTGCAGGGGAGAGACTGCAGGGAGAGACTGCAGGGGGAGACTGCTGGAGGGAAGAGACTGCAGGGAGAGACTGCTGGAGGAAAGAGACTGCAGGGAGAGACTACTGGAGGGAACAGACTGCAGGGGGGACTGCTGGAGGGTAGAGACTGCAGGGAGAGACTCTGGAGAGAAGATACTGCAGGGAGAGACTCTGAAGGGAAGACACTGCAGGGGAGAGACTGCTGCAGGGAGAGACTGCAGGGAGAGACTGTGGGGAGAGACTGCGGGGAGACTGCTGAAGGAAGAGATTGCAGGGAGAGACTGCTGGAAGAAAGAGACTGCAGGGAGAGACTGCTGGAGGGAAGAGACTGCAGGGGGAGACTGCTGGAGGGAAGAGACTGCAGGGAGAGACTCTGGAGAGAAGATACTGGAGGGAGAGACTCTGAAGGGAAGACACTGCAGGGGAGAGACTGCAGGGGGAGACAGCTGGAGGGAAGAGACTGCAGGGAGAAACTGCTGGAGGGAAGAGACTGCAGGGAGGGACTGCTGCAGGGAAGAGACTGCAGGGGAGAGACTGCAGGGGGAGACTGCTGGAGGGAGGAGACTGCAGGGAGAGAATGCTGGAGGGAAGAGACTGCAGGGGAGAGACTGCAGGGGGAGACTGCTGGAGGGAGGAGACTGCAGGGAGAGACTGCTGGAGGGAAGATACTACAGGGAGAGACTGCAGGGGGAGACTGCTGGAGGGAAGAGACTGCAGGGAGAGACTGCAGGGGAGAGACTGCGGCGGAGACTGCTGAAGGGAAGATACTGCAGGGAGAGACTGCTGGAAGATAGAGATTGCAGGGAGAGACTCTGGAGAGAAGATACTGCAGGGAGAGACTCTGAAGGGAAGACACTGCAGGGGAGAGACTGCTGGAGGGAAGAGACTGCATGGAGAGACTGTTGGAGGGAAGAGACTGCAGGGAGGAACTCTGGAGGGAAGACACTGCAGGGGAGAGACTGCAGGGGGACACTGCTGGAGGGAAGAGACTGAGAGACTGCAGGGGGAGACTGCTGGAGGGAAGAGACTGAGAGACTGCAGGGGGAGACTGCTGGAGAGAAGAAACTGCAGGGGAGAGACTGCAGGGGTTGATTGCTGGAGGGAAGAGACTGCAGGGAGAGACTGCAGGGGAGAGACTGCATGGGAGACTGCTGAAGGGAAGAGACTGCAGGGAGAAACTGCTGGAGGAAAGAGATTGCAGGGAGAGATTGCTGGAGGAAAGAGACTGCATGGAGAGACTGCTGGAGGGAAGAGACTGCAGGGGGGACTGCTGGAGGGAAGAGACTGCAGGTGAGAGACTGCAGGGGGACAATGCTGGAGGGAAGAGGCTGCAGGGAGAGACTGCTGGAGTGAAGAGACTGCAGGGGAGAGACTGCAGGGGTAGAGTGCTGGAGGGAAGAGACTGCAAGGATTGACTGCAGGGGGAGACTGCTGGGGGAGGAGACTGCAGGGAGAGACTGTATGGAGAGACTGCGGGGGAGACTGCTGAAGGGAAGAGATTGCAGGGAGATACTGCTGGAGGAAAGAGATTGCAGGGAGAGACTGCTGGAGGGAGGAGACTGCGGGGGAGACTGCTGGAGGGAAGAGACTGCAGGGGAGAGACTGCAGGGGGAGAATGCTGGAGGGAAGAGACTGCAGGAAGAGACTGCTGGAGGGAAGAGACTGCAGGGGAGAGACTGCAGGGAGATACTGCTGGAGGAAAGAGATTGCAGGGAGAGACTGCTGGAGGAAAGAGACTGCAGGGAGAGACTGCTGGAGGAAAGAGACTGCAGGGAGAGACTGCTGGAGGGAACAGATTGCAGGGAGAGACTCTGGAGAGAAGATACTGCAGGGAGAGAGTATAAAGGGAAGACACTGCAGGGGAGAGACTGCAGGGGGAGACTGCTGGAGGGAAGAGACTTCAGGGAGCGATTCTGTAGGGGAAAGACTGCAGGGAGAGACTGCTGGAGGGAAGACATTGCAGGGGAGAGACTGCAGGGGGAGACTGCAGGGGGAGACTGCTGGAGGGAAGAGACTGCAGGGAGAGACTGCTGGAGTGAAGATACTCCAGGGAGAGACTCTGGAGGGACAACACTGTAGGGGAGAGACTGCAGGGGGAGACTGCTGGAGGGAAGAGACTGCAGGGAGACACTGCGGGGGGGACTGCTGGAGGGAAGAGACTGCAGGGGAGACTCTGGAGGGAAGAGACTGCAGGGAGAGACTGCTGGAGGGAAGAAACTGCAGGTGAGAGACTGCAGGGGTTGACTGCTGGAGAGAGGAGACTGCAGGGAGAGACTGCTGCAGGGAGAGACTGCAGGGGGAGACTGCTGGGGGGAGGAGACTGCAGGGAGAGACTGCAGGGGAGAGACTGCAGGGCGGACTGCTAGAGGGAAGAGACTGCAGGGAGATACTGCTGGAGGAAAGAGATTGCAGGGAGAGACTGCTGGAGGAAAGAGACTGCAGGGAGAGACTGCTGGAGAAAAGAGACTGCAGGGAGAGACTGCTGGAGGGAAGAGACTGCAGGTGGGACTGCTGGAGGGAAGAGACTGCAGGAGAGAGACTGCAGGGGGAGAATGCTGGAGGGGAAAGACTGCAGGGAGAGACTGCTGGAGGAAAGAGACTGCAGGGAGAGACTGCAGGGGAGAGACTGCAGGGAGAGACTGCAGGGGGAGACTGCTGGAGGGAAGAGTCTGCAGGTAGAGACTGCTGGAGGAAAGAGACTGCAGGGAGAGACTGCTGGAGGGAACAGACTGCAGGGGGGACTGCTGGAGGGTAGAGACTGCAGGGAGAGACTCTGGAGAGAAGATACTGCAGGGAGAGACTCTGAAGGGAAGACACTGCAGGGGAGAGACTGCAGGGGGAGACTGCTGGAGGGAAGAGACTGAGAGACTGCAGGGGGAAACTGCTGGAGGGAAGAGACTGCAATTAGAGACTGCTGGAGGGAAGAGACTGCAGTGAGACATTGCTGGAGGGAAGAGACTGCAAGGAGAGGCTGCTTGAGGGAAGAGACTGCAGGGAGAGATTGCTGGAGGGAAGAGACTGCAGGGGAGAAACTGCAGGGGGAGACTGCTGGAGGAAAGAGACTGCAGGGAGAGACTGCTGGAGGGAAAAGACTGCAGGAGAAAGACTGCTGGACGGAAGATACTGCAGGGAGAGACTGCTGGAGGGAAGAGACTGCAGGAGAGAGACTGCTGGAGGGAAGAGACTGCAAGGAGAGAGACTTCAGGGAGAGACTGCACGGGGAGACTGTTGGAGTGAAGAGACTGCAGGGATAGACTTCTGGAGGGAATAGACTGCAGGGAGAGACTGCTGGAGGGAAGAGACTGCAGTGGAGGGACTGCAGGGGGAGACTGCTGGAGGGAAGAGACTTCACAGAGAGACTGCTGGAGGGAAGAGACAGCAGGGAGAGACTGCTAGACGGAAGAGACTGCAGGGGAGAGACTGCAGGGGGAGACTGCTGGAGGGAAGAGAATGCAGGGAGCGACTCTGGAGGTGAAAGACTGCAGAGAGAGACTGCTGGAGGGAAGACACTGCAGGGGAGAGACTGCAAGGGAGAGACTGCAGGGGGAGACTGCAGGGGGGCTGCTGAAGGGAAGAGACTGTAGGGAGAGACTGCTGGAAGGAAGAGGCTGCAGGGTAGAGACTGCAGGGAGAGGCTGCAGGGGGAGACTGCTGGAGAGAGGAGACTGCAGGGAGATACTTATGCAGGGAGAGACTGCATGTGATAGATTGCAGGGGAGAGACTGCAGGGAAGACTGCTGGAGGGAAGAGACTGCAGGGAGATACTGCCGGAGGAAAGAGACTGCAGGGGGAGACTGCTGGAGGGAAGAAACTGCAGGGAGAGCCTCTGGAGGGACCAGACTACAGGGAGAGACTCTGGAGGGAAGATACTGCAGGGGAGAAACTGCATGGGGAGACTACTGGGGGGAAGAGACTGCAGGGGGAGAATCTGGAGGGAAGACACTGCAGGGGAGAGACTGCAGGGAGAGACTGCAGGGAGAGACTGCTGGAGGGAAGAGACTGCAGGGGAGAGACTGCAGGGGAGGGACTGCAGGGGGAGACTACAGGGAGAGATTGATGGAGGGAAGAGACTGCAGGAGGAGACTGCTGGAGGGAAGAGACTGCAGGAAGGAGACGGCAGGGAGAGACTCCGGGGGAGACTGCTGGAGGGAAGAGACTGCAGGGAGAGACTGCTGGAGGGAAGAGACTGCAGGGGAGAGACTGCAGGGGGAGACTGCTGGAGGCAGGAGACTGCAGGGAGAGACTGCTGGAGGGAAGATACTACATGTAGAGACTTCAGTGGGAGTCTGCTGGAGGGAAGAGACTGCAGGGAGAGACTGCGGGGGAGACTGCTGAAGGGAAGAGACTGCAGGGAGAGATTGCTGGAGGAAAGAGATTGCAGGGAGAGGCTGCTGGAGGAAAGAGACTGCAGGGAGACACTGCTGGAGGGAAGAGACTGTAGAAGGGACTGCTGGAGGGAAGAGACTGCAGGGGAGAGACTGCTGGAGGGAAGAGACTGCAGAGAGAGCCTCTGGAGGGAAGACACTGCAGGGGAGAGACTGCAGGGAGAGACTGCAGGGAGAGACTGCTGGAGGGAAGAGACTGCAGGGGAGAGACTGCAGGGGAGGGACTGTACGGGGAGACTGCAGGGGAGGAATGATGGAGGGAAGAGACTGCAGGAGGAGACTGCTGGAGGGAAGAGACTTCAGGAGAGAGACTGCAGGGAGAGACTCCGGGGGAGACTGCTGGAGGGAAGAGACTGCAGGGAGAGACTGCTGGAGGGAAGAGACTGCAGGGGAGAGACTGCAGGGGGAGACTGCTCGAGGCAGGAGACTGCAGGGAGAGACTGCTGGAGGGAAGATACTACAGGGAGAGACTTCAGGGGGAGTCTGCTGGAGGGAAGAGACTGCAGGGAGAGACTGCAGGGGAGAGACTGCGGGGGAGACTGCTGAAGGGAAGAGACTGCAGGGAGAGACTGCTGGAGGAAAGAGACTGCAGGGAGAGACTGCTGCAGGGAAGAGACTGCAGGAGGGACTGCTGGAGGGAAGAGACTGCAGGGGAGAGACTGCAGGGGGAGAATGCTGGAGGGAAGAGACTGCAGGGAGAGACTGCTGGAGGGAAGAGACTGCAGGGGAATGACTGCAGGGGGAGACTGCTGGTGGGAAGAGACTGCAAGGAGGGACTGCAGGGGGAGACTGCTGGAGGGAAGAGACTGCAGGGAGAGACTGTAGGGAGAGACTGCGGGGGAGACTGCTGAAGGGAAATGATTGCAGGGAGAGACTGCTGGAGGAAAGAGACTGCAAGGAGAGACTGCTGGAGGGAACAGACTGCAGGAGGGACTGCTGGAAGGAAGAGACTGCAGGGACAGACTCTGGAGAGGAGATACTGCAGGGAGAGACTCTGAAGGGAAGACACTGCAGGGGAGAGACTGCTGCAGGGAGAGACTGCAGGGAGAGACTGCAGGGGGAGACTGCTGGAGGGAAGAGACTGCAGGGAGAGACTGCTGGAGGAAAGAGACTGCAGGGAGAGACTGCTGGAGGGAAGAGACTGCAGGGAGAGACTCTGAAGGGAAGACACTGCAGGGGAGAGCCTGCAGGGGGAGACTGCTGGAGGGAAGAGACTGCAGGGAGACACTGCTGGAAGGAAGAGACTGCAGGGAGGAACTCTGGAGGGAAGACACTGCAGGGGAGAGACTGCAGGGGAGACTGCTGGAGGAAAGAGACTGAGAGACTGCAGGGGGAGACTGCTGGAGGGAAGAAATGCAGGGGAGAGACTGCAGCGGTTGATTGCTGGAGGGAAGATACTACATTGAGAGACTGCAGGGGGAGACTGCTGGAGGGAAGAGACTGCAAGGAGAGAATGCAGGGGAGAGACTGCAGGGAGAGACTGCTGGAGGAAAGAGATTGCAGGGAGAGATTGCTGGAGGAAAGAGACTTCAGGGAGAGACTACTGGAGGGAAGAGACTGCAGGGGGGACTGCTGGAGGGAAGAGACTGCAGGCGAGAGACTGCAGGGGGAGAATGCTGGAGGAAAGAGACTGCAGGGAGAGACTGCTGGAGGGAAGAGACTGCAGGGGAGAGACTGCAGGGGAGACTGCTGGAGGGAAGAGACTGCAAGGATTGACTGCAGGGGGAGACTGTTGGGGGGAGGAGACTGCAGGGAGAGACTGTAGGGAGAGACTGCGGGAGAGACTGCTGAAGAGAAGAGATTGCAGGGAGAGACTGCTGGAGGAAAGAGACTGCAGGGAGAGACTGCTGGAGGGAAGAGGCTGCAGGGGAGACTGCTGGAGGGAAGAGACTGCAGGGAGAGACTATGGAGAGAAGATACTGCAGGGAGAGACTCTGAAGGGAAGACACTGCAGGGGAGAGACTGCTGGAGGGAAGAGACTGCAGGGAGAGACTGCTGGAGGGAAGAGACTGCAGGGAGGTACTTCTGCAGGGAAGAGACTGCAGGGGAGAGACTGCAGGGGGAGGCTGCTGGAGGGAGGAGACTGCAGGGAGAGATTGCTGGAGGGAAGAGACTGCAGGGGAGAGACAGCAGGGGGAGAATGCTGGAGGGAGGAGACTGCAGAGAGAGACTGCTGGAGGGAAGATACTACAGGGAGAGACTGCAGGGAGAGACTGCTAGAGGGAAGAGACTGCAGGGAGAGACTGCAGGGGAGAGACTGCGGCGAAGACTGCTGAAGGGAAGAGACTGCAGGGAGAGACTCCTGGAAGATAGAGATTGCAGGGAGAGACTGCTGGAGAAAAGAGACTACGGGAGAGACTACTGGAGGGAAGAGACTGCAGGGGGAGACTGCTGGAGGGAAGAGACTGCAGGGGGAGACTGCTGGAGGGAAGAGACTTCAGGGAGAGACTGCTGGAGGGAAGAGACTGCAGGGAGGAACTCTGGAGGGAAGACACTGCAGGGGAGAGACTGCAGGGGGAGACTGCTGGAGGGAAGAGACTGAGAGACTGCAGGGGGAGACTGCTGGAGGGAAGAGACTGAGAGACTGCAGGGGGAGACTGCTGGAGGGACGAAACTGCAGGGGAGAGAC
Organism: Pleurodeles waltl; assembly: GCF_031143425.1. Taxonomy (NCBI): domain Eukaryota; kingdom Metazoa; phylum Chordata; class Amphibia; order Caudata; family Salamandridae; genus Pleurodeles; species Pleurodeles waltl. The sequence continues at coordinate 1,351,212,314 of NC_090437.1, read as the reverse complement.
TGAAGGGGTTGATTGCTGGAGGGAAGAGACTTCAGGGACAGACTACTGGAGGGATGAGACTGCAGGGGGGACTGCTGGAGGGAAGAGACTGCAGGGACAGACTCTGGAGAGGAGATACTGCAGGGAGAGACTCTGAAGGGAAGACACTGCAGGGGAGAGACTGCTGCAGGGAGAGACTGCAGGGAGAGACTGCAGGGGGAGACTGCTGGAGGGAAGAGACTGCAGGGAGAGACTGCTGGAGGAAAGAGACTGCAGGGAGAGACTGCTGGAGGGAAGAGACTGCAGGGAGAGACTCTGAAGGGAAGACACTGCAGGGGAGAGCCTGCAGGGGGAGACTGCTGGAGGGAAGAGACTGCAGGGAGACACTGCTGGAAGGAAGAGACTGCAGGGAGGAACTCTGGAGGGAAGACACTGCAGGGGAGAGACTGCAGGGGAGACTGCTGGAGGAAAGAGACTGAGAGACTGCAGGGGGAGACTGCTGGAGGGAAGAAATGCAGGGGAGAGACTGCAGCGGTTGATTGCTGGAGGGAAGATACTACATTGAGAGACTGCAGGGGGAGACTGCTGGAGGGAAGAGACTGCAAGGAGAGAATGCAGGGGAGAGACTGCATGGGAGACTCCTGAAGGGAAGAGACTGCAGGGAGAGACTGCTGGAGGAAAGAGATTGCAGGGAGAGATTGCTGGAGGAAAGAGACTTCAGGGAGAGACTACTGGAGGGAAGAGACTGCAGGGGGGACTGCTGGAGGGAAGAGACTGCAGGCGAGAGACTGCAGGGGGAGAATGCTGGAGGAAAGAGACTGCAGGGAGAGACTGCTGGAGGGAAGAGACTGCAGGGGAGAGACTGCAGGGGAGACTGCTGGAGGGAAGAGACTGCAAGGATTGACTGCAGGGGGAGACTGTTGGGGGGAGGAGACTGCAGGGAGAGACTGTAGGGAGAGACTGCGGGGGAGACTGCTGAAGAGAAGAGATTGCAGGGAGAGACTGCTGGAGGAAAGAGACTGCAGGGAGAGACTGCTGGAGGGAAGAGGCTGCAGGGGAGACTGCTGGAGGGAAGAGACTGCAGGGAGAGACTATGGAGAGAAGATACTGCAGGGAGAGACTCTGAAGGGAAGACACTGCAGGGAGAGACTGCTGGAGGGAAGAGACTGCAGGGAGAGACTGCTGGAGGGAAGAGACTGCAGGGAGGTACTTCTGCAGGGAAGAGACTGCAGGGGAGAGACTGCAGGGGGAGGCTGCTGGAGGGAGGAGACTGCAGGGAGAGATTGCTGGAGGGAAGAGACTGCAGGGGAGAGACAGCAGGGTGAGAATGTTGGAGGGAGGAGACTGCAGGGAGAGACTGCTGGAGGGAAGATACTACAGGGAGAGACTGCAGGGAGAGACTGCTAGAGGGAAGAGACTGCAGGGAGAGACTGCAGGGGAGAGACTGCGGCGAAGACTGCTGAAGGGAAGAGACTGCAGGGAGAGACTCCTGGAAGATAGAGATTGCAGGGAGAGACTGCTGGAGAAAAGAGACTACCGGGAGAGACTACTGGAGGGAAGAGACTGCAGGGGGAGACTGCTGGAGGGAAGAGACTGCAGGGGGAGACTGCTGGAGGGAAGAGACTTCAGGGAGAGACTGCTGGAGGGAAGAGACTGCAGGGAGGAACTCTGGAGGGAAGACACTGCAGGGGAGAGACTGCAGGGGGAGACTGCTGGAGGGAAGAGACTGAGAGACTGCAGGGGGAGACTGCTGGAGGGAAGAGACTGAGAGACTGCAGGGGGAGACTGCTGGAGGGACGAAACTGCAGGGGAGAGACTGAAGGGGTTGATTGCTGGAGGGAAGAGACTTCAGGGACAGACTACTGGAGGGATGAGACTGCAGGGGGGACTGCTGGAGGGAAGAGACTGCAGGTGAGAGACTGCAGGGGGAGAAAGCTGGAGGAAAGAGACTGCAGGGAGAGACTGCTGGAGGGAAGTGACTGCAGGGGTGAGACTGCAGGGGGAGACTGCTGGAGGGAAGAGACTGCAAGGATTGTCTGCAGGGGGAGACTGTTTGGGGGAGTAGACTGCAGGGAGAGACTGTAGGGAGAGACTGCGGGGGAGACTGCGGAAGGAAGAGATTGCAGGGAGAGACTGCTGGAAGAAAGAGACTGCAGGGAGAGACTGCTGGAGGGAAGAGACTGCAGGGAGAGACTCTGGAGAGAAGATACTGCAGGGAGAGACTCTGAAGGGAAGACACTGCAGGGGAGAGACTGCAGGGGGAGACAGCTGGAGGGAAGAGACTGCAGGGAGAGACTGCTGGAGGGAAGAGACTGCAGGGAGGGACTGCTGCAGGGAAGAGACTGCAGGGGAGACTGCAGGGGGAGACTGCTGGAGGGAGGAGACTGCAGGGAGAGACTGCTGGAGGGAAGAGACTGCAGGGGAGAGACTGCAGGGGGAGACTGCTGGAGAGAGGAGACTGCAGGGAGAGACTGCTGCAGGGAGAGACTGCAGGGGGAGACTGCTGGGGGGAAGAGACTGCAGGGGGAGACTGCTGGAGGGAAGAGACTGCAGGGGGAGACTGCTGGAGGGAAGAGACTTCAGGGAGAGACTACTGGAGGGAAGAGACTGCAGGGAGGAACTCTGGAGGGAAGACACTGCAGGGAAGAGACTGCAGGGGAGACTGCAGGGGGAGACTGCTGGAGGGAGGAGACTGCAGGGAGAGACTGCTGGAGGGAAGAGACTGCAGGGGAGAGACTGCAGGGGGAGACTGCTGGAGAGAGGAGACTGCAGGGAGAGACTGCTGCAGGGAGAGACTGCAGGGGGAGACTGCTGGGGGGAAGAGACTGCAGGGAGAGACTGCAGGGGAGAGACTGCAGGGCGGACTGCTAGAGGGAAGAGACTGCAGGAGATACTGCTGGAGGAAAGAGACTGCAGGGGGAGACTGCTGGAGGGAAGAGACTGCAGGGAGAGACTGCTGGAGGGAAGAAACTGCAGGGGAGAGACTGCAGGGGGAGACTGCTGCAGGGAGGAGACTGCAGGGGGAGACTGCTGGGGGGAAGAGACTGCAGGGGGAGACTGCTGGAGGGAAGAGACTGCAGGGGGAGACTGCTGGAGGGAAGAGACTTCAGGGAGAGACTGCTGGAGGGAAGAGACTGCAGGGAGGAACTCTGGAGGGAAGACACTGCAGGGGAGAGACTGCAGGGGGAGACTGCTGGAGGGAAGAGACTGAGAGACTGCAGGGGGAGACTGCTGGAGGGAAGAGACTGAGAGACTGCAGGGGGAGACTGCTGGAGGGACGAAACTGCAGGGGAGAGACTGAAGGGGTTGATTGCTGGAGAGAGGAGACTGCAGGGAGAGACTGCTGCAGGGAGAGACTGCAGGGGGAGACTGCTGGGGGGAAGAGACTGCAGGGGGAGACTGCTGGAGGGAAGAGACTGCAGGGGGAGACTGCTGGAGGGAAGAGACTTCAGGGAGAGACTGCTGGAGGGAAGAGACTGCAGGGAGGAACTCTGGAGGGAAGACACTGCAGGGGAGAGACTGCAGGGGGAGACTGCTGGAGGGAAGAGACTGAGAGACTGCAGGGGGAGACTGCTGGAGGGAAGAGACTGAGAGACTGCAGGGGGAGACTGCTGGAGGGACGAAACTGCAGGGGAGAGACTGAAGGGGTTGATTGCTGGAGGGAAGAGACTTCAGGGACAGACTACTGGAGGGATGAGACTGCAGGGGGGACTGCTGGAGGGAAGAGACTGCAGGTGAGAGACTGCAGGGGGAGAATGCTGGAGGAAAGAGACTGCAGGGAGAGACTGCTGGAGGGAAGTGACTGCAGGGGTGAGACTGCAGGGGGAGACTGCTGGAGGGAAGAGACTGCAAGGATTGACTGCAGGGGGAGACTGTTTGGGGGAGGAGACTGCAGGGAGAGACTGTAGGGAGAGACTGCGGGGGAGACTGCGGAAGGAAGAGATTGCAGGGAGAGACTGCTGGAAGAAAGAGACTGCAGGGAGAGACTGCTGGAGGGAAGAGACTGCAGGGAGAGACTCTGGAGAGAAGATACTGCAGGGAGAGACTCTGAAGGGAAGACACTGCAGGGGAGAGACTGCAGGGGGAGACAGCTGGAGGGAAGAGACTGCAGGGAGAGACTGCTGGAGGGAAGAGACTGCAGGGAGGGACTGCTGCAGGGAAGAGACTGCAGGGAGACTGCAGGGGGAGACTGCTGGAGGGAGGAGACTGCAGGGAGAGACTGCTGGAGGGAAGAGACTGCAGGGGAGAGACTGCAGGGGGAGACTGCTGGAGAGAGGAGACTGCAGGGAGAGACTGCTGCAGGGAGAGACTGCAGGGGGAGACTGCTGGGGGGAAGAGACTGCAGGGAGAGACTGCAGGGGAGAGACTGCAGGGCGGACTGCTAGAGGGAAGAGACTGCAGGAGATACTGCTGGAGGAAAGAGACTGCAGGGGGAGACTGCTGGAGGGAAGAGACTGCAGGGAGAGACTGCTGGAGGGAAGAAACTGCAGGGGAGAGACTGCAGGGGGAGACTGCTGCAGGGAGGAGACTGCAGGAAGACACTGCTGCGGGGAGAGACTGCAGGGGAGAGACTGCAGGGAGAGACTGCAGGGGTAGACTGCTGGAGGGAAGAGACTGCAGGGAGAAACTGTAGGGAGAGACTGCGGGGAGACTGCTGAAGGGAAGAGATTGCAGGGAGAGACTGCTGGATGAAAGAGACTCCCGGGCGAGACTACTGGAAGGAAGAGACTGCAGGGGGGACTGCTGGAGGGAGGAGACTGCAGGGGAGAGACTGCAGGGTGAGAATGCTGGAGGGAAGAGACTGCAGGGAGAGACTGCTGGAGGTAAGAGACTGCAGGGAGCGACTCTGGAGGGGAAAGACTACAGGGAGAGACGGCTGGAGAAAAGAGACTCCCGGGCGAGACTGCTGGAAGGAAGAGACTGCAGGGGGGACTGCTGGAGGGAAGAGACTGCAGGGGAGAGACTGCAGGGGGAGAATGCTGGAGGGAAGAGACTGCTGGAGGGAAGAGACTGCAAAGAGGGTCTGCAGGGGGAGACTGCTGGAGGGAAGAGACTGCAGGGAGAAACTGTAGGGAGAGACTGCAGGGAGACTGGAAGGAAGAGACTGAGAGACTGCAGGGGGAAACTGGTGGAGGGAAGAGACTGCAAGGAGAGACTGCTGGAGGGAAGAGACTGCAGGGAGAGATTGCTGGAGGGAAGAGACTGCTCGGGGAGACTGCTGGAGTAAAGAGACTGCAGGAGGAGACTGCTGGAGGGAAGAGACTGCAGGGAGAGACTGCTGTAGGGAAAAGACTGCAGGAGAAAGACTGCTGGAGGGAAGATACTGCAGGGAAAGACTGCTGGAGGGAAGAGACTGCAGGAGAGAAACTGCTGGAGGGAAGAGACTGCAAGGAGAGAGACTGCAGGGAGAGACCGCACGGGGAGACTGCTGGAAGGAAGAGACTGCAGGGATAGACTGCTGGAGGGAAGAGACTGCAGGGGAGAGACTGCAGGGGGAGACTGCTGGAGGGAAGAGACTGCAGGGAGCGACTCTGGAGGGGAAAGACTGCAGGGAGAGACTACTGGAGGGAAGAGACTGTAGGGGAGAGACTGCAGGGGGAGACTGCGGGGGGACTGCTGGATGGAAGAGACTGCAGGGAGAGACTGCTGGAAGGAAGAGGCTGCAGGGGAGAGACTGCAGGGTGAGACTGCAGGGGGAGACTGCTGGAGAGAGGAGACTGCAGGGAGAGACTGCTGCAGGGAGAGACTGCAGGAGAGAGACTGCAGGGAGAGACTGCAGGGGAGAGACTGCAGGGGAGACTGCTGGAGGGAAGATACTGCAGGGAGAGACTGGTGGAGGAAAGAGACAGCAGGGGAAGAGACTGCAGGGGGAGACTGCTGGAGGGAAGAGACTGCAGGGAGCGATTCTGTAGGGGAAAGACTGCAGGGAGAGAATGCTGGAGGGAAGAGATTGCAGGGGAGAGACTGCAGGGGGAGACTGCAGGGGGAGACTGCTGGAGGAAAGAGACTGCAGGGAGAGACTGCTTGAGGGAAGAGACTGCAGGGGAGAGACTGCAGGGAGAGACTGCAGGGGGAGACTGCTGGAGAGAGGAGACTGCAGGGAGAGACTGCTGCAGGGAGAGACTGCAGGGGATAGACTGCAGGTAGAGACTGAAGGGGAAAATGCTGGAGGGAAGAGACTGCAGGGAGAGACTGCAGGGGAGAGACTGCAGGGGAGACTGCTGGAGGGAAGAGACTGCAGTGAGATACTGCTGGAGGAAAGAGACTCCAGGGGGAGATTGCTGGAGGGAAGGGACTGCAGGGAGAGACTGCTGGAGGGAAGAGACTGCAGGGAGAGACTCTGGAGGGACAACACTACAGGGAGAGACTCTGGAGGGAAGATACTGCAGGGGAGAAATTGCAGGGGGAGACTGCTGGAGGGAAGAAACTGCAGGGGGAGACTGCTGGAGGGAAGAGACTGCAGGGAGAGACTCTGGAGGGATGACACTGCAGGGGAGAGACTGCAGGGGGAGACTGCTAGAGGCAAGGGACTGCAGGGAGAGACTGCAAGAGAGAGGAGACTGCAGAAGAGACTGCTGGGAAGAAACTGCTGTAGGGAAGAGACTGCAGGGAGTGATTCTGGAGGGAAGAGACTGCAGGGGGGACTGCTGGAGGGAAGAGACTGCAGGGTGAGACTCTGGAGGTAAGAGACTGCATGGAAGAGGCTGCAGGGGTAGACTGCTGGAGGGAAGAGACTGCATGGAAGAGACTGCTGGAGGGAAGAGACTGAAGGGGAGGGACTTCAGGGGGAGACTGCTGGAGGGAAGAGACAGATGAGGAGAGACTCTGGAGGGAAGATACTGCAGGGAGAGACTGCTGGAGGGAAGAGACTGCAGGGGAGAGACTGCAGGGGGAGACTGCTGGAGGTAAGAGACAGCTGGTGAGAGACTCTGGAGGGAAGAGAGTGCAGGGAGAGACTGCTGGAGGGAAGAGACAGCTGGGGAGAGACTCTGGAGGGAAGAGAATGCAATGAGAGAATGCTGGAGGGAAGAGACTGCAGGGGAGAGACTGCAGGGGGAGACTGGAAGGGGAGGCTGCTGGAGGTAAGAGACTGCAGGGAGAGACTCTGGAGGGAAGAGACAGCAGGGAGAGACTGCTAGAGGGAAGAGACTGCAGGGAGAGACTCTGGAGGGAAGACACTGCAGGGGAGAGACAGCAGGGGGAGACTGCTGGAGGGAAGAGACTGTAGGTAGAAACTGTAGGGAGAGACTGCGGGGGAGACTGCTGAAGGGAAGAGATTGCAGGGGGAGACTGCTGGAGGGAATAGACTGCAGGGAGAGACTGCTGGAGGGAAGAGACTGCAGGGAGGGACTGTTGCAGGGAAGAGACTGCAGGGGGAGACTGCTGGAGGGAGGAGACTGCAGGGAGAGACTGCTGGAGGGAAGAGACTGCAGGGAGAGACTGCAGGGGAGAGACTGCGGGTGAGACTGCTGAAGGGAAGAGACTGCAGGGAGAGACTGCTGGAGGAAACAGATTGCAGGGAGAGACTGCTGGAGAAAAGAGACTCCCGGGCGAGACTGCTGGAAGGAAGAGACTGCAGAGGGGACTGCTGGAGGGAAGAGACTGCAGGTGGAGAATGCTGGAGGGAAGACACTGCAGGAGGGAAGAGACTGCAGGGGAGACTGATGGAGGGAAGAGACTGCAAGGAGGGACTGCAGGGGGAGACTGCTGGAGGGAAGAGACTACAGGGAGAAACTGTGGGAGAGACTGCGGGGGAGACTACTGAAGGGAAGAGATTGCAGTGAGAGACTGCTGGAGGTAAGAAACTGCAGGGAGAGACTCTGGAGAGAAGATACTGCAGGGAGAGACTCTGAAGGGAAGGCACTGCAGGGGAGAGACTGCAGGGGGAGACTGCTGGAGGGAAGAGACTGCTGGAGGGAAGAGACTGCAGGGAGAGATTCTGGAGGGAAGAGACTGCAGGGGGTACTGCTGGAGGGAAGAGACTGCATGGAAGAGACTGCAGAGGGAGACTGCTGGAGGGAAGAGACTGCAGGGAAGAGACTGCTGGAGGGAAGAAACTGCAGGGATAGACTGCAGGGAGAGACTGCTTGAGGGAAGAGACTGCAGGGAGAGATTGCTGGAGGGAAGAGACTGCAGGGGAGAGATTGCAGGGGGAGACTGCTGGAGGGAAGAGACTGCAGGAGGAGACTGCTGGAGGGAAGAGACTGCAGGGAGAGACTGCAGGGGGAGACTGCTGGAGGGAAAAGACTGCAGGAGAAAGACTGCTGGAGGGAAGATACTGCAGGGAAAGACTGCTGAGAGGGAAGAGACTGCAGGAGAGAGACTGATGGAGGGAAGAGACAGCAAGGAGAGAGACTGCAGGGAGAGACCGCACGGGGAGGCTGCTGGAGAGAGGAGACTACAGGGAGCGACTCTGGAGGGGAGAGACTGTAGGGAGAGACTGCTGGAGGGAAGAGACTGCAGGGGAGAGACTGCAGGTGGAGACTGCTAGAGGGAAGGGACTGCAGGGAGAGACTGGTGGAGGGAAGAGACTGCAGGGAAGAGACTGCTGGAGGGAAGAGACTGCAGGGAGCTATTCTGGCGGGAAGAGACTGCAGGGGAGACTGCTGGAGAAAAGAGACTCCCGGGCGAGACTGCTGGAAGGAAGAGACTGCAGGGGGGACTGCTGGAGAAAAGAGATTGTAGGGAGAGACTGCTGGAGAAAAGAGACTCCGGGGCGAGACTACTGGAAGGAAGAGACTGCAGGGGGGACTGCTGGAGGGAAGAGACTGCAGGGGAGAGACTGCAGGGTGAGAATGCTGGAGGGAAGAGACTGCAGGGAGAGACTGCTGGAGGGATGAGACTGCAGGGAGCGACTCTGGAGGGGAAAGACTACAGGGAGAGACGGCTGGAGAAAAGAGACTCCCGGGCGAGACTGCTGGAAGGAAGAGACTGCAGGGGGGACTGCTGGAGGGAAGAGACTGCAGGGGAGAGACTGCAGGGGGAGAATGCTGGAGGGAAGAGACTGCTGGAGGGAAGAGACTGCAAAGAGGGACTGCAGGGGGAGACTGCTGGAGGGAAGAGACTGCAGGGAGAAACTGTAGGGAGAGACTGCAGGGGAGACTGCTGAAGGGAAGAGATTGCACGGAGAGACTGCTGGAGGTAAGAGACTGCAGGGAGAGACTGTAGAGAGAATATACTGCAGGGAGAGACTCTGAAGGGAAGGCACTGCAGGGGAGAGACTGCAGGGGGAGACTGCTGGAGGGAAGAGACTGCAGGGAGAGACTGCTGGAGGGAAGAGACTGCAGGGAGAGACTGCAGGGGGAGACTGCTGGAGGGAAGAGACTGAGAGACTGCAGGGGGAAACTGCTGGAAGAAAGAGACTGCAATTAGAGACTGCTGGATGGAAGAGACTGCAGTGAGAGATTGCTGGAGGGAAGAGACTGCAAGGAGAGACTGCTTGAGGGAAGAGACTGCAGGGAGAGATTGCTGGAGGGAAGAGACTGCAAGGAGAGACTGCTGGAGGGAAGAGACTGCAGGGAGAGATTGCTGGAGGGAAGAGACTGCAGGGGAGAGACTGCAGGGGGAGACTGCTTGAGGGAAGAGACTGCAGGATTAGACTGCTGGAGGGAAGAGACTGCAGGAGAAAGACTGCTGGAGGGAAGATACTGCAGGGAAAGACTGCTGGAGGGAAGAGACTGAATGAGAGAGACTGCTGGAGGGAAGAGACTGCAAGGAGAGAGACTGCAGGGAGAGACCGCACGGGGAGACTACTGGAGGGAAGAGACTGCAGGGATAGACTGTTGGAGGGAAGAGACTGCAGGGAGAGACTGCTGGAGGAAAGAGATTGCAGGGAGAGACTGCTGGAGAAAAGAAACTCCCGGGCGAGACTGCTGGAAGGAAGAGACTGCAGGGGGGACTGCTGGAGGGAAGAGACTGCAGGGGAGAGACTGCAGGGTGAGAGTGCTGGAGGGAAGGGACTGCAGGGAGAGACTGCTGGAGGGAAGAGACTGCAGGGGAGAGACTGCAGCGGGAGACTGCTGGAGGGAAGAGGCTGCAAGGAGGGACTGCAGGGGGAGACTGCTGGAGGGAAGAGACTGCAGGGAGAAACTGTAGGGAGAGACTGCGGGGGAGACTGCTGAAGGGAAGAGATTGCAGGGAGAGACTGCTGGTGGAAAGAGACTGCAGGGAGAGACTGCTGGAGGGAACAGACTGCAAGGGGACTGCTGGAGGTAAGAGACTGCAGGGAGAGACTCTGGAGAGAATATACTGCAGGAGAAAGACTGCTGGAGGGAAGATACTGCAGGGAAAGACTGCTGGAGGGAAGAGACTGCAGGAGAGAGACTGCTGGAGGGAAGAGACTGCAAGGAGAGAGACTGCAGGGAGAGACCGCACGGGGAGACTGCTGGAGGGAAGAGACTGCAGGGATAGACTGCTGGAGGTAAGAGACTGCAGGGAGAGACTGCTGGAGGGAAGAGACTGCAGGGGAGAGACTGCAGGGGGAGACTGCTAGAGGGAAGAGACTGCAGGGGAGAGACTGCAGGGGGAGACTGCTGGAGGGAAGAGACTGCAGGGAGCGACTCTGGAGGGGAAAGACTGCAGGGAGAGACTGCTGGAGGGAAGAGACTGTAGGGGAGAGACTGCAGGGGGAGGCTGCAGGGGGGGACTGCTGGAGGGAAGAGGCTGCAGGGGAGAGACTGCAGGGAGAGACTGCAGGGGGAGACTGCTGGAGAGAGGAGACTGCAGGGAGAGACTGCAGTGGGAAACTGCAGGGGAGACTGCTGGAGGGAAGAGACTGCAGGGAAAGACTGCTGGAGGAAAGAGACTGCAGGGGGAGACTGCTGGAGGGAAAAGACTTCAGGGAGAGACTGCTGGAGGGAAGAGACTGCAGGGAGAGACTCTGGAGGGACGAGACTACAGGGAGAGACTCTGGAGGGAAGATACTGCAGGGAGAGACTCTTGAGGGAAGACACTGCAGGGAAGAGACTGCAGGGGGAGACTGCTAGAGGGAAGGGACTGCAGGGAGAGACTGCTGGAGGGAAGAGACTGAGAGACTGCAGGGGGAGACGGCTGGAGGGAAGAAACTGCAGGGGAGAGACTGCAGGGGTTGATTGCTGGAGGGAAGATACTACAGGGCGAGACTGCAGGGGGAGACTGCTGGAGGGAAGAGACTGCAGGGAGAGAATGCAGGGGAGAGACTGCATGGGAGACTGCTGAAGGGAAGAGACTGCAGGGAGAGACTGCTGGAGTAAAGAGATTGCAGGGAGAGATTGCTGGAGGAAAGAGACTTCAGGGAGAGACTGCTGGAGGGAAGAGACTGCTGGGGGGACTGCTGGAGGGAAGAGACTGCAGGCAAGAGACTGCAGGGGGAGAATGCTGGAGGGAAGAGACTGCAGGGGAGAGACTGCAGGGGGAGACTGCTGGAGGGAAGAGACTGCAAGGATTGACTGCAGGGGGAGACTGTTGGGGGAGGAGACTGCAGGGAGAGACTGTAGGGAGAGACTGCGGGGAGACTGCTGAAGGGAAGACATTGCAGGGAGAGACTGCTGGAGGAAAGAGACTGCAGGGAGAGACTGCTGGAGGGAAGAGACAGCAGGGGAGACTGCTGGAGGGAAGAGACTGCAGGGAGAGACTCTGGAGAGAAGATACTGCAGGGAGAGACTCTGAAGGGAAGACACTGCAGGGGAGAGACTGCAGGGGGAGACTGCTGGAGGGAAGAGACTGCAGGGAGAGACTGCTGGAGGGACGAGACTGCAGGGAGGCACTGCTACAGGGAAGAGACTGCAGGGGAGAGACTGCAGGGGGAGACTGCTGGAGGGAGGAGACTGCAGGGAGAGACTGCTGGAGGGAAGAGACTGCAGGGGAGAGACTGCAGGGGGAGACTGCTGGAGGGAGGAGACTGCAGGGAGAGACTGCTGGAGGGAAGATACTACAGGGAGAGACTGCAGGGGGAGACTGCTAGAGGGAAGAGACTGCAGGGAGAGACTGCAGGGGAGAGACTGTGGCGGAGACTGCTGAAGGGAAGAGACTGCAGGGAGAGACTGCTGGAAGATAGAGATTGCAGGGAGAGACTGCTGGATAACAGAGAATGCCGGGAGAGACTACTGGAGGGAAGAGACTGCAGGGGGAGACTGCTGGAGGGAAGAGACTGCAGGGAGAGACTGCTGGAGGGAAGAGACTGCAGGGAGGAACTCTGGAGGGAAGACACTGCAGGGGACAGACTGCAGGGGGAGACTGCTGGAGGGAAGAGACTGAGAGACTGCAGGGGGAGACTGCTGGACGGAAGAGACTTAGAGACTGCAGGGGGAGACTGCTGGAGGGAAGAAACTGCAGGGGAGAGACAGAAGGGGTTGATTGCTGGAGGGAAGGGACTTCAGGGACAGACTACTGGAGGGAAGAGACTGCAGGGGGGACTGCTGGAATGAAGAGACTGCAGGCGAGAGACTGCAGGGGGAGAATGCTGGAGGAAAGAGACTGCAGGGAGAGACTGCTGGAGGGAAGAGACTGCAGGGGAGAGACTGCTGGAGGGAAGAGACTGCAAGGATTGACTGCAGGGGGAGACTGTTTGGGGAAGGAGACTGCAGGGAGAGACTGTAGGGAGAGACTGCGGGGAAGACTGCTGAAGGAAGAGATTGCAGGGAGAGACTGCTGGAGGAAAGAGACTGCCGGGAGAGACTGCTGGAGGGAAGAGACTGCAGGGGGAGACTGCTGGAGGGAAGAGACTGCAGGGAGAGACTCTGGTGAGAAGATACTGCAGGGAGAGACTCTGAAGGGAAGACACTGCAGGGGAGATACTGCAGGGGGAGACTGCTGGAGGGAAGAGACTGCATGGAGAGACTGCTGGAGGGAAGAGACTGCAGGGAGGAACTCTGGAGGGAAGACACTGCAGGGGAGAGAGGAAGAGACTGAGAGACTGCAGGGGGAGACTGCTGGAGGGAAGAGACTGAGAGACTGCAGGGGGAGACTGCTGGAGAGAAGAAACTGCAGGGGAGAGACTGCAGGGGTTGATTGCTGGAGGGAAGATACTACAGGGAGAGACTGCAGGGGGAGACTGCTGGAGGGAAGAGACTGCAGGGAGAGACTGCAGGGGAGAGACTGCATGGGAGACTCCTGAAGGGACGAGACTGCAGGGAGAGACTGCTGGAGGAAAGAGATTGCAGGGAGAGATTGCTGGAGGAAAGAAACTGCATGGAGAGACTGCTGGAGGGAAGAGACTGCAGAGGTGACTGCTGGAGGGAAGAGACTGCAGGTGAGAGACTGCAGGGGGAGAATGCTGGAGGGAAGAGACTGCAGGGAGAGACTGCTGGAGGGAAGAGACTGCAGGGGAGAGACTGCAGGGGTAGACTGCTGGAGGGAAGAGACTGCAAGGATGGACTGCAGGGGGAGACTGCTGGGGGAGGAGACTGCAGGGAGAGACTGTAGGGAGAGACTGCGGGGGAGACTGCTGAAGGGAAGAGATTGCAGGGAGAGACAGCTGGAGGAAAGAGATTGCAGGGAGAGACTGCTGGAGGGAGGAGACTGTAGGGGGGACTGCTGGAGGGAAGAGACTGCAGGGGGAGACTGCAGGGGGAGAATGCTGGAGGGAAGAGACTGCATTGAGAAACTGCTGGAGGGAAGAGACTGCAGGGGATAGACTGCAGGGGGAGACTGCTGGAGAGAAGAGATTGCAGGGAGAGACTGCTTGAGGAAAGAGACTGCAGGGAGAGACTGCTGGAGGGAACAGACTGCAGGGAGAGACTCTGGAGAGAAGATACTGCAGGGAGAGAGTCTAAAGGGAAGACACTGCAGGGGAGAGACTGCAGGGGGAGACTGCTGGAGGAAAGAGACTGCAGGGAGCGATTCTGTAGGGGAAAGACTGCAGGGAGAGACTGCTGGAGGGAAGAGATTGCAGGGGAGAGACTGCAGGGGGAGACTGCAGGGGGAGACTGCTGGAGGGAAGAGACTGCAGGGGGAGACTGCTTTAGGGAAGAGACTGCAGGGGAGAGACTGCAGGGGGAGACTGCTGGAGAGAGGAGACTCCAGGGAGAGACTGCTGCAGGGAGAGACTGTAGGGGGAGACTGCTGGGGGGAAGAGACTGGAGGGAGAGACTGCAGGGGAGAGACTGCAGAGCGGACTGCTAGAGGGAAGAGACTGCAGGGAGATACTGCTGGAGGAAAGAGATTGCAGGGAGAGACTGCTGGAGGAAAGAGACTGCAGATAGAGACTGCTGGAGGAAAGAGACTGCAGGGAGAGACTGCTGGAGGGAAGAGACTGCAGGAGGGACTGCTGGAGGGAAGAGACTGCAGGGGAGAGACTGCAGGGGGAGAATGCTGGAGGGAAGAGACTGCAGGGAGAGACTGCTGGAGGGAAGAGACTGCAGGGGAGAGACTGAAGGGGGAGACTGCTGGTGGGAAGAGACTGCAGGGGAGAGACTGCAGGGGGAGAATGCTGGAGGGAAGAGACTGCATTGAGAGACTGCAGGGGGAGAATGCTGGAGGGAAGAGACTGCATTGAGAGACTGCTGGAGGGAAGAGACTGCAGGGGAGAGACTGCAGGGGGAGAATGCTGGAGGGAAGAGACTGCATTGAGAGACTGCTGGAGGGAAGAGACTGCAGGGGAGAGACTGCAGGAGGAGACTGCTGGAGAGAAGAGATTGCAGGGAGAGACTGCTGGAGGAAAGAGACTGCAGGTAGAGACTGCTGGAGGGAACAGACTGCAGGGAGAGACTCTGGAGAGAAGATACTGCAGGGAGAGAGTCTAAAGGGAAGACACTGCAGGGGAGAGACTGCAGGGGGAGACTGCTGGAGGAAAGAGTCTGCAGGGAGCGATTCTGTAGGGGAAAGACTGCAGGGAGAGACTGCTGGAGGGAAGAGATTGCAGGGGAGAGACTGCAGGGGGAGACTGCAGAGGGAGACTGCTGGAGGGAAGAGACTGCAGGGAGAGACTGCTTGAGGGAAGAGACTGCAGGGGGAGACTGCTGGAGAGAGGAGACTGCAGGGAGAGACTGCTGCAGGGAGAGACTGCAGGGGGAGACTGCTGGGGGGAAGAGACTGCAGGGAGAGACTGCAGGGGAGAGACTGCAGTGCGGACTGCTAGAGGGAAGAGACTGCAGGGTGATACTGCTGGAGGAAAGAGATTGCAGGGAGAGACTGCTGGAGGAAAGAGACTGCAGATAGAGACTGCTGGAGGAAAGAGACTGCAGGGAGAGACTGCTGGAGGGAAGAGACTGCAGGAGGGACTGCTGGAGGGAAGGGACTGCAGGGGAGAGACTGCAGGGGGAGAATGCTGGAGGGAAGAGACTGCAGGGAGAGACTGGTGGAGGGAAGAGACTGCAGGGGGAGACTGCTGGTGGGAAGAGACTGCAAGGAGGGACTGCAGGGGGAGACTGGTGGAGGGAAGAGACTGCAGGGAGAAACTGTAGGGGGAGACTGCAGGGAGAGACTGCGGGGGAGACTGCTGGAGGGAAGAGACTGCAGGGAGAGACTGCTGGAGGAAAGAGACTGCAGGGAGAGACTGCTGGAGGGAACAGACTGCAGGGGGGACATCTGGAGGGAAGAGACTGCAGGGAGAGACTCTGGAGAGAAGATACTGCAGGGAGAGACTCTGAAGGGTAGACACTGCAGGGGAGAGAATGCAGGGGGAGACTGCTGGAGGGAAGAGACTGAGAGACTGCAGGGGGAGACTGCTGGAGGGAAGAAACTGCAGGGGAGAGACTGCAGCGGTTGATTGCTGGAGGGAAGATACTACAGGGAGAGACTGCAGGGGGAGACTGCTGGAGGGAAGAGACTGAAGGGAGAGACTGCAGGGGAGAGACTGCATGGGAGACTGCTGAAGGGAAGAGACTGCAGGGAGAGACTGCTGGAGGAAAGAGATTGCAGGGAGAGATTGCTGGAGGAAAGAGACTTCAGGGAGAGACTACTGGAGGGAAGAGACTGCAGGGGGGACTGCTGGAAGGAAGAGACTGCAGGCGAGAGACTGCAGGGGGAGAATGCTGGAGGAAAGAGACTGCAGGGAGAGACTGCTGGATGGAAGACACTGCAGGGGAGAGACTGCAGGTTGAGACTGCTGGAGGGAAGAGACTGCAAGGATTGACTGCAGGGGGAGACTGTTGGGGGAGGAGACTGCAGGGAGACACTGTAAGGAGAGACTGCGGGGTAGACTGCTGAAGGGAAGAGATTGTAGGGAGAGACTGCTGGAGGGAAGAGACTGCAGGGGAGACTGCTGGAGGTAAGAGACTGCAGGGAGAGACTCTGGAGAGAAGATACTGCAGGGAGACACTCTGAAGGGAAGACACTGCAGGGTTGAGACTGCAGGGGGAGACTGCTGGAGGGAAGAGACTGCAGGGAGAGACTGCTGGAGGGAAGAGACTGCAGGGAGGTACTGCTGCAGGGAACAGACTGCATAGGAGAGACTGCAGGGGGAGACTGCTGGAGGGAGGAGACTGCAGGGAGAGACTGCTGGAGGGAAGAGACTGCAGGGGAGAGACTGCAGGGGGAGACTGCTGGAGGGAGCAGACTGCAGAGAGAGACTGCTGGAGGGAAGATACTACAGGGAGAGACTGCAGGGGGAGACTGCTAGAGGGAGGACACTGCAGGGAGAGACTGCAGGAGGGAAGAGACTGCAGGGAGGAACTCTGGAGGGAAGACACTGCAGGGGAGAGACTGCAGCGGGAGACTGCTGGAGGGAAGAGACTGAGAGACTGCAGGGAGAGACTGCTGGAAGGAAGAGACTGAGAGACTGCAGGGGGAGATGGCTGGAGGGAAGAAACTGCAGGGGAGAGACTGAAGGGGTTGATTGCTGGAGGGAAGAGACTTCAGGGACAGACTACTGGAGGGAAGAGACTGCAGGGGGGACTGCTGGAGGGAAGAGACTGCAGGCGAGAGACTGCAGGGGGAGAATGCTGGAGGAAAGAGACTGCAGGGAGAGACTGCTGGAGGGAAGAGACTGCAGGGGAGAGACTGCATGGGGAGACTGCTGGAGGGAAGAGACTGCAAGGATTGACTGCAGGGGGAGACTGCTGGGTGGAGGAGACTGCAGGGAGAGACTGTAGGGAGAGACTGCGGGGGAGACTGCTGAAGGAAGAGATTGCAGGGAGAGACTGCTGGAGGAAAGAGACTGCAGGGAGAGACTGCTGGAGGGAAGAGACTGCAGGGGGAGACTGCTGGAGGGAAGGGACTGCAGTGAGAGACTGCTGGAAGATAGAGATTGCAGGGAGAGACTGCTGGAGAAAAGAGACTGCCGGGAGAGACTACTGGAGGGAAGAGACTGCAGGGGGAGACTGCTGGAGGGAAGAGACTGCAGGGAGAGGCTCTGGAGAGAAGATACTGCAGGGAGAGACTCTGAAGGGAACACACTGCAGGGTAGATACTGCAGGGGGAGACTGCTGGAGGGAAGAGACTGCAGGGAGAGACTGCTGGAGGGAAGAGACTGCAGGGGAGAGACTGCTGGGAGAGACTGCTGGAGAGAGGAGACTGCAGGGAGAGACTGCTGCAGGGAGAGTCTGCAGGGAGAGACTGCTGGGGGGAAGAGACTGAAGGGAGAGACTGCAGGGGAGAGACTGCAGGGCGGACTGCTAGAGGGAAGAGACTGCAGGGAGATACTGCTGGAGGAAAGAGATTGCAGGGGGAGACTGTTGGAGGGAAGAGACTGCAGGGAGACACTGCTGGAGGGAAGAGACTGCAGGGGAGAGACTGCAGGGGGAGACTGCTGCAGGGAAGAGACTGCACGGAGAGACTGCTGGAGGGAAGAGACTGCAGGGAGGAACTCTGGAGGGAAGACACTGCAGGGGAGAGACTGCAGGGGGAGACTGCTGGAGGGAAGATATTGCAGGGGAGAGACTGCAGGGGGAGACTGCAGGGGGAGACTGCTGGAGGTAAGAGACTGCAGGGAGAGACTGCTTGAGGGAAGAGACTGCAGGGGAGAGACTGCAGGGAGAGACTGCTGGAGAGAGGAGACTGCAGGGAGAGACTGCTGCAGGAAGAGTCTGCAGGGGGAGACTGCTGGGGGGAAGTTACTGCAGGGAGAGACTTCAGGGGAGAGACTGCAGGGCGGACTGCTAGAGGGAAGAGACTGCAGGGAGATACTGCTGGAGGAAAGAGATTGCAGGGGGAGACTGCTGGAGGGAAGAGACTGCAGGGAGACACTGCTGGAGGGAAGAGACTGCAGGGGAGAGACTGCAGGGGGAGACTGCTGCAGGGAGGAGACTGCAGGAAGACACTGCTGCGGGGAGAGACTGCAGGGGAGAGACTGCAGGGAGAGACTGCAGGGGTAGACTGCTGGAGGGAAGAGACTGCAGGGAGAAACTGTTGGGAGAGACTGCGGGGGAGACTGCTGAAGGGAAGAGACTGCAGGGAGAGACTGCTGGAGGGAAGAGACTGCAGGGGGAGACTGCTGGAGGGAAGGGACTGCAGGGAGAGACTGCTGGAAGATAGAGATTGCAGGGAGAGACTGCTGGAGAAAAGAGACTGCCGGGAGAGACTACTGGAGGGAAGAGACTGCGGGAGAGACTGCTGGAGGAAAGAGACTGCAGGGAGAGACTGCTGGAGGGAAGAGACTGCAGGGGGAGACTACTGGAGGGAAGGGACTGCAGGGAGAGACTGCTGGAAGATAGAGATTGCAGGGAGAGACTGCTGGAGAAAAGAGACTGCCGGGAGAGACTACTGGAGGGAAGAGACTGCAGGGGGAGACTGCTGGAGGGAAGAGACTGCAGGGAGAGGCTCTGGAGAGAAGATACTGCAGGGAGAGACTCTGAAGGGAACACACTGCAGGGTAGATACTGCAGGGGGAGACTGCTGGAGGGAAGAGACTGCAGGGAGAGACTGCTGGAGGGAAGAGACTGCAGGGGAGAGACTGCTGGGAGAGACTGCTGGAGAGAGGAGACTGCAGGGAGAGACTGCTGCAGGGAGAGTCTGCAGGGGGAGACTGCTGGGGGGAAGAGACTGAAGGGAGAGACTGCAGGGGAGAGACTGCAGGGCGGACTGCTAGAGGGAAGAGACTGCAGGGAGATACTGCTGGAGGAAAGAGATTGCAGGGGGAGACTGTTGGAGGGAAGAGACTGCAGGGAGACACTGCTGGAGGGAAGAGACTGCAGGGGAGAGACTGCAGGGGGAGACTGCTGCAGGGAAGAGACTGCACGGAGAGACTGCTGGAGGGAAGAGACTGCAGGGAGGAACTCTGGAGGGAAGACACTGCAGGGGAGAGACTGCAGGGGGAGACTGCTGGAGGGAAGATATTGCAGGGGAGAGACTGCAGGGGGAGACTGCAGGGGGAGACTGCTGGAGGGAAGAGACTGCAGGGAGAGACTGCTGGAGGGAAGAGACTGCAGGGGAGAGACTGCAGGGGGAGACTGCTGCAGGGAAGAGACTGCACGGAGAGACTGCTGGAGGGAAGAGACTGCAGGGAGGAACTCTGGAGGGAAGACACTGCAGGGGAGAGACTGCAGGGGGAGACTGCTGGAGGGAAGATATTGCAGGGGAGAGACTGCAGGGGGAGACTGCAGGGGGAGACTGCTGGAGGGAAGAGACTGCAGGGAGAGACTGCTTGAGGGAAGAGACTGGAGGGGAGACTGCTGCAGGAAGAGTCTGCAGGGGGAGACTGCTGGGGGGAAGAGACTGCAGGGAGAGACTGCAGGGGAGAGACTGCAGGGCGGACTGCTAGAGGGAAGAGACTGCAGGGAGATACTGCTGGAGGAAAGAGATTGCAGGGGGAGACTGCTGGAGGGAAGAGACTGCAGGGAGACACTGCTGGAGGGAAGAGACTGCAGGGGAGAGACTGCAGGGGGAGACTGCTGCAGGGAGGAGACTGCAGGAAGACACTGCTGCGGGGAGAGACTGCAGGGGAGAGACTGCAGGGGGAGACTGCTGGAGGGAGGAGACTGCAGGGGGTGACTGCTGGAGAGAAGAAACTGCAGGGGAGAGATTGCAGGGGAGAGACTGTAGGGAGAGACTGCGGGGGAGACTGCTGAAGGGAAGAGATTGCAGGGAGAGACTGCTGGAGGAAAGAGACTGCAGGGGGAGAATGCTGGAGGGCAGAGACTGCAGGGAGAGACTGCTGGAGGGAAGAGACTGCAGGGAAGATTCTGCAGGGGGAGACTGCTGGAGGGAAGAGACTGCAGGGAGAGACTGCTGGAGGGAAAAGACTGCAGGGGGAGACTCTGGAGGGATAGACACTGCAGGGGAGAGACTGCAGGGGGAGACTGCTGGAATTAAGAGACTGAGTGACTGCAGGGGGAAACTGCTGGAGGGAAGAGACTGCAAGGAGAGACTGCTGGAGGGAAGAGACTGCAGGGAGAGATTGCTGGAGGGAAGAGACTGCTCGGGGAGACTGCTGGAGGGAAGAGACTGCAGGAGGAGACTGCTGGAGGGAAGAGACTTCTGGGAGAGACTGCTGTAGGGAAAAGACTGCATGAGAAAGACTGCTGGAGGGAAGAGACTGCAAGGAGAGACTGCTGGAGGTAAGAGACTGCAGGGAGAGACTGCTGGAGGAAAGAGACTGCAGGGAGCGATTCTGTATGGGAAAGACTGCAGGGAGAGAATGCTGGAGGGAAGAGATTGCAGGGGAGAGTCTGCAGGGGGAGACTGCAGGGGGAGACTGCTGGAGGGAAGAGACTGCAGGGAGAGACTGCTTGACGGAATAGACTGCAGGGGAGAGACTGCAGGGAGAGACTGCAGGGGTAGACTGCTAGAGAGAGGAGACTGCAGGGAGAAACTGCTGCAGGTAGAGACTGCAGGGGATAGACAGCAGGGAGAGACTGCAGGGAGAGACTGCTGGAGGGAAGAGACTGTAGGGAGAGACTGCAGGGGAGACTGCAGGAGGGAAGAGACTGCAGGGAGATACTGCTGGAGGAAAGAGACTGCAGGAGGAGACTGCTGGAGGGAAGAGAATGCAGGGAGAGACAGCTGGAGGGAAGAGACTGCAGGGAGAGACTGCATGTGGAGACTGCTGGAGGAAGGAGACTGCAGGAAGAGACTGCTGCGGGGAGAGACAGCAGGGGAGAGACTGCAGGGAGAGACTGCAGGGGGAGACTGCTGGAGGGAAGAGACTGCAGGGAGAGACTGCAGGCGGAGACTGCTGGAGGGAAGAGACTGCAGGGAGAGACTCTGAGGGAAGAGACTGCAGGGAGAGACTGTAGGAAGAGACTGCGGGGAAGACTGCTGAAGGAAGAGATTGCAGGGAGATACTGCTGGAGGAAAGAGACTGCAGGGAGAGACTGCTGGAGGGAAGAGACTGCAGGGGGAGACTG
Organism: Pleurodeles waltl; assembly: GCF_031143425.1. Lineage (NCBI taxonomy): Eukaryota > Metazoa > Chordata > Amphibia > Caudata > Salamandridae > Pleurodeles > Pleurodeles waltl. The sequence continues at coordinate 1,351,191,135 of NC_090437.1, read as the reverse complement.
CTGGAGGGAAGAGACTGCAGGGAGAGACTCTGGAGAGAAGATACTGCAGGGAGAGACTCTGAAGGGAAGACACTGCAGGGGAGAGACTGCAGGGGGAGACTGCTGGAGGGAAGAGACTGCAGGGAGAGACTGCTGGAGGGAAGAGACTGCAGGGAGGGACTGCTGCAGGGAAGAGACTGCAGAGGAGAGACTGCAGGGGGAGACTGCTGGAGGGAGGAGACTGCAGGGAGAGACTTCTGGAGGGAAGAGACTGCAGGGGAGAGACTGCAGGGGGAGACTGCTGGAGGGAGGAGACTGCAGGGAGAGACTGCTGGAGGGAAGATACTACAGGGAGAGACTGCAGGGGGAGACTGCTGGAGGGAAGAGACTGCAGGGAGAGACTGCAGGGGAGAGACTGTGGCGGAGACTGCTGAAGGGAAGAGACTGCAGGGAGAGACTGCTGGAAGATAGAGATTGCAGGGAGAGACTGCTGGAGAAAAGAGACTGCCGGGAGAGACTGCTGGAGGGAAGAGACTGCAGGGGGACACTGCTGGAGGGAAGAGACTGCAGGGAGAGACTCTGGAGAGAAGATACTGCAGGGAGAGACTCTGAAGGGAAGACACTGCAGGGGAGATACTGCAGGGGGAGACTGCTGGAGGGAAGAGACTGCATGGAGAGACTGCTGGAGGGAAGAGACTGCAGGGAGGAACTCTGGAGGGAAGACACTGCAGGGGAGAGACTGCAAGGGAGACTGCTGGAGGGAAGAGACTGAGAGACTGCAGGGGGAGACTGCTGGAGGGAAGAGACTGAGAGACTGCAGGGGGAGACTGCTGGAGAGAAGAAACTGCAGGGGAGAGACTGCAGGGGTTGATTGCTGGAGGGAAGATACTACAGGGAGAGACTGCAGGGGGAGACTGCTGGAGGGAAGAGACTGCAGGGAGAGACTGCAGGGGAGAGACTGCGGAGGAGACTGCTGAAGGGAAGAGACTGCAGGGAGAGACTGCTGGAAGATAGAGATTGCAGGGAGAGACTGCTGGAGAAAAGAGACTGCCGGGAGAGACTGCTGGAGGGAAGAGACTGCAGGGAGAGACTGCTGGAAGATAGAGATTGCAGGGAGAGACTGCTGGAGGAAAGAGACTGCAGGGGGAGACTGCTGGAGGGAAGAGACTGCAGGGAGAGACTGCAGGGGAGAGACTGCATGGGAGACTCCTGAAGGGACGAGACCGCAGGGAGAGACTGCTGGAGGAAAGAGATTGCAGGGAGAGATTGCTGGAGGAAATAGACTGCATGGAGAGACTGCTGGAGGGAAGAGACTGCAGGGGGGACTGCTGCAGGGAAGAGACTACAGGCGAGAGACTGCAGGGGGAGAATGCTGGAGGGAAGAGACTGCAGGGAGAGACTGCTGGAGGGAAGAGACTGCAGCGGTAGACTGCTGGAGGGAAGAGACTGCAAGAATTGACTGCAGGGGGAGACTGCTGGGGGAGGAGACTGCAGGGAGACTGTAGGGAGAGACTGCGGGGGAGACTGCTGAAGGGAAGAGATTGCAGGGAGAGACTGCTGGAGGATAGAGATTGCAGGGAGAGACTGCTGGAGGGAGGAGACTGCAGGGGGGACTGCTGGAGGGAAGAGACTGCAGGGGAGAGACTGCAGGGGGAGAATGCTGGAGGGAAGAGACTGCATTGAGAGACTGCTGGAGGGAAGAGACTGCAGGGGAGAGACTGCAGGGGGAGACTGCTGGAGAGAAGAGATTGCAGGGAGAGACTGCTGGAGGAAAGAGACTGCAGGGAGAGACTGCTGGAGGGAACAGACTGCAGGGAGAGACTCTGGAGAGAAAATACTGCAGGGAGAGAGTCTAAAGGGAAGACACTGCAGGGGAGAGACTGCAGGGGGAGACTGCTGGAGGAAAGAGACTGCAGGGAGCGATTCTGTAGGGGAAAGACTGCAGGGAGAAATTCTGGAGGGAAGACACTGCAGGGGAGAGACTGCAGGGGGAGACTGCTGGAGGGAAGAGATTGCAGGGGAGAGACTGCAGGGGGAGACTGCAGGGGGAGACTGCTGGAGGGAAGAGACTGCAGGGAGAGACTGCTTGAAGGAAGAGACTGCAGGGGAGAGACTGCAGGGGGAGACTGCTGGAGAGCGGATACTGCAGGGAGAGACTGCTGCAGGGAGAGTCTGCAGGGGGAGACTGCTGGGGGGAAGAGACTGCAGGGAGAAACTGCAGGGAAGAGACTGCAGGGCGGACTGCTAGAGGGAAGAGACTGCAGGGAGATACTGCTGGAGGAAAGAGATTGCAGGGAGAGACTGCTGGAGGAAAGAGACTGCAGATAGAGACTGCTGGAGGAAAGAGACTGCAGGGAGAGACTGCTGGAGGGAAGAGACTGCAGGGAGACCCTGCTGGAGGGAAGAGACTGCAGGGGAGAGACTGCAGGGGGAGACTGCTGCAGGGAGGAGACTGCAGGGAGAGACTGCTGGAGGGAAGAGACTGCAGGGGAGAGACTGCAGGGGGAGACTGCTGGTGGGAAGAGACTGCAAGGAGGGACTGCAGGTGGAGACTGCTGGAGGGAAGGAGACTGCAGGGGAGAGACTGCAGGGAGAGACAGCGGTGGAGACTGCTGGAGGGAAGAGACTGCAGGGAGAGACTGCTGGAGGAAAGAGACTGCAGGGAGAGACTGCTGGAGGGAACAGACTGCAGGGGGGACTTCTGGAGGAAAGAGACTGCAGGGAGAGACTCTGGAGAGAAAATACTGCAGGGAGAGACTCTGAAGGGTAGACACTGCAGGGGAGAGAATGCAGGGGGAGACTGCTGGAGGGAAGAGACCGCAGGGAGAGACTGCTGGAGGGAAGAGACTGCAGGGAGGGACTGCTGCAGGGAAGACACTGCAGGGGAGAGACTGCAGGGGGAGACTGCTGGAGTGAGGAGACTGCAGGGAGAGACTGCTGGAGGGAAGAGACTGCAGGGGAGAGACTGCAGGGGGAGACTGCTGGAGGGAGTAGACTGCAGGGAGAGACTTCTGGAGGGAAGATACTACAGGGAGAGACTGCAGGGACAGACTGCTGGAGGGAAGAGACTGCAGGGAGAGACTGCAGGGGAGAGATTGCGGAGGAGACTGCTGAAGGGAAGCGACTGCAGGGCGAGACTGCTGGATGATAGAGATTGCAGGGAGAGACTGCTGGAGAAAAGAGACTGCCGGGAGAGACTGCTGGAGGGAAGAGACTGCAGAGGGAGACTGCTGGAGGGAAGAGACTGCAGGGAGAGACTCTGGAAAGAAGATACTGCAGGGAGAGACTCTGAAGGGAAGACACTGCAGGGGAGATACTGCAGGGGGAGACTGCTGGAGGGAAGAGACTGCAGGGAGAGACTGCTGGAGGTAAGAGACTGCAGGGAGAGAATGCTGGAGGAAAGAGATTGCAGGGAGAGACTGCTGAAGGGAAGAGACTGCAGGGAGAGACTGCTGGAGGAAATAGATTGCAGGGAGAGACTGCTGGAGGGAAGAGACTGCACGGAGAGACTGCTGGAGGGAAGAGACTGCAGGGAGGAACTCTGGAGGGAAGACACTGCAGGGGAGAGAATGCAGGGGGAGACTGCTGGAGGGAAGAGACTGAGAGACTGCTGAGGGAGGACACTGCAGGGAGAGACTGTAGAGAGAGACTGCGGGGGAGACTGCTGAAGGGAAGAGATTGCAGGGAGAGACTGCTGGAGGAAAGAGACTGCAGGGAGAGACTGCTGGAGGGAAGAGACTGCAGGGGGAGACTGCTGGAGGGAAGATACTACAGGGAGAGACTGCAGGGGGAGACTGCTGGAGGGAAGAAACTGCAGGGAGAGACTGCAGGGGAGAGACTGCTGGGGGAGGAGACTGCAGGGAGAGACTGTAGGGAGAGACTGCGGGGGAGACTGCTGAAGGAAGAGATTGGAGGGAGAGACTGCTGGAGGAAAGAGACTGCAGGGAGAGACTGCTGGAGGGAAGAGACTGCAGGGGGAGACTGCTGGAGGGAAGAGACTGCAGGGAGAGACTCTGGAGAGAAGATACTGCAGGGAGTGACTCTGAAGGGAAGACACTGCAGGGGAGACACTGCAGGGGGAGACTGCTGGAGGGAAGAGACTGCAGGGAGAGACTGCTGGAGGGAAGAGACTGCAGGGAGGGACTGCTGCAGGGAAGACACTGCAGGGGAGAGACTGCAGGGGGAGACTGCTGGAGGGAGGAGACTGCAGGGAGAGACTGCTGGAGGGAAGAGACTGCAGGGGAGAGACTGCAGTGGGAGACTGCTGGAGGGAGTAGACTGCAGGGAGAGACTGCTGGAGGGAAGATACTACAGGGAGAGACTGCAGGGAGAGACTGCTGGAGGGAAGAGACTGCAGGGAGAGACTGCAGGGGAGAGACTGCGGAGGAGACTGCTGAAGGGAAGAGACTGCAGGGAGAGACTGCTGGAAGATAGAGATTGCAGGGAGAGACTGCTGGAGAAAAGAGACTGCCGGAAGGTACTGCTGGAGGGAAGAGACTGCAGAGGGAGACTGCTGGAGGGAAGAGACTGCAGGGAGAGACTCTGGGAAGAAGATACTGCAGGGAGAGACACTGAAGGGAAGACACTGCAGGGGAGATACTGCAGGGGGAGACTGCTGGAGGGAAGAGACTGCACGGAGAGACTGCTGGAGGGAAGAGACTGCAGGGAGGAACTCTGGAGGGAAGACACTGCAGGGGAGAGACTGCAGGGGGAGACTGCTGGAGGGAAGAGACTGAGAGACTGCTGGGGGAGGAGACTGCAGGGAGAGACTGTAGAGAGAGACTGCGGGGGAGACTGCTGAAGGGAAGAGATTGCAGGGAGAGACTGCTGGAGGAAAGAGACTGCAGGGAGAGACTGCTGGAGGGAAGAGACTGCAGGGGGAGACTGCTGGAGGGAAGATACTACAGGGAGAGACTGCAGGGGGAGACTGCTGGAGGGAAGAGACTGCAGGGAGAGACTGCAGGGGAGAGACTGCGGGGAAGACTGCTGAAGGGAAGAGACTGCAGGGAGAGACTGGTGGAGGAAAGAGATTGCAGGGAGAGAATGCTAGAGAAAAGAGACTGCCGGGCGAGACTGCTGGAGGGAAGAGACTGCAGGGGGGAAACTGCTGGAGGGAAGAGACTGCAGGGGGAGAATGCTGGAGGGAAGAGACTGCAGGGAGAGACTGCTGGAGGGAAGAGACTGCAGGGGAGATTCTGCAGGGGGAGACTGCTGGAGGGAAGAGACTGCACGTAGAGACTGCTGGAGGGAAGAGACTGCAGGGGGAGACTCTGGAGGGATAGACACTGCAGGGGAGAGACTGCAGGGGGAGACTGCTGGAAGGAAGAGACTGAGAGACTGCAGGGGGAAACTGCTGGAGGGAAGAGACTGCAAGGAGAGACTGCTGGAGGGAAGAGACTGCAGGGAGAGATTGCTGGAGGGAAGAGACTGCTCGGGGAGGCTGCTGGAGGGAAGAGACTGCAGGAGGAGACTGCTGGAGGGAAGAGACTGCTGGGAGAGACTGCTGGAGGAAAGAGACTGCAGGGAGCGATTCTGTAGGGATAAGACTGCAGGGAGAGAATGCTGGAGGGAAGAGATTGCAGGGGAGAGTCTGCAGGGGGAGACTGCTTGAGGGAATAGACTGCAGGGGAGAGACTGCAGGGAGAGACAGCAGGGGTAGACTGCTAGAGAGAGGAGACTGCAGGGAGAAACTGCAGCAGGGAGAGACTGCAGGGGATAGACAGCAGGGAGAGACTGCAGGGAGAGACTGCTGGAGGGAAGAGACTGCAGGGAGAGACTGCAGGGGAGACTGCTGGAGGGAAGAGACTGCAGGGAGATACTGCTGGAGGAAAGAGACTGCAGGCGGAGACTGCTGGAGGGAAGAGACTGCAGGGAGAGACTCTGGAGGGAAGAGACTACAGGGAGAGACTGCTGAAGGGAAGAGACTGCAGGGAGAGACTGCTGGAGGAAAGAGATGGCAGGGAGAGACTGCTGGAGGAAAGAGACTGCAGGGAGAGACTGCTGGAGGGAAGAGACTGCAGGGGGACTGCTGGAGGGAAGAGACTGCAGGGGAGAGACTGCAGGGGGAGAATGCTGGAGGGAAGAGACTGCAGGGGAGAGACTGCAGGGGAGAATGCTAGAGGGAAGAGACTGCAAGGAGGGACTGCAAGGGGAGACTGCTGGAGGGAAGAGACTGCAGAGAGAGACTGCTGGAGGGAAGAGACTGCATGGAGAGACTGCTGGAGGGAAGAGACTGCAGGGGAGAGACTGCAAGGTGAGACTGCTGGAGGGAAGAGACTGCAGGGAGAGACTGCTGGAGGGAAGAGATTGCAGGGAGAGACTGCAGGGAGCGACTCTGCAGGGGAAAGACTGCAGGGAGAGATTGCTGGAGGGAAGAGACTGTAGGGGAGAGACTGCAGGGGGAGACTGCAGGGGGACTGCTGGAGGGAAGAGACTGCAGGGAGAGACTGCAGGGAGAGACTGCTGGAAGGAAGAGGCTGCAGGGGAGAGACTGCAGGGAGAGACTGCAGGGGGAGACTGCTGGAGAGAGGAGACTGCAGGGAGAGTCTACGGCAGGGAGGGACTGCAGGGGAGAGACTGCAGGGGGAGACTGCAGGGGGAGACTGCTGGAGGGAAGAGACTGCAGGGAGAGGCTGCAGGGGAGAGACTGCAGGGGAGACTGCTGGAGAAAGAGACTGCAGTGAGATACTGCTGGAGGAAAGAGACAGCATGGGGAGACTGCTGGAGGGAAGAGACTGCAGGGAGAGACTGCTGCGGGGAGAGACTGCAGGGGAGAGACTGTAGGGAGAGACTGCAGGGGGAGACTGCTGGAGGGAAGAGACTGCAGGGACAGACTGCAGGGGGAGACTGCTGGAGGGAAGAGACTGCATGGAGAGACTCTGGAGGGAAGAGACTACAGGGAGAGACTGCAGGGAGAGACTGCAGGGGGAGACTGCTGGAGAGAGGAGACTGCAGGGAGAGACTGCTGCAGGGAGAGACTGCAGGGGATAGACTGCATGGAGAGACTGCAGGGGGAGACTGCTGGAGGGGAGAGACTGCAGGGGGAGACTGCTGGAGGGAAGAGACTGCAGGGAGAGACTGCTTGATTGAAGAGACTGCAGGGGAGAAACTGCAGGGAGAGACTGCAGGGGGAGACTGCTGGGGTGAAGAGACTGCAGGGAGAGATTGCAGGGGATAGACTGCAGGGAGAGACTGCAGGGAGAGACTGCTGGAGGGAAGAGACTGCAGGGGGAGACTGCATGGGAGAGACTGCAGGGGAGACTGCTGGAGGGAAGAGACTGCAGGGAGATACTGCTGGAGGAAAGAGACTGCAGGGAGAGACTGCTGGAGGAAAGAGACTGCAGGGAGAGACTGCTGGAGGGAAGAGACTGCAGGGGGACTGCTGGAGGGAAGAGACTGCAGGGAGAGACTGCTGGAGGGAAGAGACTGCAGGGGAGAGACTGCGGAGGGAGACTGCTGGACGGAGGAGACTGCAGGGAGAGACTGCTGCGGGGAGAGACTGCAGGTAGAGACTGCAGGGGGAGACTGCTGGATGGAAGAGACTGCAGGGAAGAGCCTGCAGGGGGAGACTGCTGGAGGGAAGAGACTGCAGGGGGGACTGCTGAAGGTAAGAGACTGCAGGGGAGAGACTGCAAGGGGAGAATGCTGGAGGGAAGAGACTGCAGGGGAGAGACTGCAGGGGGATACTGCTGGAGGGAAGAGACTGCAAGGAGGGAAGAGACTGCAGGGAGAGAATGTAGGGAGAGACTGCGGGGGAGACTGCTGAAGGGAAGAGATTGCAGGGAGAGATTCTACTGTAGGAACGAGACTGCAGGGAGACACTGCTTGAGGGAAGAGACTGCAGGGAGAGACTGCAGGGGGAGACTGCTGGAGAGAGGAGACTGCAGGGAGAGACTGCAGGGGATAGACTGCAGGGAGAGACTGCTGGAGGGAAGAGACTGCAGGGAGAGACTGCAGGGGAGAGACTGCAGGGGAGACTGCTGGAGGGAAGAGACTGCAGGGAGATACTGCTGGAGGAAAGAGACTGCAGGAAGAGACTGCTGGAGGGAAGAGACTGCAGGGGCGACTGCTGGAGGGAATAGACTGCAGGGGAGAGACAGCAGGGGGAGAATGCTGGAGGGAAGAGACTGCAGGGGAGAGACTGCAAGGGGAGACTGCTGGAGGGAAGAGACTGCAAGGAGGGACTGCAGGGGGAGACTGCTGGAGGGAAGAGACTGCAGGGAGAGACTGTAGGGAGAGACTGCGGGGCAGACTGCTGAAGGGAAGAGATTGCAGGGAGAGACTGCTGGAGGAAAGAGACTGCAGGGGGGACTGCTGGAGGGAACAGACTGCAGGGGGGACTGATGGAGAGAAGATACTGCAGGGAGAGACTTTGAAGGGAAGACACTGCAGGGGAGAGACTGCAGGCGGAGACTGCTGGAGGGAAGAGACTGCAGGGAGAGACTGCTGGAGGTAAGAGACTGCAGGGAGAGACTGCTTGAGGGAAGAGACTGCAGGGGAGAGACTGCAGGGGGAGATTGCTGGAGAGAGGAGACTGCAGGGAGAGACTGCTGCAGGGAGACACTGCAGGGGGAGACTGCTGGGGGGAAGAGACTGCAGGGAGAGACTGCAGGGGGAGACGGCTGCAGGGAGGAGACTGCAGGAAGACACTGCTGCGGGGAGAGACTGCAGGGGAGAGACTGCAGGGAGAGACTGCAGGGGTAGACTGCTGGAGGGAAGAGACTGCAGGGAGAAACTGTAGGGAGAGACTGCGGGGAAGACTGCTGAAGGGAAGAGATTGCAGGGAGAGACTGCTGGATGAAAGAGACTGCAGGGAGAGACTGCTGGAGGGAACAGACTGCAGGGGGGACTGCTGGAGGGAAGAGACTGCAGGGAGAGACCCTGGAGAGAAGATACTGCAGGGAGAGACTCTGAAAGGAAGACACTGCAGGGGAGAGACTGCAGGGGGAGACTGCTGGAGGGAAGAGACTGAGAGACTGCTGGAGGGAAGAGACTGCAGGGGGAAATTGCTGGAGGGAAGAGACTGCAAGGAGAGACTGCTGGAGGGAAGAGACTGCAGGGAGAGATTGCTGGAGGGAAGAGACTGCAGGGGAAAGACTGCAGGGGGAGACTGCTGGAGGGAAGAGACTGCAGGAGGAGACTGCTGGAGGGAAGAGACTGCAGGGAGAAACTGCTGTAGGGAAAAGACTGCAGGAGAAAGACTGCTGGAGGGAAGATACTGCAGGGAAAGACTGCTGGAGGGAAGAGACTGCAGGAGAGAGACTGCTGGAGGGAAGAGACTGCAAGGAGAGAGACTGCAGGGAGAGACCGCACTGGGAGACTGCTGGAGGGAAGAGACTGCAGGGAGAGACTGCTGGATGAAAGAGACTGCAGGGAGAGACTGCTGGAGGGAAGAGACTGCAGGGAGAGACCCTGGAGAGAAGATACTGCAGGGAGAGACTCTGAAAGGAAGACACTGCAGGGGAGAGACTGCAGGTGGAGACTGCTGGAGGGAAGAGACTGAGAGACTGCTGGGGGAGGAGACTGCAGGGAGAGACTGTAGGGAGAGACTGCGGGGGAGACTGCTGAAGGGAAGAGATTGCAGGGAGAGACTGCTGGAGGAAAGAGACTGCAGGGAGAGACTGCTGGAGGGAAGAGACTGCAGGGGGAGACTGCTGGAGGGAAGATACTACAGGGAGAGACTGCAGGGGGAGACTGCTGGAGGGAAGAGACTGCAGGGAGAGACTGCAGGGGAGAGACTGCGAGGGAGACTGCTGAAGGGAAGAGACTGCAGGGAGAGACTGCTGGAGAAAAGAGACTGCCGGGGGAGACTGCTGGAGGGAAGAGACTGCAGGGGGGAACTGCTGGAGGGAAGAGACTGCAGGGGAGAGACTGCAGGGGAAGGATGCTGGAGGGAAGAGACTGCAGGGAGAGACTGCTGGAGGGAAGAGACTGCAGGGGAGATTCTGCAGGGGGAGACTGCTGGAGGGAAGAGACTGCAAGGAGAGACTGCTGGGGGAGACTGCTGGAAGGAAGAGACTGAGAGACTGCAGGGGGAAACTGCTGGAGGGAAGAGACTGCAAGGAGAGACTGCTGGAGGGAAGAGACTGCAGGGAGAGATTGCTGGAGGGAAGAGACTGCTCGGGGAGACTGCTGGAGGGAAGAGACTGCAGGAGGAGACTGCTGGAGGGAAGAGACTGCAGGGAGAGACTGCTGTAGGGAAAAGACTGCATGAGAAAGACTGCTGGAGGGAAGAGACTGCAGGGAGAGACTGCTGGAGGTAAGAGACTGCAGGGAGAGACTGCTGGAGGAAAGAGACTGCAGGGAGCGATTCTGTAGGGGAAAGACTGCAGGGAGAGAATGCTGGAGGGAAGAGATTGCAGGGGAGAGTCTGCAGGGGGAGACTGCAGGGGGACACTGCTGGAGGGAGGAGACTGCAGGGAGAAACTGCTGCAGGGAGAGACTGCAGGGGATAGACAGCAGGGAGAGAATGCAGGGAGAGACTGCTGGAGGGAAGAGACTGCAGGAAGAGACTGCAGGGGAGAGGCTGCAGGGGAGACTGCTGGAGGGAAGAGACTGCAGGGAGATACTGCTGGAGGAAAAAGACTGCAGGAGGAGACTGCTGGAGGGAAGAGAATGCAGGGAGAGACTGCTGGAGGGAAGAGACTGCAGGGGAGAGACTGCATGGGGAGACTGCTGGAGGAAGGAGACTGCAGAAAGAGACTGCTGCGGGGAGAGACTGCAGGGGAGAGACTGCAGGGAGAGACTGCAGGGGGAGACTGCTGAAGGGAAGAGACTGCAGGGAGAGACTGCAGGCGGAGACTGCTGGAGAGAAGAGACTGCAGGGAGAGACTCTGGAGGGAAGAGACTACAGGGAGAGACTGCTGAAGGGAAGAGACTGCAGGGAGAGACTGCTGGAGGAAAGAGATTGCAGGGAGAGACTGCTGGAGGAAAGAGACTGCAGGGAGAGACTTCTGGAGGGAAGAGACTGCAGGGGGACTGCTGGAGGGAAGAGACTGCAGGGGAGAGACTGCAGGGGGAGAATGCTGGAGGGAAGAGACTGCAGGGGGAGACTGCTGAAGGGAAGAGACTGCAGGGAGAGACTCTGGAGAGAAGATACTGCATGGAGAGACTCTGAAGGGAAGACACTGCAGGGGAGACACTGCAGGGGGAGACTGCTGGAGGGAAGAGACTGCAGGGAGAGACTGCTGGAGGGAAGAGACTGCAGGGAGGGACTGCTGCAGGGAAGACACTGCAGGGGAGAGACTGCAGGGGGAGACTGCTGGAGGGAGGAGACTGCAGGGAGAGACTGCTGGAGGGAAGAGACTGCAGGGGAGAGACTGCAGGGGGAGACTGCTGGAGGGAGTAGACTGCAGGGAGAGACTGATGGAGGGAAGATACTACAGGGAGAGACTGCAGGGAGAGACTGCTGGAAGGAAGAGACTGCAGGGAGAGACTGCAGGGGAGAGACTGCGGAGGAGACTGCTGAAGGGAAGAGACTGCAGGGAGAGACTGCTGGAAGATAGAGATTGCAGGGAGAGACTGCTGGAGAAAAGAGACTACCGGAAGAGACTGCTGGAGGGAAGAGACTGCAGAGGGAGACTGCTGGAGGGAAGAGACTGCAGGGAGAGACTCTGGAAAGAAGATACTGCAGGGAGAGACACTGAAGGGAAGACACTGCAGGGGAGATACTGCAGGGGGAGACTGCTGGAGGGAAGAGACTGCACGGAGAGACTGCTGGAGGGAAGAGACTGCAGGGAGGAACTCTGGAGGGAAGACACTGCAGGGGAGAGACTGCAGGGGGAGACTGCTGGAGGGAAGAGACTGAGAGACTGCTGGGGGAGGAGACTGCAGGGAGAGACTGTAGAGAGAGACTGCGGGGGAGACTGCTGAAGGGAAGAGATTGCAGGGAGAGACTGCTGGAGGAAAGAGACTGCAGGGAGAGACTGCTGGAGGGAAGAGACTGCAGGGGGAGACTGCTGGAGGGAAGATACTACAGGGAGAGACTGCAGGGGGAGACTGCTGGAGGGAAGAGACTGCAGGGAGAGACTGCAGGGGAGAGACTGCGGGGAAGACTGCTGAAGGGAAGAGACTGCCGGGCGAGACTGCTGGAGGGAAGAGACTGCAGGGGGGAAACTGCTGGAGGGAAGAGACTGCAGGGGGAGAATGCTGGAGGGAAGAGACTGCAGGGAGAGACTGCTGGAGGGAAGAGACTGCAGGGGAGATTCTGCAGGGGGAGACTGCTGGAGGGAAGAGACTGCAGGTAGAGACTGCTGGAGGGAAGAGACTGCAGGGGGAGACTCTGGAGGGATAGACACTGCAGGGGAGAGACTGCAGGGGGAGACTGCTGGAAGGAAGAGACTGAGAGACTGCAGGGGGAAACGGCTGGAGGGAAGAGACTGCAAGGAGAGACTGCTGGAGGGAAGAGACTGCAGGGAGAGATTGCTGGAGGGAAGAGACTGCTCGGGGAGACTGCTGGAGGGAAGAGACTGCAGGAGGAGACTGCTGGAGGGAAGAGACTGCTGGGAGAGACTGCTGTAGGGAAAAGACTGCATGAGAAAGACTGCTGGAGGGAAGAGACTGCAGGGAGAGACTGCTGGAGGTAAGAGACTGCAGGGAGAGACTGCTGGAGGAAAGAGACTGCAGGGAGCGATTCTGTAGGGGAAAGACTGCAGGGAGAGAATGCTGGAGGGAAGAGATTGCAGGGGAGAGTCTGCAGGGGGAGACTGCTTGAGGGAATAGACTGCAGGGGAGAGACTGCAGGGAGAGACTGCAGGGGTAGACTGCTAGAGAGAGGAGACTGCAGGGAGAGACTGCAGGGGAGACTGCTGGAGGGAAGAGACTGCAGGGAGATACTGCTGGAGGAAAGAGACTGCAGGCGGAGACTGCTGGAGGGAAGAGACTGCAGGGAGAGACTCTGGAGGGAAGAGACTACAGGGAGAGACTGCTGAAGGGAAGAGACTGCAGGGAGAGACTGCTGGAGGAAAGAGATTGCAGGGGAGAGACTGCAGGGGGAGACTGCTGGAGGGAAGAGACTGAGAGACTGCTGGAGGGAAGAGACTGCAGGGGGAAATTGCTGGAGGGAAGAGACTGCAAGGAGAGACTGCTGGAGGGAAGAGACTGCAGGGAGAGATTGCTGGAGGGAAGAGACTGCAGGGGAAAGACTGCAGGGGGAGACTGCTGGAGGGAAGAGACTGCAGGAGGAGACTGCTGGAGGGAAGAGACTGCAGGGAGAGACTGCTGTAGGGAAAAGACTGCAGGAGAAAGACTGCTGGAGGGAAGATACTGCAGGGAAAGACTGCTGGAGGGAAGAGACTGCAGGAGAGAGACTGCTGGAGGGAAGAGACTGCAAGGAGAGAGACTGCAGGGAGAGACCGCACTGGGAGACTGCTGGAGGGAAGAGACTGCAGGGAGAGACTGCTGGATGAAAGAGACTGCAGGGAGAGACTGCTGGAGGGAAGAGACTGCAGGGAGAGACCCTGGAGAGAAGATACTGCAGGGAGAGACTCTGAAAGGAAGACACTGCAGGGGAGAGACTGCAGGTGGAGACTGCTGGAGGGAAGAGACTGAGAGACTGCTGGGGGAGGAGACTGCAGGGAGAGACTGTAGGGAGAGACTGCTGGGGAGACTGCTGAAGGGAAGAGATTGCAGGGAGAGACTGCTGGAGGAAAGAGACTGCAGGGAGAGACTGCTGGAGGGAAGAGACTGCAGGGGGAGACTGCTGGAGGGAAGATACTACAGGGAGAGACTGCAGGGGGAGACTGCTGGAGGGAAGAGACTGCAGGGAGAGACTGCAGGGGAGAGACTGCGAGGGAGACTGCTGAAGGGAAGAGACTGCAGGGAGAGACTGCTGGAGAAAAGAGACTGCCGGGGGAGACTGCTGGAGGGAAGAGACTGCAGGGGGGAACTGCTGGAGGGAAGAGACTGCAGGGGAGAGACTGCAGGGGAAGGATGCTGGAGGGAAGAGACTGCAGGGAGAGACTGCTGGAGGGAAGAGACTGCAGGGGAGATTCTGCAGGGGGAGACTGCTGGAGGGAAGAGACTGCAAGGAGAGACTGCTGGGGGAGACTGCTGGAAGGAAGAGACTGAGAGACTGCAGGGGGAAACTGCTGGAGGGAAGAGACTGCAAGGAGAGACTGCTGGAGGGAAGAGACTGCAGGGAGAGATTGCTGGAGGGAAGAGACTGCTCGGGGAGACTGCTGGAGGGAAGAGACTGCAGGAGGAGACTGCTGGAGGGAAGAGACTGCAGGGAGAGACTGCTGTAGGGAAAAGACTGCATGAGAAAGACTGCTGGAGGGAAGAGACTGCAGGGAGAGACTGCTGGAGGTAAGAGACTGCAGGGAGAGACTGCTGGAGGAAAGAGACTGCAGGGAGCGATTCTGTAGGGGAAAGACTGCAGGGAGAGAATGCTGGAGGGAAGAGATTGCAGGGAGAGTCTGCAGGGGGAGACTGCAGGGGGACACTGCTGGAGGGAGGAGACTGCAGGGAGAAACTGCTGCAGGGAGAGACTGCAGGGGATAGACAGCAGGGAGAGAATGCAGGGAGAGACTGCTGGAGGGAAGAGAATGCAGGGAGAGACTGCAGGGGAGAGGCTGCAGGGGAGACTGCTGGAGGGAAGAGACTGCAGGGAGATACTGCTGGAGGAAAAAGACTGCAGGAGGAGACTGCTGGAGGGAAGAGAATGCAGGGAGAGACTGCTGGAGGGAAGAGACTGCAGGGGAGAGACTGCATGGGGAGACTGCTGGAGGAAGGAGACTGCAGAAAGAGACTGCTGTGGGGAGAGACTGCAGGGGAGAGACTGCAGGGAGAGACTGCAGGGGGAGACTGCTGAAGGGAAGAGACTGCAGGGAGAGACTGCAGGCGGAGACTGCTGGAGAGAAGAGACTGCAGGGAGAGACTCTGGAGGGAAGAGACTACAGGGAGAGACTGCTGAAGGGAAGAGACTGCAGGGAGAGACTGCTGGAGGAAAGAGATTGCAGGGAGAGACTGCTGGAGGAAAGAGACTGCAGGGAGAGACTTCTGGAGGGAAGAGACTGCAGGGGGACTGCTGGAGGGAAGAGACTGCAGGGGAGAGACTGCAGGGGGAGAATGCTGGAGGGAAGAGACTGCAGGGGG
The DNA here is from genome assembly GCF_031143425.1 of Pleurodeles waltl. Lineage (NCBI taxonomy): Eukaryota > Metazoa > Chordata > Amphibia > Caudata > Salamandridae > Pleurodeles > Pleurodeles waltl. The sequence continues at coordinate 1,351,176,063 of NC_090437.1, read as the reverse complement.
AGACTGCTGGAGGGAAGAGACTGCAGGGAGAGACTCTGGAGAGAAGATACTGCATGGAGAGACTCTGAAGGGAAGACACTGCAGGGGAGACACTGCAGGGGGAGACTGCTGGAGGGAAGAGACTGCAGGGAGAGACTGCTGGAGGGAAGAGACTGCAGGGAGGGACTGCTGCAGGGAAGACACTGCAGGGGAGAGACTGCAGGGGGAGACTGCTGGAGGGAGGAGACTGCAGGGAGAGACTGCTGGAGGGAAGAGACTGCAGGGGAGAGACTGCAGGGGGAGACTGCTGGAGGGAGTAGACTGCAGGGAGAGACTGCTGGAGGGAAGATACTACAGGGAGAGACTGCAGGGAGAGACTGCTGGAGGGAAGAGACTGCAGGGAGAGACTGCAGGGGAGAGACTGCGGAGGAGACTGCTGAAGGGAAGAGACTGCAGGGAGAGACTGCTGGAAGATAGAGATTGCAGGGAGAGACTGCTGGAGAAAAGAGACTACCGGAAGAGACTGCTGGAGGGAAGAGACTGCAGAGGGAGACTGCTGGAGGGAAGAGACTGCAGGGAGAGACTCTGGAAAGAAGATACTGCAGGGAGAGACACTGAAGGGAAGACACTGCAGGGGAGATACTGCAGGGGGAGACTGCTGGAGGGAAGAGACTGCACGGAGAGACTGCTGGAGGGAAGAGACTGCAGGGAGGAACTCTGGAGGGAAGACACTGCAGGGGAGAGACTGCAGGGGGAGACTGCTGGAGGGAAGAGACTGAGAGACTGCTGGGGGAGGAGACTGCAGGGAGAGACTATAGAGAGAGACTGCGGGGGAGACTGCTGAAGGGAAGAGATTGCAGGGAGAGACTGCTGGAGGAAAGAGACTGCAGGGAGAGACTGCTGGAGGGAAGAGACTGCAGGGGGAGACTGCTGGAGGGAAGATACTACAGGGAGAGACTGCAGGGGGAGACTGCTGGAGGGAAGAGACTGCAGGGAGAGACTGCAGGGGAGAGACTGCGGGGAAGACTGCTGAAGGGAAGAGACTGCCGGGCGAGACTGCTGGAGGGAAGAGACTGCAGGGGGGAAACTGCTGGAGGGAAGAGACTGCAGGGGGAGAATGCTGGAGGGAAGAGACTGCAGGGAGAGACTGCTGGAGGGAAGAGACTGCAGGGGAGATTCTGCAGGGGGAGACTGCTGGAGGGAAGAGACTGCAGGTAGAGACTGCTGGAGGGAAGAGACTGCAGGGGGAGACTCTGGAGGGATAGACACTGCAGGGGAGAGACTGCAGGGGGAGACTGCTGGAAGGAAGAGACTGAGAGACTGCAGGGGGAAACGGCTGGAGGGAAGAGACTGCAAGGAGAGACTGCTGGAGGGAAGAGACTGCAGGGAGAGATTGCTGGAGGGAAGAGACTGCTCGGGGAGACTGCTGGAGGGAAGAGACTGCAGGAGGAGACTGCTGGAGGGAAGAGACTGCTGGGAGAGACTGCTGTAGGGAAAAGACTGCATGAGAAAGACTGCTGGAGGGAAGAGACTGCAGGGAGAGACTGCTGGAGGTAAGAGACTGCAGGGAGAGACTGCTGGAGGAAAGAGACTGCAGGGAGCGATTCTGTAGGGGAAAGACTGCAGGGAGAGAATGCTGGAGGGAAGAGATTGCAGGGGAGAGTCTGCAGGGGGAGACTGCTTGAGGGAATAGACTGCAGGGGAGAGACTGCAGGGAGAGACTGCAGGGGTAGACTGCTAGAGAGAGGAGACTGCAGGGAGAGACTGCAGGGGAGACTGCTGGAGGGAAGAGACTGCAGGGAGATACTGCTGGAGGAAAGAGACTGCAGGCGGAGACTGCTGGAGGGAAGAGACTGCAGGGAGAGACTCTGGAGGGAAGAGACTACAGGGAGAGACTGCTGAAGGGAAGAGACTGCAGGGAGAGACTGCTGGAGGAAAGAGATTGCAGGGAGAGACTGCTGGAGGAAAGAGACTGCAGGGAGAGACTGCTGGAGGGAAGAGACTGCAGGGGGACTGCTGGAGGGAAGAGACTGCAGGGGAGAGACTGCAGGGGGAGAATGCTGGAGGGAAGAGACTGCAGGGGAGAGACTGCAGGGGAGAATGCTAGAGGGAAGAGACTGCAAGGAGGGACTGCAAGGGGAGACTGCTGGAGGGAAGAGACTGCAGAGAGAGACTGCTGGAGGGAAGAGACTGCAGGGAGAGACTGCTGGAGGGAAGAGACTGCAGGGGAGAGACTGCAAGGGGAGACTGCTGGAGGGAAGAGACTGCAGGGAGAGACTGCTGGAGGGAAGAGATTGCAGGGAGATACTGCAGGGAGCGACTCTGCAGGGGAAAGACTGCAGGGAGAGATTGCTGGAGGGAAGAGACTGTAGGGGAGAGACTGCAGGGGGAGACTGCAGGGGGACTGCTGGAGGGAAGAGACTGCAGGGAGAGACTGCAGGGAGAGACTGCTGGAAGGAAGAGGCTGCAGGGAGCGACTCTGCAGGGGAAAGACTGCAGGGAGAGATTGCTGGAGGGAAGAGACTGTAGGGGAGAGACTGCAGGGGGAGACTGCAGGGGGAGACTGCTGGAGGGAAGAGACTGCAGGGAGAGGCTGCAGGGGAGAGACTGCAGGGGAGACTGCTGGAGAAAGAGACTGCAGGGAGATACTGCTGGAGGAAAGAGACAGCAGGGGGAGACTGCTGGAGGGAAGAGACTGCAGGGAGAGACTGCTGCGGGGAGAGACTGCAGGGGAGAGACTGTAGGGAGAGACTGCAGGGGGAGACTGCTGGAGGGAAGAGACTGCAGGGAGAGACTGCAGGGGGAGACTGCTGGAGGGAAGAGACTGCATGGAGAGACTCTGGAGGGAAGAGACTACAGGGAGAGACTGCAGGGAGAGACTGCAGGGGGAGACTGCTGGAGAGAGGAGACTGCAGGGAGAGACTGCTGCAGGGAGAGACTGCAGGGGATAGACTGCATGGAGAGACTGCAGGGGGAGACTGCTGGAGGGGAGAGACTGCAGGGGGAGACTGCTGGAGGGAAGAGACTGCAGGGAGAGACTGCTTGAGGGAAGAGACTGCAGGGGAGAAACTGCAGGGAGAGACTGCAGGGGGAGACTGCTGGGGTGAAGAGACTGCAGGGAGAGATTGCAGTGGATAGACTGCAGGGAGAGACTGCAGGGAGAGACTGCTGGAGGGAAGAGACTGCAGGGGGAGACTGCATGGGAGAGACTGCAGGGGAGACTGCTGGAGGGAAGAGACTGCAGGGAGATACTGCTGGAGGAAAGAGACTGCAGGGAGAGACTGCTGGAGGAAAGAGACTGCAGGGAGAGACTGCTAGAGGGAAGAGACTGCAGGGGGACTGCTGGAGGGAAGAGACTGCAGGGAGAGACTGCTGGAGGGAAGAGACTGCAGGGGAGAGACTGCGGAGGGAGACTGCTGGACGGAGGAGACTGCAGGGAGAGACTGCTGCGGGGAAAGACTGCAGGGAGAGACTGCAGGGGGAGACTGCTGGATGGAAGAGACTGCAGTGAAGAGCCTGCAGGGGGAGACTGCTGGAGGGAAGAGACTGCAGGGGGGACTGCTGAAGGTAAGAGACTGCAGGGGAGAGACTGCAAGGGGAGAATGCTGGAGGGAAGAGACTGCAGGGGAGAGACTGCAGGGGGATACTGCTGGAGGGAAGAGACTGCAAGGAGGGACTGCGGGGTGGAGACTGCTGAAGGGAAGAGATTGCAGGGAGAGATTCTACTGTAGGAAAGAGACTGCAGGGAGACACTGCTTGAGGGAAGAGACTGCAGGGAGAGACTGCAGGGGGAGACTGCTGGAGAGAGGAGACTGCAGGGAGAGACTGCAGGGGATAGACTGCAGGGAGAGACTGCTGGAGGGAAGAGACTGCAGGGAGAGACTGCAGGGGAGAGACTGCAGGGGAGACTGCTGGAGGGAAGAGACTGCAGGGAGATACTGCTGGAGGAAAGAGACTGCAGGAAGAGACTGCTGGAGGGAAGAGACTGCAGGGGCGACTGCTGGAGGGAATAGACTGCAGGGGAGAGACAGCAGGGGGAGAATGCTGGAGGGAAGAGACTGCAGGGGAGAGACTGCAAGGGGAGACTGCTGGAGGGAAGAGACTGCAAGGAGGGACTGCAGGGGGAGACTGCTGGAGGGAAGAGACTGCAGGGAGAGACTGTAGGGAGAGACTGCGGGGGAGACTGCTGAAGGGAAGAGATTGCAGGGAGAGACTGCTGGAGGAAAGAGACTGCAGGGGGGACTGCTGGAGGGAACAGACTGCAGGGGGGACTGATGGAGAGAAGATACTGCAGGGAGAGACTTTGAAGGGAAGACACTGCAGGGGAGAGACTGCAGGCGGAGACTGCTGGAGGGAAGAGTCTGCAGGGAGAGACTGCTGGAGGTAAGAGACTGCAGGGAGAGACTGCTTGAGGGAAGAGACTGCAGGGGAGAGACTGCAGGGGGAGACTGCTGGAGAGAGGAGACTGCAGGGAGAGACTGCTGCAGGGAGAGACTGCAGGGGGAGACTGCTGGGGGGAAGAGACTGCAGGGAGAGACTGCAGGGGGAGACGGCTGCAGGGAGGAGACTGCAGGAAGACACTGCTGCGGGGAGAGACTGCAGGGGAGAGACTGCAGGGAGAGACTGCAGGGGTAGACTGCTGGAGGGAAGAGACTGCAGGGAGAAACTGTAGGGAGAGACTGCGGGGAAGACTGCTGAAGGGAAGAGATTGCAGGGAGAGACTGCTGGATGAAAGAGACTGCAGGGAGAGACTGCTGGAGGGAACAGACTGCAGGGGGGACTGCTGGCGGGAAGAGACTGCAGGGAGAGACCCTGGAGAGAAGATAATGCAGGGAGAGACTCTGAAAGGAAGACACTGCAGTGGAGAGACTGCAGGGGGAGACTGCTGGAGGGAAGAGACTGAGAGACTGCTGGAGGGAAGAGACTGCAGGGGGAAATTGCTGGAGGGAAGAGACTGCAAGGAGAGACTGCTGGAGGGAAGAGACTGCAGGGAGAGATTGCTGGAGGGAAGAGACTGCAGGGGAAAGACTGCAGGGGGAGACTGCTGGAGGGAAGAGACTGCAGGAGGAGACTGCTGGAGGGAAGAGACTGCAGGGAGAGACTGCTGTAGGGAAAAGACTGCAGGAGAAAGACTGCTGGAGGGAAGATACTGCAGGGAAAGACTGCTGGAGGGAAGAGACTGCAGGAGAGAGACTGCTGGAGGGAAGAGACTGCAAGGAGAGAGACTGCAGGTAGAGACCGCACGGGGAGACTGCTGGAGGGAAGAGACTGCAGGGAGAGACTGCTGGATGAAAGAGACTGCAGGGAGAGACTGCTGGAGGGAAGAGACTGCAGGGAGAGACCCTGGAGAGAAGATACTGCAGGGAGTGACTCTGAAAGGAAGACACTGCAGGGGAGAGACTGCAGGTGGAGACTGCTGGAGGGAAGAGACTGAGAAACTGCTGGGGGAGGAGACTGCAGGGAGAGACTGTAGGGAGAGACTGCGGGGGAGACTGCTGAAGGGAAGAGATTGCAGGGAGAGACTGCTGGAGGAAAGAGACTGCAGGGAGAGACTGCTGGAGGGAAGAGACTGCAGGGGGAGACTGCTGGAGGGAAGATACTACAGGGAGAGACTGCAGGGGGAGACTGCTGGAGGGAAGAGACTGCAGGGAGAGACTGCAGGGGAGAGACTGCGAGGGAGACTGCTGAAGGGAAGAGACTGCAGGGAGAGACTGCTGGAGAAAAGAGACTGCCGGGGGAGACTGCTGGAGGAAAGAGACTGCAGGGGGGAACTAATGGAGGGAAGAGACTGCAGGGGAGAGACTGCAGGGGGAGGATGCTGGAGGGAAGAGACTGCAGGGAGAGACTGCTGGAGGGAAGAGACTGCAGGGGAGATTCTGCAGGGGGAGACTGCTGGAGGGAAGAGACTGCAAGGAGAGACTGCTGGGGGAGACTGCTGGAAGGAAGAGACTGAGAGACTGCAGGGGGAAACTGCTGGAGGGAAGAGACTGCAAGGAGAGACTGCTGGAGGGAAGAGACAGCATGGAGAGATTGCTGGAGGGAAGAGACTGCTCGGGGAGACTGCTGGAGGTAAGAGACTGCAGGAGGAGACTGCTGGAGGGAAGAGACTGCAGGGAGAGACTGCTGTAGGGAAAAGACTGCATGAGGAAGACTGCTGGAGGGAAGAGACTGCAGGGAGAGACTGCTGGAGGTAAGAGACTGCAGGGAGAGACTGCTGGAGGAAAGAGACTGCAGGGAGCGATTCTGTAGGGGAAAGACTGCAGGGAGAGAATGCTGGAGGGAAGAGATTGCAGGGGAGAGTCTGCAGGGGGAGACTGCAGGGGGACACTGCTGGAGGGAAGAGACTGCAGGGAGAGACTGCTTGAGGGAAGAGACTGCAGGGGAGAGACTGCAGGGAGAGACTGCAGGGGTAGACTGCTAGAGAGAGGAGACTGCAGGGAGAAACTGCTGCAGGGAGAGACTGCAGGGGAGAGACTGCAGGGAGAGACTGCAGGGGGAGACTGCTGAAGGGAAGAGACTGCAGGGAGAGACTGCAGGCGGAGACTGCTGGAGAGAAGAGACTGCAGGGAGAGACTCTGGAGGGAAGAGACTACAGAGAGAGACTGCTGAAGGGAAGAGACTGCAGGGAGAGACTGCTGGAGGAAAGAGATTGCAGGGAGAGACTGCTGGAGGAAAGAGACTGCAGGGAGAGACTTCTGGAGGGAAGAGACTGCAGGGGGACTGCTGGAGGAAAGAGATTGCAGGGAGAGACTGCTGGAGGAAAGAGACTGCAGGGAGAGACTTCTGGAGGGAAGAGACTGCAGGGGGACTGCTGGAGGGAAGAGACTGCAGGGGAGAGACTGCAGGGGGAGAATGCTGGAGGGAAGAGACTGCAGGGGAGAGACTGCAGGAGAGAATGCTAGAGGGAAGAGACTGCAAGGAGGGACTGAAAGGGGAGACTGCTGGAGGGAAGAGACTGCAGAGAGAGACTGTAGGGAGAGACTGCAAGGGAGACTGCTGAAGGGAAGAAACTGCAGGGATAGACTGCTGGAGGGAAGAGACTGCAGGGAGAGACTGCTGGAGGGAAGAGGCTGCAGGGGAGAGACTGCAAGTGAGACTGCTAGAGGGAAGAGACTGCAGGGAGAGACTGCTGGAGGGAAGAGACTGCAGGGAGAGACTGTAGGGGAGAGACTGCAGGGGGAGACTGCAGGGGGACTGCTGGAGGGAAGAGACTGCAGGGTGAGACTGCAGGGGGAGACTGATGGAGAGAGGAGACTGCAGGGAGAGTCTGCTGCAGGGAGGGACTGCAGGGGAGAGACTGCAGGGGGAGACTGCTGGAGGGAAGAGACTGCAGGGAGAGGCTGCAGGGGAGACTGCTGGAGGGAAGAGACTGCAGGGAGATACTGCTGGAGGAAAGAGACAGCAGGGGGAGACTGCTGGAGGGAAGAGACTGCAGGGAGAGACTGCTGGAGGGAAGAGACTGCAGGAGAGACTGCTGCGGGGAGAGACTGCAGGGGAGAGACTGTAGGGAGAGACTGCAGGGGGAGACTGCTGGAGGGAAGAGACTGCAGGGAGAGACTGCAGGGGGAGACTGATGGAGGCAAGAGACTGCATGGAGAGACTCTGGAGGGAAGAGACTACAGGGACAGACTGCAGGGAGAGACTGCAGGGGGAGACTGCTGGAGAGAGGAGACTGCAGGGAGAGACTGCTGCAGGGAGAGACTGCAGGGGATAGACTGCATGGAGAGACTGCAGGGGGAGACTGATTTGGGGGAGAGACTGCTGGGGGAGACTGCAGGGGGAGACTGCTGGAGGAAAGAGACTGCAGGGAGAGACTGCTTGAGGGAAGAGACTGCAGGGGAGAAACTGCAGGTAGAGACTGCAGGGGGAGACTGCTGGATGGAAGAGACTGAAGGGAGAGACTGCAGGGGGAGACTGCTGGAGGGAAGAGACTGCAGGGGGGACTGCTGAAGGGAAGAGACTGCAGGGGAGAGACTGCAAGGGGAGAATGCTGGAGTGAAGAGACTGCAGGGGAGAGACTGCGGGGGGATACTGCTGGAGGGAAGAGACTGCAAGGAGGGACTGCGGGGTGGAGACTGCTGGAGGGAAGAGACTGCAGGGAGAGACTGTAGGGAGAGACTGCGGGGGAGACTGCTGAAGGGAAGAGATTGCAGGGAGAGATTCTACTGTAGGAAAGAGACTGCAGGGAGATACTGCTTGAGGGAAGAGACTGCAGGGAGAGACTGCAGGGGGAGACTGCTGGAGAGAGGAGACTGCAGGGAGAGACTGCAGGGGATAGACTGCAGGGAGAGACTGCTGGAGGGAAGAGACTGCAGGGAGAGACTGCAGGGGAGAGACTGCAGGGGAGACTGCTGGAGGGAAGAGACTGCAGGGAGATACTGCTGGAGGAAAGAGACTGCAGGAAGAGACTGCTGGAGGGAAGAGACTGCAGGGGCGACTGCTGGAGGGAATAGACTGCAGGGGAGAGACAGCAGGGGGAGAATGCTGGAGGGAAGAGACTGCAGGGGAGAGACTGCAAGGGGAGACTGCTGGAGGGAAGAGACTGCAAGGAGGGACTGCAGGGGGAGACTGCTGGAGGGAAGAGACTGCAGGGAGAGACTGTAGGGAGAGACTGCGGGGGAGACTGCTGAAGGGAAGAGATTGCAGGGAGAGACTGCTGGAGGAAAGAGACTGCAGGGAGAGACTGCTGGAGGGAACAGACTGCAGGGGGGACTACTGGAGGGAAGAGACTGCAGGGAGAGACTCTGGAGAGAAGATACTGCAGGGAGAGACTTTGAAGGGAAGACACTGCAGGGGAAAGACTGCAGGGGGAGACTGCTGGAGGGAAGAGACTGCAGGGAGAGACTGCTGGACGTAAGAGACTGCAGGGAGAGAATCTGGAGGGAAGACACTGCAGGGGAGAGATTGCAGGGGGAGACTGCTGGGGGGAAGAGACTGCAGGGAGAGACTGCAGGGGGAGACGGCTGCAGGGAGGAGACTGCAGGAAGACACTGCTGCGGGGAGAGACTGCAGGGGAGAGACTGCAGGGAGAGACTGCAGGGGTAGACTGCTGGAGGGAAGAGACTGCAGGGAGAAACTGTAGGGAGAGACTGCGGGGAAGACTGCTGAAGGGAATAGATTGCAGGGAGAGACTGCTGGATGAAAGAGACTGCAGGGAGAGACTGCTGGAGGGAAGAGATTGCAGGGAGAGACCCTGGAGAGAACATAATGCAGGGAGAGACTCTGAAAGGAAGACACTGCAGGGGAGAGACTGCAGGGGGAGACTGCTGGAGGGAAGAGACTGAGAGACTGCTGGAGGGAAGAGACTGCAGGGGGAAATTGCTGGAGGGAAGAGACTGCAAGGAGAGACTGCTGGAGGGAAGAGACTGCAGGGAGAGCTTGCTGGAGGGAAGAGACTGCAGGGGAAAGACTGCAGGGGGAGACTGCTGGAGGGAAGAGACTGCAGGAGGAGACTGCTGGAGGGAAGAGACTGCAGGGAGAGACTGCTGTAGGGAAAAGACTGCAGGAGAAAGACTGCTGGAGGGAAGATACTGCAGGGAAAGACTGCTGGAGGGAAGAGACTGCAGGAGAGAGACTGCTGGAGGGAAGAGACTGCAAGGAGAGAGACTGCAGGGAGAGACCGCACGGGGAGACTGCTGGAGGGAAGAGACTGCAGGGAGAGACTGCTGGATGAAAGAGACTGCAGGGAGAGACTGCTGGAGGGAAGAGACTGCAGGGAGAGACCCTGGAGAGAAGATACTGCAGGGAGAGAATCTGAAAGGAAGACACTGCAGGGGAGAGACTGCAGGTGGAGACTGCTGGAGGGAAGAGACTGAGGGATTGCTGGGGGAGGAGACTGCAGGGAGAGACTGTAGGGAGAGACTGCGGGGGAGACTGCTGAAGGGAAGAGATTGCAGGGAGAGACTGCTGGAGGAAAGAGACTGCAGGGAGAGACTGCTGGAGGGAAGAGACTGCAGGGGGAGACTGCTGGAGGGAAGATACTACAGGGAGAGACTGCAGGGGGAGACTGCTGGAGGGAAGAGACTGCAGGGAGAGACTGCAGGGGAGAGACTGCGAGGGAGACTGCTGAAGGGAAGAGACTGCAGGGAGAGACTGCTGGAGAAAAGAGACTGCCGGGGGAGACTGCTGGAGGGAAGAGACTGCAGGGGGGAACTGCTGGAGGGAAGAGACTGCAGGGGAGAGACTGCAGGGGGAGAATGCTGGAGGGAAGAGACTGCAGGGAGAGACTGCTGGATGGAAGAGACTGCAGGGGAGATTCTGCAGGGGGAGACTGCTGGAGGGAAGAGACTGCAGGGAGAGACTGCTGGAGGGAAGAGACTGCAGGGGGAGACTCTGGAGGGATAGACACTGCAGGGGAGAGACTGCAGGGGGAGACTGCTGGAAGGAAGAGACTGAGAGACTGCAGGGGGAAACTGCTGGAGGGAAGAGACTGCTCGGGGAGACTGCTGGAGGGAAGAGACTGCAGGCGGAGACTGCTGGAGGGAAGAGACTGCAGGGAGAGACTGCTGTAGGGAAAAGACTGCATGAGAAAGACTGCTGGAGGGAAGAGACTGCAGGGAGAGACTGCTGGAGGTAAGAGACTGCAGGGAGAGACTGCTGGAGGAAAGAGACTGCAGGGAGCGATTCTGTAGGGGAAAGACTGCAGGGAGAGAATGCTGGAAGGAAGAGATTGCAGGGGAGAGTCTGCAAGGGGAGACTGCAGGGGGAGACTGCTGGAGGGAAGAGACTGCAGGGAGAGACTGCTTGAGGGAAGAGACTGCAGGGGAGAGACTGCAGGGAGAGACTGCAGGGGTAGACTGCTAGAGAGAGGAGACTGCAGGGAGAAACTGCTGCAGGGAGAGAGGAGACTGCAGGGGATAGACAGCAGGGAGAGAACGCAGGGAGAGACTGCTGGAGGGAAGAGACTGCAGGGAGAGACTGCAGGGGAGAGGCTGCAGGGGAGACTGCTGGAGGGAAGAGACTGCAGGGAGATACTGCTGGAGGAAAGAGACTGCAGGAGGAGACTGCTGGAGGGAAGAGAATGCAGGGAGAGACTGCTGGAGGGAAGAGACTGCAGGGGAGAGGCTGCATGGTGAGACTGCTGGAGGAAGGAGACTGCAGAAAGAGACTGCTGCGGGGAGAGACTGCAGGGGAGAGACTGCAGGGAGAGACTGCAGGGGGAGACTGCTGAAGGGAAGAGACTGCAGGGAGAGACTGCAGGCGGAGACTGCTGGAGGGATGAGACTGCAGGGAGAGACTCTGGAGGGAAGAGACTACAGGGAGAGACTGCTGAAGGGAAGAGACTGCAGGGAGAGACTGCTGGAGGAAAGAGATTGCAGGGAGAGACTGCTGGAGGAGAGAGACTACAGGGAGAGACTTCTGGAGGGAAGAGACTGCAGGGGGACTGCTGGAGGGAAGAGACTGCAGGGGAGAGACTGCAGGGGGAGAATGCTGGAGGGAAGAGACTGCAGGGGAGAGACTGCAGGGGAGAATGCTAGAGGGAAGAGACTGCAAGGAGGGACTGCAAGGGGAGACTGCTGGAGGGAAGAGACTGCAGAGAGAGACTGTAGGGAGAGACTGCAAGGGAGACTGCTGAAGGGAAGAAACTGCAGGGATAGACTGCTGGAGGGAAGAGACTGCAGGGAGAGACTGCTGGAGGGAAGAGACTGCAGGGGAGAGACTGCAAGGGGAGACTGCTGGAGGGAAGAGACTGCAGGGAGAGACTGCTGGAGGGAAGAGACTGCAGGGAGAGACTGTAGGGAGCGACTCTGGAGGGGAAAGACTGCAGGGAAAGACTGCTGGAGGGAAGAGACTGTAGGGGAGAGACTGCAGGGGGAGACTGCAGGGGGACTGCTGAAGGGAAGAGACTGCAGGGAGAGACTGCAGGGAGAGACTGCTGGAAGGAAGAGGCTGCAGGGGAGAGACTGCAGGGAGAGACTGCAGGGGGAGACTGCTGGAGAGAGGAGACTGCAGGAAGAGTCTGCTTCAGAGAGGGACTGCAGGGGAGAGACTGCAGGGGGAGACTGCAGGGGGAGACTGCTGGAGGGAAGAGACTGCAGGGAGAGGCTGCAGGGGAGAGACTGCAGGGGAGACTGCTGGAGGGAAGAGACTGCAGGGAGATACTGCTGGAGGAAAGAGACAGCAGAGGGAGACTGCTGGAGGGAAGAGACTGCAGGGAGAGACTGCTGGAGGGAAGAGACTGCAGGAGAGACTGCTGCGGGGAGAGACTGCAGGGGAGAGACTGTAGGGAGAGACTGCAGGGGGAGACTGCTGGAGGGAAGAGACTGCAGGGAGAGACTGCAGGGGGAGACTGATGGAGGGAAGAGACTGCATGGAGAGACTCTGGAGGGAAGAGACTACAGGGACAGACTGCAGGGAGAGACTGCAGGGGGAGACTGCTGGGGAGAGGAGACTGCAGGGAGAGACTGCTGCAGGGAGAGACTGCAGGGGATAGACTGCATGGAGAGACTGCAGGGGGAGACTGCTTTTGGGGAGCGACTGCTGGGGGAGACTGCAGGGGGAGACTGCTGGAGGGAAGTGACTGCAGGGAGAGACTGCTTGAGGGAAGAGACTGCAGGGGAGAAACTACAGGGAGAGACTGCAGGGGGAGACTGCTGGGGAGAGGAGACTGCAGGGAGAGACTGCAGGGGATAGACTGCAGGGAGAGACTGCAGGGAGAGACTGCTGGAGGGAAGAGACTGCAGGGGGAGACTGCATGGGAGAGACTGCAGGGGAGACTGCTGGAGGGAAGAGACTGCAGGGAGATACTGCTGGAGGAAAGAGACTGCAGGGAGAGACTGCTGGAGGAAAGAGACTGCAGGGAGAGACTGCTGGAGGGAAGAGACTGCAGGGGGACTGCTGGAGGGAAGAGACTGCAGGGAGAGACTGCTGGAGGGAAGAGAGTGCAGGGGAGAGACTGAGGAGGGAGACTGCTGGACGGAGGAGACTGCAGGGAGAGACTGCTGCGGGGAGAGACTGCAGGGAGAGACAGCAGGGGGAGACTGCTGGATGGAAGAGACTGCAAGGAGAGACTGCAGGGGGAGACTGCTGGAGGGAAGAGACTGCAGGGGGGACTGCTGATGGGAAGAGACTGCAGGGGAGAGACTGCAAGGGGAGAATGCTGGAGGGAAGAGACTGCAGGGGAGAGACTGCAGGGGGATACTGCTGGAGGGAAGAGACTGCAAGGAGGGACTGCGGGGTGGAGACTGCTGGAGGGAAGAGACTGCAGGGAGAGACTGTAGGGAGAGACTGCGGGGTAGACTGCTGAAGGGAAGAGATTGCCGGGAGAGATTCTACTGTAGGAAAGAGACTGCAGGGAGATACTGCTTGAGGGAAGAGACTGCAGGGAGAGACTTCAGGGGGAGACTGCTGGAGAGAGGAGACTGCAGGGAGAGACTGCAGGGGATAGACTGCAGGGAGAGACTGCTGGAGGGAAGAGACTGCAGGGAGAGACTGCAGGGGAGAGACTGCAGGGGGGACTGCTGGAGGGAAGAGACTGCAGGGAGATACTGCTGGAGGAAAGAGACTGCAGGAAGAGACTGCTGGAGGGAAGAGACTGCAGGGGCGACTGCTGGAGGGAATAGACTGCAGGGCAGAGTCAGCAGGGGGAGAATGCTGGAGGGAAGAGACTGCAGATGAGAGACTGCAAGGGGAGACTGCTGGAGGGAAGAGACTGCAAGGAGGGACTGCTGGGGGAGACTGCTGGAGGGAAAAGACTGCAGGGAGAGACTGCGGGGGAGACTGCTGAAGGGAAGAGATTGCAGAGAGAGACTGCTGGAGGAAAGAGACTGCAGGGGGGACTGCTGGAGGGAACAGACTGCAGGGGGGACTGCTGGAGGGAAGAGACTGCAGGGAGAGACTCTGGAGAGAAGATACTGCAGGGAGAGACTTTGAAGGGAAGACACTGCAGGGGAGAGACTGCAGGCGGAGACTGCTGGAGGGAAGAGACTGCAGGGAGAGACTGCTGGAGGTAAGAGACTGCAGGAAGAGAATCTGGAGGGAAGACACTGCAGGGGAGAGATTGCAGGGGGAGACTGCTGGAGGGAAGAGACTGAGAGACTGCAGGGGGAGACTGCTGGAGGGAAGAGACTTCAAGGAGCGACTGCTGGAGGGAAGAGACTGCAGGGAGAGATTGCTGGAGGGAAGAGACTGCAGGGAGAGACTGCTGGAGGGAAGAGACTGCAGGGGGACTGCTGGAGGGAAGAGACTGCAGGGAGAGACTGCTGGAGGGAAGAGACTGCAGGGGAGAGACTGCAGAGGGAGACTGCTGGACGGAGGAGACTGCAGGGAGAGACTGCTGCGGGGAGAGACTGCAGGGAGAGACTGCAGGGGGAGACTGCTGGATGGAAGAGACTGCAGGGAGAGACTGCAGGGGGAGACTGCTGGAGGGAAGAGACTGCAGGGGGGACTGCTGAAGGGAAGAGACTGCAGGGGAGAGACTGCAGGGGGAGACTGATGGAGGGAAGAGACTGCATGGAGAGACTCTGGAGGGAAGAGACTACAGGGACAGACTGCAGGGAGAGACTGCAGGGGGAGACTGCTGGGGAGAGGAGACTGCAGGGAGAGACTGCTGCAGGGAGAGACTGCAGGGGATAGACTGCATGGAGAGGCTGCAGGGGGAGACTGATTTTGGGGAGAGGCTGCTGGGGGAGACTGCAGGGGGAGACTGCTGGAGGGAAGTGACTGCAGGGAGATACTGCTTGAGGGAAGAGACTGCAGTGGAGAAACTGCAGGGAGAGACTGCAGGGGGAGACTGCTGGGGAGAGGAGACTGCAGGGAGAGACTGCAGGGGATAGACTGCAGGGAGAGACTGCAGGGAGAGACTGCTGGAGGGAAGAGACTGCAGGGGGAGACTGCATGGGAGAGACTGCAGGGGAGACTGCTGGAGGGAAGAGACTGCAGGGAGATACTGCTGGAGGAAAGAGACTGCAGGGAGACACTGCTGGAGGAAAGAGACTGCAGGGAGAGACTGCTGGAGGGAAGAGACTGCAGGGGGACTGCTGGAGGGAAGAGACTGCAGGGAGAGACTGCTGGAGGGAAGAGAGTGCAGGGGAGAGACTGCGGAGGGAGACTGCTGGACGGAGGAGACTGCAGGGAGAGACTGCTGCGGGGAGAGACTGCAGGGAGAGACTGCAGGGGGAGACTGCTGGATGGAAGAGACTGCAAGGAGAGACTGCAGGGGGAGACTGCTGGAGGGAAGAGACTGCAGGGGGGACTGCTGATGGGAAGAGACTGCAGGGGAGAGACTGCAAGGGGAGAATGCTGGAGGGAAGAGACTGCAGGGGAGAGACTGTAGGGAGAGACTGCGGGGTAGACTGCTGAAGGGAAGAGATTGCAGGGAGAGATTCTACTGTAGGAAAGAGACTGCAGGGAGATACTGCTGGAGGGAAGAGACTGCAAGGAGGGACTGCGGGGTGGAGACTGCTGGAGGGAAGAGACTGCAGGGAGAGACTGTAGGGAGAGACTGCGGGGTAGACTGCTGAAGGGAAGAGATTGCAGGGAGAGATTCTACTGTAGGAAAGAGACTGCAGGGAGATACTGCTTGAGGGAAGAGACTGCAGGGAGAGACTGCAGGGGGAGACTGCTGGAGAGAGGAGACTGCAGGGAGAGACTGCAGGGGATAGACTGCAGGGAGAGACTGCTGGAGGGAAGAGACTGCAGGGAGAGACTGCAGGGGAGAGACTGCAGGGGAGACTGCTGGAGGGAAGAGACTGCAGGGGGAGACTGCTGGAGGGAAGAGACTGCAAGGAGGTACTGCAGTGGGAGACTGCTGGAGGGAAGAGACTGCAGGGAGAGACTGGAGGGAGAGACTGCGGGGGAGACTGCTGAAGGGAAGAGATTGCAGGGAGAGACTGCTGGAGGAAAGAGACTGCAGGGAGAGACTGTGGGAGGGAACAGACTGCAGGGGGGACTGCTGGAGGGAAGAGACTGCAGGGAGAGGATCTGAAGTGAAGACACTGCATGGGAGAGACTGCAGGGGGAGACTGCTGGAGGGAAGAGACTGCAGTGAGAGACTGCTTGAGGGAAGATTCTGCAGGGAGCGATTCTGTAGGGGAAAGACTGCAGGGAGAGACTGCTGGAGGGAAGAGATTGCAGGGGAGAGACTGCTGGAGGGAAGCGACTGCAGGGAGAGACTGCTTGAGGGAAGAGACTGCAGCGGAGAGACTGCAGGGAGAGACTGCAGGGGGAGACTGCTGGAGAGAGGAGACTGCAGGGAGAGACTGCTGCAGGGAGAGACTGCAGGGGATAGACTGCAGGGAGAGACTGCAGGGAGAGACTGCTGGAGGGAAGAGACTGCAGGGAGAGACTGCAGGGGAGAGACTGCAGGGGAGACTGCTGGAGGGAAGAGACTGCAGGGAGATACTGCTGGAGGAAAGAGACTGCAGGGGGAGACTGCTGGAGGGAAGAGACTGCAGGGAGAGACTGCTGGAGGGAAGAGACTGCAGGGGAGAGACTGCGGGGGAGACTGCTGGAGGGAGGAGACTGCAGGGAGAGACTGCTGTGGGGAGAGACTGCAGGGGGAGACTGCTGGATAGAGGAGACTGCAGGGAGAAACTGCAGGGGGAGACTGCTGGAGGGAGAGACTGCAGGGGATAGACTGCAGGGAGAGACTGCTGGAGGGAAGAGACTGCAGGGGAGAGACTACAGGGGAGACTGCTGGAGGGAAGAGACTGCAGGGAGATACTGTTGGAGGAAAGAGACTGGAGGGGGAGACTGCTGGAGGGAAGAGACTGCAGGGAGAGACTGTTGGAGGGAAGAGACTGCAGGGGAGAGACTGCGGGGGAGACTGCTGGAGAGAGGAGACTGCAGGGAGAGACTGCTGCGGGGAGAGACTGCAGGGAGAGACTGCAGTGGGAGACTGCTGGATGGAAGAGACTGCAGGGAGAGACTGTGGGGGAGACTGCTGGAGAGAAGAGACTGCAGGGAGAGACTCTGGAGGAAAGAGACTGCAGGGGGAGAGACTGCTGGAGGGAAGAGACTACAGGGAGCGATTCTGTAGGGGAAAGACTGCAGGAGAGACTGCTGGAGGGAAGAAATTGCAGGGGAGAGACTGCAGGGGGAGACTGCAGGGGGAGACTGCTGGAGGGAAGAGACTGCAGGGAGAGACTGCTTGAGGGAAGAGACTGCAGGGGAGAGACTGCAGGGAGAAACTGCAGGGGGAGACTGCTGGAGAGAGGAGACTGCAGGGAGAGACTGCTGCAGGGAGAGACTGCAGGGGAGAGACTGCAGGGAGAGACTGCAGGGACAGACTGCTGGAGAAAAGAGACTGCAGGGAGAGACTGCTGGAGGGAAGAGACTGCAGGGAGAGACTGCTGGAGGGAAGAGACTGCAGGGGAGAGACTGCGGGGGGAGACTGCTGCGGGGAGAGACTGCAGGGAGAGACTGCAGGGGGAGACTGCTGGATGGAAGAGACTGCAGGGAGAGACTGCAGGGGGAGACTGCTGGAGGGAAGAGACTGCAGGGAGAGACTCTGGAGGGAAGAGACTACAGGGAGAGACTGCTGAAGGGAAGAAACTGCAGGGAGAGACTGCTGGAGGAAAGAGATTGCAGGGAGAGACTGCTGGAGGAAAGAGACTGCAGGGAGAGACTCCTGGAGGGAAGAGACTGCAGGGGGGACTGCTGGAGGGAAGAGACTGCAGGGGAGAGACTGCAAGCGGAGAATGCTGGAGGGAAGAGACTGCAGGGGAGAGACTGCAGGGGGAGACTGCTGGAGGGAAGAGACTGCAAGGAG
This sequence comes from Pleurodeles waltl, assembly GCF_031143425.1. NCBI lineage: Eukaryota > Metazoa > Chordata > Amphibia > Caudata > Salamandridae > Pleurodeles > Pleurodeles waltl. Next base: position 1,351,158,374 of record NC_090437.1, on the reverse strand, counting down.
GGACTGCAGGGTGGACACTGCTGGAGGGAAGAGACTCCAGGGAGAGACTGCTTGAGGGAAGAGACTGCATGGGAGAGACTGCAGGGAGAGACTGCAGGGGGAGACTGCTGGAGAGAGGAGACTGCAGGGAGAGACTGCAGGGAGAGACTGCTGGAGGGAAGAGACTGCAAGGAGGGACTGCAGGGGGAGACTGCTGGAGGGAAGAGACTGCATGGAGAGACTGTAGGGAGAGACTGCGGGGGAGACTGCTGAAGGGAAGCGATTGCAGGGAGAGACTGCTGGAGGAAAGAGACTGCAGGGAGAGACTGCTGGAGGGAACAGACTGCAGGGGGGACTGCTGGAGGGAAGAGACTGCAGGAAGAGACTCTGGTGAGAAGATACTGCAGGGAGAGACTCTGAAGGGAAGACACTGCAGGGGAGAGACTGCAGGGGGAGACTGCTGGAGGGAAGAGACTGCAGGGAGAGACTGCTGGAGGTAAGAGACTGCAGGGGGAGACTGCTGGAGGAAAGAGACTGCAGGGGGAGAGACTGCAGGGGGAGACTGCTGGAAGGAAGAGACTGCAGGGGGCGATTCTGTAGGGGAAAGACTGCAGGGAGAGACTGCTGGAGGGAAGAGATTGCAGGGGAGAGACTGCAGGGGGAGACTGCTGGAGGGAAGAGACTGTAGGGCGAGACTGCTTGAGGGAAGAGACTGCAGGGGAGAGACTGCAGGGAGAGACTGCATCGGTAGACTGCTAGAGAGAGGAGACTGCAGGGAGAAACTGCTGCAGGGAGAGACTGCAGGGGATAGACTGCAGGGAGAGACTGCAGGGAGAGACTGCTGGAGGGAAGTGACTGCAGGGAGAGACTGCAGGGGAGACTACTGGAGGGAAGAGACTGCAGGGAGAGACTGCTGGAGGGAAGAGACTGCAGGGGAGAGACTGCATGGGGAGACTGCTGGAGGGAAGAGACTGCAGGAAGAGACTGCTGCGGGGAGAGACTGCAGGGGAGAGACTGCAGGGAGAGACTGCAGGGGGAGACTTCTGAAGGGAAGAGACTGCAGGGAGAGACTGCAGGCGGAGACTGCAGGAGGGAAGAGACTGCAGGGAGAGACTCTGGAGGGAAGAGACTACAGGGAGAGACTGCTGAAGGGAAGAGACTGCAGGGAGAGACTGCTGGAGGAAAGAGACTGCAGGGAGAGACTCTGGAGGGAAGAGACGACAGGGAGAGACTGCTTGAGGGAAGAGACTGCATGGGAGAGACTGCAGGGAGAGACTGCAGGGGGAGACTGCTGGAGAGAGGAGACTGCAGGGAGAGACTGCAGGGAAGAGACTGCAGGAGGGAAGAGACTGCAGGGAGAGACTGCAGGGGAGAGACTGCAGGGGAGACTGCTGGAGGGAAGAGACTGTAGGGAGAGACTGCTTGAGGGAAGAGACTGCAGAGGAGAGACTGCAGGGAGAGACTGCAGGGGTAGACTGCTAGAGAGAGGAGACTGCAGGGAGAAACTGCTGCAGGGAGAGACTGCAGGGGATAGACTGCAGGGAGAGACTGCAGGGAGAGACTGCTGGAGGGAAGTGACTGCAGGGAGAGACTGCAGGGGAGAGACTTCAGGGGAGACTACTGGAGGGAAGAGACTGCAGGGAGAGACTGCTGGAGGGAAGAGACTGCAGGGGAGAGACTGCATGGGGAGACTGCTGGAGGGAAGAGACTGCAGGAAGAGACTGCTGCGGGGAGAGACTGCAGGGGAGAGACTGCAGGGAGAGACTGCAGGGGGAGACTGCTGAAGGGAAGAGACTGCAGGGAGAGACTGCAGGCGGAGACTGCAGGAGGGAAGAGACTGCAGGGAGAGACTCTGGAGGGAAGAGACTGCAGGGAGAGACTGCTTGAGGGAAGAGACTGCATGGGAGAGACTGCAGGGAGAGACTGCAGGGGGAGACTGCTGGAGAGAGGAGACTGCAGGGAGAGACTGCAGGGAGAGACTGCTGGAGGGAAGAGACTGCAAGGAGGGACTGCAGGGGGAGACTGCTGGAGGGAAGAGACTGCATGGAGAGACTGTAGGGAGAGACTGCGGGGGAGACTGCTGAAGGGAAGCAATTGCAGGGAGAGACTGCTGGAGGAAAGAGACTGCAGGGAGAGACTGCTGGAGGGAACAGACTACAGGGGGGACTGCTGGAGGGAAGAGACTGCAGGAAGAGACTCTGGTGAGAAGATACTGCAGGGAGAGACTCTAAAGGGAAGACACTGCAGGGGAGAGACTGCAGGGGGAGACTGCTGGAGGGAAGAGACTGCAGGGAGAGACTGCTGGAGGTAAGAGACTGCAGGGGGAGACTGCTGGAGGAAAGAGACTGCAGGGGGAGAGACTGCAGGGGGAGACTGCTGGAAGGAAGAGACTGCAGGGGGCGATTCTGTAGGGGAAAGACTGCAGGGAGAGACTGCTGGAGGGAAGAGATTGCAGGGGAGAGACTGCAGGGGGAGACTGCTGGAGGGAAGAGACTGTAGGGCGAGACTGCTTGAGGGAAGAGACTGCAGGGGAGAGACTGCAGGGAGAGACTGCATGGGTAGACTGCTAGAGAGAGGAGACTGCAGGGAGAAACTGCTGCAGGGAGAGACTGCAGGGGATAGACTGCAGGGAGAGACTGCCGGGAGAGACTGCTGGAGGGAAGTGACTGCAGGGAGAGACTGCAGGGGAGACTACTGGAGGGAAGAGACTGCAGGGAGAGACTGCTGGAGGCAAGAGACTGCAGGGGAGAGACTGCATGGGGAGACTGCTGGAGGGAAGAGACTGCAGGAAGAGACTGCTGCGGGGAGAGACTGCAGGGGAGAGACTGCAGGGAGAGACTGCAGGGGGAGACTGCTGAAGGGAAGAGACTGCAGGGAGAGACTGCAGGCGGAGACTGCAGGAGGGAAGAGACTGCAGGGAGAGACTCTGGAGGGAAGAGACTACAGGGAGAGACTGCTGAAGGGAAGAGACTGCAGGGAGAGACTGCTGGAGGAAAGAGACTGCAGGGAGAGACTCTGGAGGGAAGAGACGACAGGGAGAGACTGCTTGAGGGAAGAGACTGCATGGGAGAGACTGCAGGGAGAGACTGCAGGGGGAGACTGCTGGAGAGAGGAGACTGCAGGGAGAGACTGCAGGGATGAGACTGCAGGGAGAGACTGCAGGAGGGAAGAGACTGCAGGGAGAGACTGCAGGGGAGAGACTGCAGGGGAGACTGCTGGAGGGAAGAGACTGCAGGGAGATACTGCTGGAGGAAAGAGACTGCAGGAAGAGACTGCTGGAGGGAAGAGACTGCAGGGGCGACTGCTGGAGGGAATAGACTGCAGGGGAGAGACAGCAGGGGGAGAATGCTGGAGGGAAGAGACTGCAGAGGAGAGACTGCAAGGGGAGACTGCTGGAGGGAAGAGACTGCAAGGAGGGACTGCAGGGGGAGACTGCTGGAGGGAAGAGACTGCAGGGAGAGACTGCTGGAGGGAAGAGACTGCAGCGGAGATACTGCAGCGGGAGACTGGTGGAGGGAAGAGACTGCAGGGATTGACTGCAGGGGGAGACTGCTGGAGGGAGGAGACTGCAGGGAGAGACTGTAGGGAGAGACTGCGGGGGAGACTGCTGAAAGGAAGAGATTACAGTGAGAGACTGCTGGAGGAAAGAGACTGCACGGAGAGACTGCTGGAGGGAACAGACTGCAGGGGGGACTGCTGGAGGGAAGAGACTGCAGGGAGAGACTCTGGAGAGAAGATACTGCAGGGAGAGACTTTGAAGGGAAGACACTGCAGGAGAGAGACTGCAGGAGGAGACTGCAGGAGGGAAGAGACTGCAGGGAGAGACTGCTGGAGGTAAGAGACTGCAGGGAGAGACTCTGGAGGGAAGACACTGCAGGGAGAGATTGCAGGGGGAGACTTCTGGAGGGAAGAGACTGAGAGACTGCAGGGGGAGACTGCTGGAGGTAAGAGACTGCAAGGAGAGACTGCTGGAGGGAAGAGACTGCAGGGAGAGATTGCTAGAGGGAAGAGACTGCAAGGAGAGACTGCTGGAGGGAAGAGACTGCAGGGAGATACTGCTGGAGGAAAGAGACTGCAGGAAGAGACTGCTGGAGGGAAGAGACTGCAGGGGCGACTGCTGGAGGGAATAGACTGCAGGGCAGAGTCAGCAGGGGGAGAATGCTGGAGGGAAGAGACTGCAGATGAGAGACTGCAAGGGGAGACTGCTGGAGGGAAGAGACTGCAAGGAGGGACTGCTGGGGGAGACTGCTGGAGGGAAAAGACTGCAGGGAGAGACTGCGGGGGAGACTGTTGAAGGGAAGAGATTGCAGAGAGAGACTGCTGGAGGAAAGAGACTGCAGGGGGGACTGCTGGAGGGAACAGACTGCAGGGGGGACTGCTGGAGGGAAGAGACTGCAGGGAGAGACTCTGGAGAGAAGATACTGCAGGGAGAGACTTTGAAGGGAAGACACTGCAGGGGAGAGACTGCAGGCGGAGACTGCTGAAGGGAAGAGACTGCAGGGAGAGACTGCTGGAGGTAAGAGACTGCAGGAAGAGAATCTGGAGGGAAGACACTGCAGGGGAGAGATTGCAGGGGGAGACTGCTGGAGGGAAGAGACTGAGAGACTGCAGGGGGAGACTGCTGGAGGGAAGAGACTTCAAGGAGAGACTGCTGGAGGGAAGAGACTGCAGGGAGAGATTGCTGGAGGGAAGAGACTGCAGGGAGAGACTGCTGGAGGGAAGAGACTGCAGGGGGACTGCTGGAGGGAAGAGACTGCAGGGAGAGACTGCTGGAGGGAAGAGACTGCAGGGGAGAGACTGCAGAGGGAGACTGCTGGACGGAGGAGACTGCAGGGAGAGACTGCTGCGGGGAGAGACTGCAGGGAGAGACTGCAGGGGGAGACTGCTGGATGGAAGAGACTGCAGGGAGAGACTGCAGGGGGAGACTGCTGGAGGGAAGAGACTGCAGGGGGGACTGCTGAAGGGAAGAGACTGCAGGGGAGAGACTGCAGGGGGAGACTGATGGAGGGAAGAGACTGCATGGAGAGACTCTGGAGGGAAGAGACTACAGGGACAGACTGCAGGGAGAGACTGCAGGGGGAGACTGCTGGGGAGAGGAGACTGCAGGGAGAGACTGCTGCAGGGAGAGACTGCAGGGGATAGACTGCATGGAGAGGCTGCAGGGGGAGACTGATTTGGGGGAGAGACTGCTGGGGGAGACTGCAGGGGGAGACTGCTGGAGGGAAGTGACTGCAGGGAGATACTGCTTGAGGGAAGAGACTGCAGTGGAGAAACTGCAGGGAGAGACTGCAGGGGGAGACTGCTGGGGAGAGGAGACTGCAGGGAGAGACTGCAGGGGATAGACTGCAGGGAGAGACTGCAGGGAGAGACTGCTGGAGGGAAGAGACTGCAGGGGGAGACTGCATGGGAGAGACTGCAGGGGAGACTGCTGGAGGGAAGAGACTGCAGGGAGATACTGCTGGAGGAAAGAGACTGCAGGGAGACACTGCTGGAGGAAAGAGACTGCAGGGAGAGACTGCTGGAGGGAAGAGACTGCAGGGGGACTGCTGGAGGGAAGAGACTGCAGGGAGAGACTGCTGGAGGGAAGAGAGTGCAGGGGAGAGACTGCGGAGGGAGACTGCTGGACGGAGGAGACTGCAGGGAGAGACTGCTGCGGGGAGAGACTGCAGGGAGAGACTGCAGGGGGAGACTGCTGGATGGAAGAGACTGCAAGGAGAGACTGCAGGGGGAGACTGCTGGAGGGAAGAGACTGCAGGGGGGACTGCTGATGGGAAGAGACTGCAGGGGAGAGACTGCAAGGGGAGAATGCTGGAGGGAAGAGACTGCAGGGAAGAGACTGTAGGGAGAGACTGCGGGGTAGACTGCTGAAGGGAAGAGATTGCAGGGAGAGATTCTACTGTAGGAAAGAGACTGCAGGGAGATACTGCTGGAGGGAAGAGACTGCAAGGAGGGACTGCGGGGTGGAGACTGCTGGAGGGAAGAGACTGCAGGGAGAGACTGTAGGGAGAGACTGCGGGGTAGACTGCTGAAGGGAAGAGATTGCAGGGAGAGATTCTACTGTAGGAAAGAGACTGCAGGGAGATACTGCTTGAGGGAAGAGACTGCAGGGAGAGACTGCAGGGGGAGACTGCTGGAGAGAGGAGACTGCAGGGAGAGACTGCAGGGGATAGACTGCAGGGAGAGACTGCTGGAGGGAAGAGACTGCAGGGAGAGACTGCAGGGGAGAGACTGCAGGGGAGACTGCTGGAGGGAAGAGACTGCAGGGGGAGACTGCTGGAGGGAAGAGACTGCAAGGAGGTACTGCAGTGGGAGACTGCTGGAGGGAAGAGACTGCAGGGAGAGACTGGAGGGAGAGACTGCGGGGGAGACTGCTGAAGGGAAGAGATTGCAGGGAGAGACTGCTGGAGGAAAGAGACTGCAGGGAGAGACTGTGGGAGGGAACAGACTGCAGGGGGGACTGCTGGAGGGAAGAGACTGCAGGGAGAGGATCTGAAGTGAAGACACTGCATGGGAGAGACTGCAGGGGGAGACTGCTGGAGGGAAGAGACTGCAGTGAGAGACTGCTTGAGGGAAGATTCTGCAGGGAGCGATTCTGTAGGGGAAAGACTGCAGGGAGAGACTGCTGGAGGGAAGAGATTGCAGGGGAGAGACTGCTGGAGGGAAGCGACTGCAGGGAGAGACTGCTTGAGGGAAGAGACTGCAGCGGAGAGACTGCAGGGAGAGACTGCAGGGGGAGACTGCTGGAGAGAGGAGACTGCAGGGAGAGACTGCTGCAGGAAGAGACTGCAGGGGATAGACTGCAGGGAGAGACTGCAGGGAGAGACTGCTGGAGGGAAGAGACTGCAGGGAGAGACTGCAGGGGAGAGACTGCAGGGGAGACTGCTGGAGGGAAGAGACTGCAGGGAGATACTGCTGGAGGAAAGAGACTGCAGGGGGAGACTGCTGGAGGGAAGAGACTGCAGGGAGAGACTGCTGGAGGGAAGAGACTGCAGGGGAGAGACTGCGGGGGAGACTGCTGGAGGGAGGAGACTGCAGGGAGAGACTGCTGTGGGGAGAGACTGCAGGGGGAGACTGCTGGATAGAAGAGACTGCAGGGAGAAACTGCAGGGGGAGACTGCTGGAGGGAGAGACTGCAGGGGATAGACTGCAGGGAGAGACTGCTGGAGGGAAGAGACTGCAGGGGAGAGACTACAGGGGAGACTGCTGGAGGGAAGAGACTGCAGGGAGATACTGTTGGAGGAAAGAGACTGGAGGGGGAGACTGCTGGAGGGAAGAGACTGCAGGGAGAGACTGTTGGAGGGAAGAGACTGCAGGGGAGAGACTGCGGGGGAGACTGCTGGAGAGAGGAGACTGCAGGGAGAGACTGCTGCGGGGAGAGACTGCAGGGAGAGACTGCAGTGGGAGACTGCTGGATGGAAGAGACTGCAGGGAGAGACTGTGGGGGAGACTGCTGGAGAGAAGAGACTGCAGGGAGAGACTCTGGAGGAAAGAGACTGCAGGGGGAGAGACTGCTGGAGGGAAGAGACTACAGGGAGCGATTCTGTAGGGGAAAGACTGCAGGAGAGACTGCTGGAGGGAAGAAATTGCAGGGGAGAGACTGCAGGGGGAGACTGCAGGGGGAGACTGCTGGAGGGAAGAGACTGCAGGGAGAGACTGCTTGAGGGAAGAGACTGCAGGGGAGAGACTGCAGGGAGAAACTGCAGGGGGAGACTGCTGGAGAGAGGAGACTGCAGGGAGAGACTGCTGCAGGGAGAGACTGCAGGGGAGAGACTGCAGGGAGAGACTGCAGGGACAGACTGCTGGAGAAAAGAGACTGCAGGGAGAGACTGCTGGAGGGAAGAGACTGCAGGGAGAGACTGCTGGAGGGAAGAGACTGCAGGGGAGAGACTGCGGGGGGAGACTGCTGCGGGGAGAGACTGCAGGGAGAGACTGCAGGGGGAGACTGCTGGATGGAAGAGACTGCAGGGAGAGACTGCAGGGGGAGACTGCTGGAGGGAAGAGACTGCAGGGAGAGACTCTGGAGGGAAGAGACTACAGGGAGAGACTGCTGAAGGGAAGAAACTGCAGGGAGAGACTGCTGGAGGAAAGAGATTGCAGGGAGAGACTGCTGGAGGAAAGAGACTGCAGGGAGAGACTCCTGGAGGGAAGAGACTGCAGGGGGGACTGCTGGAGGGAAGAGACTGCAGGGGAGAGACTGCAAGCGGAGAATGCTGGAGGGAAGAGACTGCAGGGGAGAGACTGCAGGGGGAGACTGCTGGAGGGAAGAGACTGCAAGGAGGGACTGCAGGGTGGACACTGCTGGAGGGAAGAGACTCCAGGGAGAGACTGCTTGAGGGAAGAGACTGCATGGGAGAGACTGCAGGGAGAGACTGCAGGGGGAGACTGCTGGAGAGAGGAGACTGCAGGGAGAGACTGCAGGGAGAGACTGCTGGAGGGAAGAGACTGCAAGGAGGGACTGCAGGGGGAGACTGCTGGAGGGAAGAGACTGCATGGAGAGACTGTAGGGAGAGACTGCGGGGGAGACTGCTGAAGGGAAGCGATTGCAGGGAGAGACTGCTGGAGGAAAGAGACTGCAGGGAGAGACTGCTGGAGGGAACAGACTGCAGGGGGGACTGCTGGAGGGAAGAGACTGCAGGAAGAGACTCTGGTGAGAAGATACTGCAGGGAGAGACTCTGAAGGGAAGACACTGCAGGGGAGAGACTGCAGGGGGAGACTGCTGGAGGGAAGAGACTGCAGGGAGAGACTGCTGGAGGTAAGAGACTGCAGGGGGAGACTGCTGGAGGAAAGAGACTGCAGGGGGAGAGACTGCAGGGGGAGACTGCTGGAAGGAAGAGACTGCAGGGGGCGATTCTGTAGGGGAAAGACTGCAGGGAGAGACTGCTGGAGGGAAGAGATTGCAGGGGAGAGACTGCAGGGGGAGACTGCTGGAGGGAAGAGACTGTAGGGCGAGACTGCTTGAGGGAAGAGACTGCAGGGGAGAGACTGCAGGGAGAGACTGCATGGGTAGACTGCTAGAGAGAGGAGACTGCAGGGAGAAACTGCTGCAGGGAGAGACTGCAGGGGATAGACTGCAGGGAGAGACTGCAGGGAGAGACTGCTGGAGGGAAGTGACTGCAGGGAGAGACTGCAGGGGAGACTACTGGAGGGAAGAGACTGCAGGGAGAGACTGCTGGAGGGAAGAGACTGCAGGGGAGAGACTGCATGGGGAGACTGCTGGAGGGAAGAGACTGCAGGAAGAGACTGCTGCGGGGAGAGACTGCAGGGGAGAGACTGCAGGGAGAGACTGCAGGGGGAGACTTCTGAAGGGAAGAGACTGCAGGGAGAGACTGCAGGCGGAGACTGCAGGAGGGAAGAGACTGCAGGGAGAGACTCTGGAGGGAAGAGACTACAGGGAGAGACTGCTGAAGGGAAGAGACTGCAGGGAGAGACTGCTGGAGGAAAGAGACTGCAGGGAGAGACTCTGGAGGGAAGAGACGACAGGGAGAGACTGCTTGAGGGAAGAGACTGCATGGGAGAGACTGCAGGGAGAGACTGCAGGGGGAGACTGCTGGAGAGAGGAGACTGCAGGGAGAGACTGCAGGGAAGAGACTGCAGGAGCGAAGAGACTGCAGGGAGAGACTGCAGGGGAGAGACTGCAGGGGAGACTGCTGGAGGGAAGAGACTGTAGGGAGAGACTGCTTGAGGGAAGAGACTGCAGAGGAGAGACTGCAGGGAGAGACTGCAGGGGTAGACTGCTAGAGAGAGGAGACTGCAGGGAGAAACTGCTGCAGGGAGAGACTGCAGGGGATAGACTGCAGGGAGAGACTGCAGGGAGAGACTGCTGGAGGGAAGTGACTGCAGGGAGAGACTGCAGGGGAGAGACTTCGGGGGAGACTACTGGAGGGAAGAGACTGCAGGGAGAGACTGCTGGAGGGAAGAGACTGCAGGGGAGAGACTGCATGGGGAGACTGCTGGAGGGAAGAGACTGCAGGAAGAGACTGCTGCGGGGAGAGACTGCAGGGGAGAGACTGCAGGGAGAGACTGCAGGGGGAGACTGCTGAAGGGAAGAGACTGCAGGGAGAGACTGCAGGCGGAGACTGCAGGAGGGAAGAGACTGCAGGGAGAGACTCTGGAGGGAAGAGACTGCAGGGAGAGACTGCTTGAGGGAAGAGACTGCATGGGAGAGACTGCAGGGAGAGACTGCAGGGGGAGACTGCTGGAGAGAGGAGACTGCAGGGAGAGACTGCAGGGAGAGACTGCTGGAGGGAAGAGACTGCAAGGAGGGACTGCAGGGGGAGACTGCTGGAGGGAAGAGACTGCATGGAGAGACTGTAGGGAGAGACTGCGGGGGAGACTGCTGAAGGGAAGCAATTGCAGGGAGAGACTGCTGGAGGAAAGAGACTGCAGGGAGAGACTGCTGGAGGGAACAGACTACAGGGGGGACTGCTGGAGGGAAGAGACTGCAGGAAGAGACTCTGGTGAGAAGATACTGCAGGGAGAGACTCTAAAGGGAAGACACTGCAGGGGAGAGACTGCAGGGGGAGACTGCTGGAGGGAAGAGACTGCAGGGAGAGACTGCTGGAGGTAAGAGACTGCAGGGGGAGACTGCTGGAGGAAAGAGACTGCAGGGGGAGAGACTGCAGGGGGAGACTGCTGGAAGGAAGAGACTGCAGGGGGCGATTCTGTAGGGGAAAGACTGCAGGGAGAGACTGCTGGAGGGAAGAGATTGCAGGGGAGAGACTGCAGGGGGAGACTGCTGGAGGGAAGAGACTGTAGGTCGAGACTGCTTGAGGGAAGAGACTGCAGGGGAGAGACTGCAGGGAGAGACTGCATGGGTAGACTGCTAGAGAGAGGAGACTGCAGGGAGAAACTGCTGCAGGGAGAGACTGCAGGGGATAGACTGCAGGGAGAGACTGCCGGGAGAGACTGCTGGAGGGAAGTGACTGCAGGGAGAGACTGCAGGGGAGACTACTGGAGGGAAGAGACTGCAGGGAGAGACTGCTGGAGGCAAGAGACTGCAGGGGAGAGACTGCATGGGGAGACTGCTGGAGGGAAGAGACTGCAGGAAGAGACTGCTGCGGGGAGAGACTGCAGGGGAGAGACTGCAGGGAGAGACTGCAGGGGGAGACTGCTGAAGGGAAGAGACTGCAGGGAGAGACTGCAGGCGGAGACTGCAGGAGGGAAGAGACTGCAGGGAGAGACTCTGGAGGGAAGAGACTACAGGGAGAGACTGCTGAAGGGAAGAGACTGCAGGGAGAGACTGCTGGAGGAAAGAGACTGCAGGGAGAGACTCTGGAGGGAAGAGACGACAGGGAGAGACTGCTTGAGGGAAGAGACTGCATGGGAGAGACTGCAGGGAGAGACTGCAGGGGGAGACTGCTGGAGAGAGGAGACTGCAGGGAGAGACTGCAGGGATGAGACTGCAGGGAGAGACTGCAGGAGGGAAGAGACTGCAGGGAGAGACTGCAGGGGAGAGACTGCAGGGGAGACTGCTGGAGGGAAGAGACTGCAGGGAGATACTGCTGGAGGAAAGAGACTGCAGGAAGAGACTGCTGGAGGGAAGAGACTGCAGGGGCGACTGCTGGAGGGAATAGACTGCAGGTTAGAGACAGCAGGGGGAGAATGCTGGAGGGAAGAGACTGCAGAGGAGAGACTGCAAGGGGAGACTGCTGGAGGGAAGAGACTGCAAGGAGGGACTGCAGGGGGAGACTGCTGGAGGGAAGAGACTGCAGGGAGAGACTGCTGGAGGGAAGAGACTGCAGCGGAGATACTGCAGCGGGAGACTGGTGGAGGGAAGAGACTGCAGGGATTGACTGCAGGGGGAGACTGCTGGAGGGAGGAGACTGCAGGGAGAGACTGTAGGGAGAGACTGCGGGGGAGACTGCTGAAAGGAAGAGATTACAGTGAGAGACTGCTGGAGGAAAGAGACTGCACGGAGAGACTGCTGGAGGGAACAGACTGCAGGGGGGACTGCTGGAGGGAAGAGACTGCAGGGAGAGACTCTGGAGAGAAGATACTGCAGGGAGAGACTTTGAAGGGAAGACACTGCAGGAGAGAGACTGCAGGAGGAGACTGCTGGAGGGAAGAGACTGCAGGGAGAGACTGCTGGAGGTAAGAGACTGCAGGGAGAGACTCTGGAGGGAAGACACTGCAGGGAGAGATTGCAGGGGGAGACTTCTGGAGGGAAGAGACTGAGAGACTGCAGGGGGAGACTGCTGGAGGTAAGAGACTGCAAGGAGAGACTGCTGGAGGGAAGAGACTGCAGGGAGAGATTGCTAGAGGGAAGAGACTGCAAGGAGAGACTGCTGGAGGGAAGAGACTGCAGGGAGCGATTGCTGGAGGGAAGAGACTGCAGGGGAGAGACTGCAGGGGTTGACTGCTGGACGGAAGTGACTGCAGAGGAGAGACTGCGGGGGAGACTGCTGGAGGGAAGAGACTGCAGAGGAGAGACTGCAGGGGAGACTGCTGGAGGGAAGCGATTGCAGGGAGAGACAGCAGGGGGAGACTCTGGAGGGAAGAGACTGCAGGGAGAGACTGCTGGAGGGAAGAAACTGCAGTGGAGAGACTGCAGGGGGAGACTGATGGAGGGAAGAGAATGCAGGAGGAGACTGCTGGAGGGAAGAGACTGCAGGAGAGAGACTGCAGGGAGAGACAGCAGGGGGAGACTGCTGGAGGGAAGAGAATGCAGGGAGAGACTGCTGGAGGGAAGAGACTGCAGGGGAGAGACTGCAGGGGGAGACTGCTGGAGGGAGGAGACTGCAGGGAGAGACTGCTGGAGGGAAGATACTACAGGGAGAGACTGCAGGGGGAGACTGCTGGAGAGAAGAGACTGCAGGGAGAGACTGCAGGGGAGAGACTGCGGGGGAGACTGCTGAAGGCAAGAGACTGCAGGGAGAGACTGCTGGAGGAAAGAGATTGCAGGGAGAGACTGCTGGAGGAAAGAGACTGCAGGAAGAGACTGCTGGAGGGAAGAGACTGCAGGGGCGACTGCTGGAGGGAATAGACTGCAGGTGAGAGACTGCTGGGGGAGAATGCTGGAGGGAAGAGACTGCAGGGGAGAGACTGCATGGGGAGACTGCTGGAGGGAAGAGACTACAAGGAGGGACTGCAGGGGGAGACTGCTGGAGGGAAGAGACTGCAGGGAGAGACTGTAGGGCGAGACTGCGGGGGAGACTGCTGAAGGGAAGCGATTGCAGGGAGAGACTGCTGGAGGAAAGAGACTGCAGGGAGAGACTGCTGGAGGGAACAGACTGCAGGGGGGACTGCTGGAGGAAAGAGACTGCAGGAAGAGACTCTGGTGAGAAGATACTGCAGGGAGAGACTCTGAAAGGAAGACACTGCAGGGGAGAGACTGCAGGGGGAGACTGCTGGAGGGAAGAGACTGCAGGGAGAGACTGCTGGAGGTAAGAGACTGCAGGGAGAGACTGCTGGAAGAAAGAGACTGCAGGGGGAGAGACTGCAGGGGGAGACTGCTGGAGGGAAGAGACTGCAGGGAGCGATTCTGTAGGGGAAAGACTGCAGGGAGACACTGCTGGAGGGAAGAGATTGCAGGGGAGAGACTGCAGGGGGAGACTGCAGAGGGAGACTGCTGGAGGGAAGAGACTGCAGGGGGGAGACAGCAGGGAGAGACTGCAGGGGTAGACTGCTACAGAGAGGAGACTGCAGGGAGAAACTGCTGCAGGGAGAGACTGCAGGGGATAGACTGCAGGGAGAGACTGCAGGGAGAGACTGCTTGAGGGAAGAGACTGCAGGGAGAGACTGCAGGGGAGAGACTGCAGGGGAGACTGCTGGAGGGAAGAGACTGCAGGGAGAGACTCTGGAGGGACGACACTGTAGGGGAGACACTGCAGGGGGAGACTGCTGGAGGGAAGAGACTGCGGGGGGGACTGCTGGAGGGAAGAGACTGCAGGGGAGACTCTGGGGGAAGAGACTGCAGGGAGATACTGCTGGAGGGAAGAAACTGCAGGGGAGAGACTGCAGGGGTTGACTGCTGGAGGGAAGAGACTGCAGGAGGAGACTGCTGGAGGGAAGAGACTGCAGAGGAGAGACTGCAGGGGGAGACTGCTGGAGGGAAGCGATTGCAGGGAGAGACAGCAGGGGGAGACTCTGGAGGGAAGAAACTGCAGTGGAGAGACTGCAGGGGGAGACTGATGGAGGGAAGAGACTACAGGAGGAGACTGCTGGAGGGAAGAGACTGCAGGAGAGAGACTGCAGGGAGAGACTGCAGTGGAAGACCGCTGGAGGGAAGAGACTGCAGGGAGAGATTGCTGGAGGGAAAAGACTGCAGGGGAGAGACTGCAGGCGGAGACTGCTGGAGGGAGGAGACTGCAGAGAGAGACTGCTGGAGGGAAGATACTACAGGGAGAGACTGCAGGGGGAGACTGCTGGAGGGAAGAGACTGCAGGGGAGAGACTGCAGGGGGAGACTGCTGGAGGGAAGAGACTGCAAGGAGGGACTGCAGGGGGAGACTGCTGTAGGGAAGAGACTGCAGGGAGAGACTTTAGGGAGAGACTGCGGGGGAGACTGCTGAAGGGAAGAGATTGCAGGGAGAAACTGCTGGAGGAAAGAGACTGCAGGGAGAGACTGCTGGAGGGAACAGACTGCAAGGGGGACTGCTGGAGGGAAGAGAATGCAGGAAGAGACTCTGGTGAGAAGATACTGCAGGGAGAGACTCTGAAGGGAAGACACTGCAGGGGAGAGACTGCAGGGGGAGACTGCTGGAGGGAAGAGACTGCAGGGAGAGACTGCTGGAGGTAAGAGACTGCAGGGGGAGAGACTTCAGGGGGAGACTACTGGAGGGAAGAGACTGCAGGGAGCGATTCTGTAGGGGAAAGACTGCAGGGAAAGACTGCTGGAGGGAAGAGATTGCAGGGGAGAGACTGCAGGGGGAGACTGCAGGGGGAGACTGCTGGAGAGATGAGACTGCAGGGAGAGACTGCTTGAGGGAAGAGACTGCAGCGGAGAGACTGCAGGGAGAGACTGCTGCAGAGAGGAGACTGCTGGGAGAGACTGCTGCAGGGAGAGACTGCAGGGGATAGACTGCAGGGAGAGACTGCTGGAGGGAAGAGACTGCAGGGAGAGACTGCAGGGGAGAGACTGCAGGGGAGACTGCTGGAGGGAAGAGACTGCAGGGGGATACTGCTGGAGAAAAGAGACTGCAGGGAGAGACTGCTGGAGGGAAGAGACTGCAGGGAGAGACTGCTGGAGGGAAGAGACTGCAGGGGAGAGACTGCGGGGGAGACTGCTGCGGTGAGAGACTGCAGGGAGAGACTGCAGGGGGAGACTGCTGGATGGAAGAGACTGCAGGGAGAGACTGCAGGGGGAGACTGCTGGAGGGAAGAGACTGCAGGGAGAGACTCTGGAGGGAAGAGACTACAGGGAGAGACTGCTGAAGGGAAGAAACTGCAGGGAGAGACTGCTGGAGGAAAGAGATTGCAGGGAGAGACTGCTGGAGGAAAGAGACTGCAGGGAGAGACTGCTGGAGGGAAGAGACTGCAGGGGGGACTGCTGGAGGGAAGAGACTGCAGGGGAGAGACTGCAATCGGAGAATGCTGGAGGGAAGAGACTGCAGGGGAGAGACTGCAGGGGGAGACTGCTGGAGGGAAGAGACTGCAAGGAGGGACTGCAGGGTGGAGACTGCTGGAGGGAAGAGACTCCAGGGAGAGACTGTAGGGAGAGACTGCGGGGGAGACTGCTGAAGGGAAGAGATTGCAGGGATAGACTGCTGGAGGAAAGAGACTGCAGGGAGAGACTGCTTGAGGGAAGAGACTGCATGGGAGAGACTGCAGGGAGAGACTGCAGGGGGAGACTGCTGGAGAGAGGAGACTGCAGGGAGAGACTGCAGGGGAGAGACTGCAGGGAGAGACTGCTGGAGGGAAGAGACTGCAAGGAGGGACTGCAGGGGGAGACTGCTGGAGGGAAGAGACTGCATGGAGAGACTGTAGGGAGAGACTGCGGGGGAGACTGCTGAAGGGAAGCGATTGCAGGGAGAGACTCTGGTGAGAAGATACTGCAGGGAGAGACTCTGAAGGGAAGACACTGCAGGGGAGAGACTGCAGGGGGAGACTGCTGGAGGGAAGAGACTGCAGCGAGAGACTGCTGGAGGTAAGAGACTGCAGGGGGAGACTGCTGGAGGAAAGAGACTGCAGGGGGAGAGACTGCAGGGGGAGACTGCTGGAAGGAAGAGACTGCAGGGGGCGATTCTGTAGGGGAAAGACTGCAGGGAGAGACTGCTGGAGGGAAGAGATTGCAGGGGAGAGACTGTAGGGAACAGACTGCAGGGGGGACTGCTGGTGGGAAGAGACTGCAGGAAGAGACTCTGGTGAGAAGATACTGCAGGGAGAGACTCTGAAGAGAAGACACTGCAGGGGAGAGACTGCAGGGGGAGACTGCTGGAGGGAAGAGACTGCAGGGAGAGATTGCTGGAGGTAAGAGACTGCAGGGGGAGACTGCTGGAGGAAAGAGACTGCAGGGGGAGAGACTGCAGGGGGAGACTGCTGGAAGGAAGAGACTGCAGGGGGCGATTCTGTAGGGGAAAGACTGCAGGGAGAGACTGCTGGAGGGAAGAGATTGCAGGGGAGAGACTGCAGGGAGAGACTGCTGCAGGGAAGTGACTGCAGGGAGAGACTGCAGGGGAGACTTCTGGAGGGAAGAGACTGCAGGGAGAGACTGCTGGAGGGAAGAGACTGCATGGGGAGACTGCTGGAGGGAAGAGACTACAGGAAGAGACTGCTGCAGGGAGAGACTGCAGGGGATAGACTGCAGGGAGAGACTGCAGGGAGAGACTGCTGCAGGGAAGTGACTGCAGGGAGAGACTGCAGGGGAGACTACTGGAGGGAAGAGACTGCAGGGAGAGACTGCTGGAGGGAAGAGACTGCATGGGGAGACTGCTGGAGGGAAGAGACTACAGGAAGAGACTGCTGCGGGGAGAGACTGCAGGGGAGAGACTGCAGGGAGAGACTGCAGGGGGAGACTGCTGAAGGGAAGAGACTGCAGGGAGAGACTGCAGGCGGAGACTGCAGGAGGGAAGAGACTGCAGGGAGAGACTCTGGAGGGAAGAGACTACAGGGAGAGACTGCTGAAGGGAAGAGACTGCAGGGAGAGACAGCAGGGGGAGACTCTGGAGGGAAGAGACTGCAGGGAGAGACTGCTGGAGGGAAGAAACTGCAGTGGAGAGACTGCAGGGGGAGACTGATGGAGGGAAGAGACTGCAGGAGGAGACTGCTGGAGGGAAGAGACTGCAGGAGAGAGACTGCAGGGAGAGACAGCAGGGGGAGACTGCTGGAGGGAAGAGAATGCAGGGAGAGACTGCTGGAGGGAAGAGACTGCAGGGGAGAGACTGCAGGGGGAGACTGCTGGAGGGAGGAGACTGCAGGGAGAGACTGCTGGAGGGAAGATACTACAGGGAGAGACTGCAGGGGGAGACTGCTGGAGAGAAGAGACTGCAGGGAGAGACTGCAGGGGAGAGACTGCGGGGGAGACTGCTGAAGGCAAGAGACTGCAGGGAGAGACTGCTGGAGGAAAGAGATTGCAGGGAGAGACTGCTGGAGGAAAGAGACTGCAGGAAGAGACTGCTGGAGGGAAGAGACTGCAGGGGCGACTGCTGGAGGGAATAGACTGCAGGTGAGAGACTGCTGGGGGAGAATGCTGGAGGGAAGAGACTGCAGGGGAGAGACTGCATGGGGAGACTGCTGGAGGGAAGAGACTACAAGGAGGGACTGCAGGGGGAGACTGCTGGAGGGAAGAGACTGCAGGGAGAGACTGTAGGGCGAGACTGCGGGGGAGACTGCTGAAGGGAAGCGATTGCAGGGAGAGACTGCTGGAGGAAAGAGACTGCAGGGAGAGACTGCTGGAGGGAACAGACTGCAGGGGGGACTGCTGGAGGAAAGAGACTGCAGGAAGAGACTCTGGTGAGAAGATACTGCAGGGAGAGACTCTGAAAGGAAGACACTGCAGGGGAGAGACTGCAGGGGGAGACTGCTGGAGGGAAGAGACTGCAGGGAGAGACTGCTGGAGGTAAGAGACTGCAGGGAGAGACTGCTGGAAGAAAGAGACTGCAGGGGGAGAGACTGCAGGGGGAGACTGCTGGAGGGAAGAGACTGCAGGGAGCGATTCTGTAGGGGAAAGACTGCAGGGAGAGACTGCAGGGAGAGACTGCTTGAGGGAAGAGACTGCAGGGAGAGACTGCAGGGGAGAGACTGCAGGGGAGACTGCTGGAGGGAAGAGACTGCAGGGAGAGACTCTGGAGGGACGACACTGTAGGGGAGACACTGCAGGGGGAGACTGCTGGAGGGAAGAGACTGCAGGGGGGGACTGCTGGAGGGAAGAGACTGCAGGGGAGACTCTGGGGGAAGAGACTGCAGGGAGATACTGCTGGAGGGAAGAAACTGCAGGGGAGAGACTGCAGGGGTTGACTGCTGGAGGGAAGAGACTGCAGGAGGAGACTGCTGGAGGGAAGAGACTGCAGAGGAGAGACTGCAGGGGGAGACTGCTGGAGGGAAGCGATTGCAGGGAGAGACAGCATGGGGAGACTCTGGAGGGAAGAAACTGCAGTGGAGAGACTGCAGGGGGAGACTGATGGAGGGAAGAGACTACAGGAGGAGACTGCTGGAGGGAAGAGACTGCAGGAGAGAGACTGCAGGGAGAGACTGCAGTGGGAGACCGCTGGAGGGAAGAGACTGCAGGGAGAGATTGCTGGAGGGAAAAGACTGCAGGGGAGAGACTGCAGGCGGAGACTGCTGGAGGGAGGAGACTGCAGAGAGAGACTGCTGGAGGGAAGATACTACAGGGAGAGACTGCAGGGGGAGACTGCTGGAGGGAAGAGACTGCAGGGGAGAGACTGCAGGGGGAGACTGCTGGAGGGAAGAGACTGCAAGGAGGGACTGCAGGGGGAGACTGCTGCAGGGAAGAGACTGCAGGGAGAGACTTTAGGGAGAGACTGCGGGGGAGACTGCTGAAGGGAAGAGATTGCAGGGAGAAACTGCTGGAGGAAAGAGACTGCAGGGAGAGACTGCTGGAGGGAACAGACTGCAAGGGGGACTGCTGGAGGGAAGAGAATGCAGGAAGAGACTCTGGTGAGAAGATACTGCAGGGAGAGACTCTGAAGGGAAGACACTGCAGGGGAGAGACTGCAGGGGGAGACTGCTGGAGGGAAGAGACTGCAGGGAGAGACTGCTGGAGGTAAGAGACTGCAGGGGGAGAGACTTCAGGGGGAGACTACTGGAGGGAAGAGACTGCAGGGAGCGATTCTGTAGGGGAAAGACTGCAGGGAAAGACTGCTGGAGGGAAGAGATTGCAGGGGAGAGACTGCAGTGGGAGACTGCAGGGGGAGACTGCTGGAGAGATGAGACTGCAGGGAGAGACTGCTTGAGGGAAGAGACTGCAGCGGAGAGACTGCAGGGAGAGACTGCTGCAGAGAGGAGACTGCTGGGAGAGACTGCTGCAGGGAGAGACTGCAGGGGATAGACTGCAGGGAGAGACTGCTGGAGGGAAGAGACTGCAGGGAGAGACTGCAGGGGAGAGACTGCAGGGGAGACTGCTGGAGGGAAGAGACTGCAGGGGGATACTGCTGGAGAAAAGAGACTGCAGGGAGAGACTGCTGGAGGGAAGAGACTGCAGGGAGAGACTGCTGGAGGGAAGAGACTGCAGGGGAGAGACTGCGGGGGAGACTGCTGCGGTGAGAGACTGCAGGGAGAGACTGCAGGGGGAGACTGCTGGATGGAAGAGACTGCAGGGAGAGACTGCAGGGGGAGACTGCTGGAGGGAAGAGACTGCAGGGAGAGACTCTGGAGGGAAGAGACTACAGGGAGAGACTGCTGAAGGGAAGAAACTGCAGGGAGAGACTGCTGGAGGAAAGAGATTGCAGGGAGAGACTGCTGGAGGAAAGAGACTGCAGGGAGAGACTGCTGGAGGGAAGAGACTGCAGGGGGGACTGCTGGAGGGAAGAGACTGCAGGGGAGAGACTGCAATCGGAGAATGCTGGAGGGAAGAGACTGCAGGGGAGAGACTGCAGGGGGAGACTGCTGGAGGGAAGAGACTGCAAGGAGGGACTGCAGGGTGGAGACTGCTGGAGGGAAGAGACTCCAGGGAGAGACTGTAGGGAGAGACTGCGGGGGAGACTGCTGAAGGGAAGAGATTGCAGGGATAGACTGCTGGAGGAAAGAGACTGCAGGGAGAGACTGCTTGAGGGAAGAGACTGCATGGGAGAGACTGCAGGGAGAGACTGCAGGGGGAGACTGCTGGAGAGAGGAGACTGCAGGGAGAGACTGCAGGGGAGAGACTGCAGGGAGAGACTGCTGGAGGGAAGAGACTGCAAGGAGGGACTGCAGGGGGAGACTGCTGGAGGGAAGAGACTGCATGGAGAGACTGTAGGGAGAGACTGCGGGGGAGACTGCTGAAGGGAAGCGATTGCAGGGAGAGACTCTGGTGAGAAGATACTGCAGGGAGAGACTCTGAAGGGAAGACACTGCAGGGGAGAGACTGCAGGGGGAGACTGCTGGAGGGAAGAGACTGCAGCGAGAGACTGCTGGAGGTAAGAGACTGCAGGGGGAGACTGCTGGAGGAAAGAGACTGCAGGGGGAGAGACTGCAGGGGGAGACTGCTGGAAGGAAGAGACTGCAGGGGGCGATTCTGTAGGGGAAAGACTGCAGGGAGAGACTGCTGGAGGGAAGAGATTGCAGGGGAGAGACTGTAGGGAACAGACTGCAGGGGGGACTGCTGGAGGGAAGAGACTGCAGGAAGAGACTCTGGTGAGAAGATACTGCAGGGAGAGACTCTGAAGAGAAGACACTGCAGGGGAGAGACTGCAGGGGGAGACTGCTGGAGGGAAGAGACTGCAGGGAGAGATTGCTGGAGGTAAGAGACTGCAGGGGGAGACTGCTGGAGGAAAGAGACTGCAGGGGGAGAGACTGCAGGGGGAGACTGCTGGAAGGAAGAGACTGCAGGGGGCGATTCTGTAGGGGAAAGACTGCAGGGAGAGACTGCTGGAGGGAAGAGATTGCAGGGGAGAGACTGCAGGGAGAGACTGCTGCAGGGAAGTGACTGCAGGGAGAGACTGCAGGGGAGACTTCTGGAGGGAAGAGACTGCAGGGAGAGACTGCTGGAGGGAAGAGACTGCATGGGGAGACTGCTGGAGGGAAGAGACTACAGGAAGAGACTGCTGCAGGGAGAGACTGCAGGGGATAGACTGCAGGGAGAGACTGCAGGGAGAGACTGCTGCAGGGAAGTGACTGCAGGGAGAGACTGCAGGGGAGACTACTGGAGGGAAGAGACTGCAGGGAGAGACTGCTGGAGGGAAGAGACTGCATGGGGAGACTGCTGGAGGGAAGAGACTACAGGAAGAAACTGCTGCAGGGAGAGACTGCAGGGGATAGACTGCAGGGAGAGACTGCAGGGGGAGACTGCTGAAGGGAAGAGACTGCAGGGAGAGACTGCAGGGGAGACTACTGGAGGGAAGAGACTGCAGGGAGAGACTGCTGGAGGGAAGAGACTGCATGGGGAGACTGCTGGAGGGAAGAGACTACAGGAAGAGACTGCTGCGGGGAGAGACTGCAGGGGAGAGACTGCAGGGAGAGACTGCAGGGGGAGACTGCTGAAGGGAAGAGACTGCAGGGAGAGACTGCAGGCGGAGACTGCAGGAGGGAAGAGACTGCAGGGAGAGACTCTGGAGGGAAGAGACTACAGGGAGAGACTGCTGAAGGGAAGAGACTGCAGGGAGAGACTGCTGGAGGAAAGAGACTGCAGGGAGAGACTCTGGAGGGAAGAGACGACAGGGAGAGACTGCTTGAGGGAAGAGACTGCATGGGAGGGACTGCAGGGAGAGACTGCAGGGGGAGACTGCTGGAGAGAGGAGACTGCAGGGAGAGACTGCAGGGAAGAGACTGCAGGAGGGAAGAGACTGCAGGGAGAGATTGCAGGGGAGAGACTGCAGGGGAGACTGCTGGAGGGAAGAGACTGTAGGGAGAGACTGCTTGAGGGAAGAGACTGCAGGGGAGAGACTGCAGGGAGAGACTGCAGGGGTAGACTGCTAGAGAGAGGAGACTGCAGGGAGAGACTGCTGGAGGGATAGACTGCAGGGGAGAGACTGCAGGGGGAGACTGCTGGAGGGAAGTGACTGCAGGGAGAGACTGCAGGGGAGAGACTGCAGGGGAGACTACTGGAGGGAAGAAACTGCAGGGAGAGACTGCTGGAGGGAAGAGACTGCAGGGGAGAGACTGCATGGGGAGACTGCTGGAGGGAAGAGACTGCAGGAAGAGACTGCTGCGGGGAGAGACTGCAGGGGAGAGACTGCAGGGAGAGACTGCAGGGGGAGACTGCTGAAGGGAAGAGACTGCAGGGAGAGACTGCAGGCGGAGACTGCAGGAGGGAAGAGACTGCAGGGAGAGACTCTGGAGGGAAGAGACTACAGGGAGAGACTGCTGAAGGGAAGAGACTGCAGGGAGAGACTGCTGGAGGAAAGAGACTGCAGGGAGAGACTCTGGAGGGAAGAGACGACAGGGAGAGACTGCTTGAGGGAAGAGACTGCATGGGAGAGACTGCAGGGAGAGACTGCAGGGGGAGACTGCTGGAGAGAGGAGACTGCAGGGAGAGACTGCAGGGAAGAGACTGCAGGGAGAGACTGCAGGAGGGAAGAGACTGCAGGGAGAGACTGCAGGGGAGAGACTGCAGGGGAGACTGCTGGAGGGAAGAGACTGCAGGGAGGTACTGCTGGAGGAAAGAGACTGCAGGAAGAGACTGCTGGAGGGAAGAGACTGCAGGGGCGACTGCTGGAGGGAATAGACTGCAGGGGAGAGACAGCAGGGGGAGAATGCTGGAGGGAAGAGACTGCAGAGGAGAGACTGCAAGGGGAGACTGCTGGAGGGAAGAGACTGCAAGGAGGGACTGCAGGGGGAGACTGCTGGAGGGAAGAGACTGCAGGGAGAGACTGCTGGAGGGAAGAGACTGCAGCGGAGATACTGCAGCGGGAGACTGCTGGAGGGAAGAGACTGCAAGGATTGACTGCAGGGGGAGACTGCTGGAGGGAGGAGACTGCAGGGAGAGACTGTAGGGAGAGACTGCGGGGGAGACTGCTGAAGGGAAGAGATTACAGTGAGAGACTGCTGGAGGAAAGAGACTGCAGGGAGAGACTGCTGGAGGGAACAGACTGCAGGGGGGACTGCTGGAGGGAAGAGACTGCAGGGAGAGACTCTGGAGAGAAGATACTGCAGGGAGAGACTTTGAAGGGAAGACACTGCAGGAGAGAGACTGCAGGGGGAGACTGCTGGAGGGAAGAGACTGCAGGGAGGGACTGCTGGAAGTAAGAGACTGCAGGGAGAGACTCTGGAGGGAAGACACTGCAGGGAGAGATTGCAGGGGGAGACTTCTGGAGGGAAGAGACTGAGAGACTGCAGGGGGAGACTGCTGGAGGTAAGAGACTGCAAGGAGAGACTGCTGGAGGGAAGAGACTGCAGGGAGAGATTGCTGGAGGGAAGAGACTGCAAGGAGAGACTGCTGGAGGGAAGAGACTGCAGGGAGCGATTGCTGGAGGGAAGAGACTGCAGGGGAGAGACTGCAGGGGTTGACTGCTGGACGGAAGTGACTGCAGAGGAGAGACTGCAGGGGAGACTGCTGGAGGGAAGAGACTGCAGAGGAGAGACTGCAGGGGAGACTGCTGGAGGGAAGCGATTGCAGGGAGAGACAGCAGGGGGAGACTCTGGAGGGAAGAGACTGCAGGGAGAGACTGCTGGAGGGAAGAAACTGCAGTGGAGAGACTGCAGGGGGAGACTGCTGGAGGGAAGAGACTGCAGGAGAGAGACTGCAGGGAGAGACAGCAGGGGGAGACTGCTGGAGGGAAGAGAATGCAGGGAGAGACTGCTGGAGGGAAGAGACTGCAGGGGAGAGACTGCAGGGGGAGACTGCTGGAGGGAGGAGACTGCAGGGAGAGACTGCTGGAGGGAAGATACTACAGGGAGAGACTGCAGGGGGAGACTGCTGGAGAGAAGAGACTGCAGGGAGAGACTGCAGGGGAGAGACTGCGGGGGAGACT
Organism: Pleurodeles waltl; assembly: GCF_031143425.1. NCBI lineage: Eukaryota > Metazoa > Chordata > Amphibia > Caudata > Salamandridae > Pleurodeles > Pleurodeles waltl. The sequence goes on along the minus strand of NC_090437.1, from coordinate 1,351,134,393 downwards.
GCTGAAGGCAAGAAACTGCAGGGAGAGACTGCTGGAGGAAAGAGATTGCAGGGAGAGACTGCTGGAGGAAAGATACTGCAGGAAGAGACTGCTGGAGGGAAGAGACTGCAGGGGCAGGGGAGAGACTGCTGGGGGAGAATGCTGGAGGGAAGAGACTGCAGGGGAGAGACTGCATGGGGAGACTGCTGGAGGGAAGAGACTGCAAGGAGGGACTGCAGGGGGAGACTGCTGGAGGGAAGAGACTGCAGGGAGAGACTGTAGGGAGAGACTGCGGGGGAGACTGCTGAAGGGAAGCGATTGCAGGGAGAGACTGCTGGAGGAAAGAGACTGCAGGGAGAGACTGCTGGAGGGAACAGACTGCAGGGGGGACTGCTGGAGGAAAGAGACTGCAGGAAGAGACTCTGGTGAGAAGATACTGCAGGGAGAGGCTCTGAAAGGAAGACACTGCAGGGGAGAGACTGCAGGGGGAGACTGCTGGAGGGAAGAGACTGCAGGGAGAGACTGCTGGAGGTAAGAGACTGCAGGGAGAGACTGCTGGAAGAAAGAGACTGCAGGGGGAGAGACTGCAGGGGGAGACTGCTGGAGGGAAGAGACTGCAGGGAGCGATTCTGTAGGGGAAAGACTGCAGGGAGAGACTGCTGGAGGGAAGAGATTGCAGGGGAGAGACTGCAGGGGGAGACTGCAGGGGGAGACTGCTGGAGGGAAGAGACTGCAGGGGGGAGACAGCAGGGAGAGACTGCAGGGGTAGACTGCTACAGAGAGGAGACTGCAGGGAGAAACTGCTGCAGGGAGAGACTGCAGGGGATAGACTGCAGGGAGAAACTGCAGGGAGAGACTGCTGGAGGGAAGAGACTGCAGGGAGAGACTGCAGGGGAGAGACTGCAGGGGAGACTGCTGGAGGGAAGAGACTGCAGGGAGATACTGCTGGAGGAAAGAGACTGCAGGAGGGGACTGCTGGAGGGAAGAGACTGCAGGGAGAGACTGCTGGAGGGAAGAGACTGCAGGGGAGAGACTGCATGGGGAGACTGCTGGAGGGAGGAGACTGCAGGGAGAGACTGCTGCGGGGAGAGACTGCAGGGGAGAGACTGCAGGGAGAGACTGCAGGGGGATACTGCTGAAGGGAAGAGACTGCAGGGAGAGACTGCAGGCGGAGACTGCTGGAGGGAAGAGACTGCAGGGAGAGTCTCTTGAGGGAAGAGACTACAGGGAGAGACTGCTGAAGGGAAGAGACTGCAGGGAGAGACTGCTGGAGGAAAGAGATTGCAGGAAGAGACTGCTGGAGGAAAGAGACTGCAGGGAGAGACTGCTGGAGGGAAAAGACTGCAGGGGGGACTGCTGGAGGGAAGAGACTGCAGGGGAGAGACTGCAGGGGGAGAATGCTGGAGGGAAGAGACTGCAGGGGAGAGACTGCAGGGGAGAGACTGCAGGGGGAGACTGCTGGAGGGAAGAGACTGCAGGGTAGAGACTGCGGGGGAGAGACTGCAGGGGGAGACTGCTAGAGGGAAGAGACTGCAAGGAGGGACTGCAAAGGGAGACTGCTGGAGGGAAGAGACTGCAGGGAGAGACTGTAGGTAGAGACTGCAGGGGAGACTGCTGAAGGGAAGAGATTGCAGGGAGAGACTGCTGGAGGAAAGAGACTGCAGGGAGAGACTGCTGGAGGTAACAGATTGCAGGGGGGACTGCTGGAGGGAAGAGACTGCAGGAAGAGACTCTGGTGAGAAGATAATGGAGAGAGAGACTCTGAACGGAAGACACTGCAGGGGAGAGACTGCAGGGGGAGACTGCTGGAGGGAAGAGACTGCAGGGAGAGACTGCTGGAGGTAAGAGACTGCAGGGGGAGACTGCTGGAGGGAAGAGACTGCAGGGAGAGACTGCTGGAGGGAAGAGACTGCAGGGAGAGACTCTGGAGGGAGGACACTGCAGGGGAGAGACTGCATGGGGAGACTGCTGGAGGGAAGAGACTGCAAGGAGGGACTGCAGGGGGAGACTGCTGGAGGGAAGAGACTGCATGGAGAGACTGTAGGGAGAGACTGCGGGGGAGACTGCTGAAGGGAAGCAATTGCAGGGAGAGACTGCTGGAGGAAAGAGACTGCAGGGAGAGACTGCTGGAGGGAACAGACTACAGGGGGGACTGCTGGAGGGAAGAGACTGCAGGAAGAGACTCTGGTGAGAAGATACTGCAGGGAGAGACTCTAAAGGGAAGACACTGCAGGGGAGAGACTGCAGGGGGAGACTGCTGGAGGGAAGAGACTGCAGGGAGAGACTGCTGGAGGTAAGAGACTGCAGGGGGAGACTGCTGGAGGAAAGAGACTGCAGGGGGAGAGACTGCAGGGGGAGACTGCTGGAAGGAAGAGACTGCAGGGGGCGATTCTGTAGGGGAAAGACTGCAGGGAGAGACTGCTGGAGGGAAGAGATTGCAGGGGAGAGACTGTAGGGAACAGACTGCAGGGGGGACTGCTGGAGGGAAGAGACTGCAGGAAGAGACTCTGGTGAGAAGATACTGCAGGGAGAGACTCTGAAGAGAAGACACTGCAGGGGAGAGACTGCAGGGGGAGACTGCTGGAGGGAAGAGACTGCAGGGAGAGATTGCTGGAGGTAAGAGACTGCAGGGGGAGACTGCTGGAGGAAAGAGACTGCAGGGGGAGAGACTGCAGGGGGAGACTGCTGGAAGGAAGAGACTGCAGGGGGCGATTCTGTAGGGGAAAGACTGCAGGGAGAGACTGCTGGAGGGAAGAGATTGCAGGGGAGAGACTGCAGGGGGAGACTGCAGGGGGAGACTGCTGGAGGGAAGAGACTGTAGGTAGGGAGAAACTGCTTGAGGGAAGAGACTGCAGGGGAGAGACTGCAGGGAGAGACTGTATGGGTAGACTGCTAGAGAGAGGAGACTGCAGGGAGAAACTGCTGCAGGGAGAGACTGCAGGGGATAGACTGCAGGGAGAGACTGCAGGGAGAGACTGCTGCAGGGAAGTGACTGCAGGGAGAGACTGCAGGGGAGACTACTGGAGGGAAGAGACTGCAGGGAGAGACTGCTGGAGGGAAGAGACTGCATGGGGAGACTGCTGGAGGGAAGAGACTACAGGAAGAGACTGCTGCGGGGAGAGACTGCAGGGGAGAGACTGCAGGGAGAGACTGCAGGGGGAGACTGCTGAAGGGAAGAGACTGCAGGGAGAGACTGCAGGCGGAGACTGCAGGAGGGAAGAGACTGCAGGGAGAGACTCTGGAGGGAAGAGACTACAGGGAGAGACTGCTGAAGGGAAGAGACTGCAGGGAGAGACTGCTGGAGGAAAGAGACTGCAGGGAGAGACTCTGGAGGGAAGAGACGACAGGGAGAGACTGCTTGAGGGAAGAGACTGCATGGGAGGGACTGCAGGGAGAGACTGCAGGGGGAGACTGCTGGAGAGAGGAGACTGCAGGGAGAGACTGCAGGGAAGAGACTGCAGGAGGGAAGAGACTGCAGGGAGAGATTGCAGGGGAGAGACTGCAGGGGAGACTGCTGGAGGGAAGAGACTGTAGGGAGAGACTGCTTGAGGGAAGAGACTGCAGGGGAGAGACTGCAGGGAGAGACTGCAGGGGTAGACTGCTAGAGAGAGGAGACTGCAGGGAGAGACTGCTGGAGGGAGAGACTGCAGGGGAGAGACTGCAGGGGGAGACTGCTGGAGGGAAGTGACTGCAGGGAGAGACTGCAGGGGAGAGACTGCAGGGGAGACTACTGGAGGGAAGAAACTGCAGGGAGAGACTGCTGGAGGGAAGAGACTGCAGGGGAGAGACTGCATGGGGAGACTGCTGGAGGGAAGAGACTGCAGGAAGAGACTGCTGCGGGGAGAGACTGCAGGGGAGAGACTGCAGGGAGAGACTGCAGGGGGAGACTGCTGAAGGGAAGAGACTGCAGGGAGAGACTGCAGGCGGAGACTGCAGGAGGGAAGAGACTGCAGGGAGAGACTCTGGAGGGAAGAGACTACAGGGAGAGACTGCTGAAGGGAAGAGACTGCAGGGAGAGACTGTTGGAGGAAAGAGACTGCAGGGAGAGACTCTGGAGGGAAGAGACGACAGGGAGAGACTGCTTGAGGGAAGAGACTGCATGGGAGAGACTGCAGGGAGAGACTGCAGGGGGAGACTGCTGGAGAGAGGAGACTGCAGGGAGAGACTGCAGGGAAGAGACTGCAGGGAGAGACTGCAGGAGGGAAGAGACTGCAGGGAGAGACTGCAGGGGAGAGACTGCAGGGGAGACTGCTGGAGGGAAGAGACTGCAGGGAGGAACTGCTGGAGGAAAGAGACTGCAGGAAGAGACTGCTGGAGGGAAGAGACTGCAGGGGCGACTGCTGGAGGGAATAGACTGCAGGGGAGAGACAGCAGGGGGAGAATGCTGGAGGGAAGAGACTGCAGAGGAGAGACTGCAAGGGGAGACTGCTGGAGGGAAGAGACTGCAAGGAGGGACTGCAGGGGGAGACTGCTGGAGGGAAGAGACTGCAGGGAGAGACTGCTGGAGGGAAGAGACTGCAGCGGAGATACTGCAGCGGGAGACTGCTGGAGGGAAGAGACTGCAAGGATTGACTGCAGGGGGAGACTGCTGGAGGGAGGAGACTGCAGGGAGAGACTGTAGGGAGAGACTGCGGGGGAGACTGCTGAAGGGAAGAGATTACAGTGAGAGACTGCTGGAGGAAAGAGACTGCAGGGAGAGACTGCTGGAGGGAACAGACTGCAGGGGGGACTGCTGGAGGGAAGAGACTGCAGGGAGAGACTCTGGAGAGAAGATACTGCAGGGAGAGACTTTGAAGGGAAGACACTGCAGGAGAGAGACTGCAGGGGGAGACTGCTGGAGGGAAGAGACTGCAGGGAGGGACTGCTGGAGGTAAGAGACTGCAGGGAGAGACTCTGGAGGGAAGACACTGCAGGGAGAGATTGCAGGGGGAGACTTCTGGAGGGAAGAGACTGAGAGACTGCAGGGGGAGACTGCTGGAGGTAAGAGACTGCAAGGAGAGACTGCTGGAGGGAAGAGACTGCAGGGAGAGATTGCTAGAGGGAAGAGACTGCAAGGAGAGACTGCTGGAGGGAAGAGACTGCAGGGAGCGATTGCTGGAGGGAAGAGACTGCAGGGGAGAGACTGCAGGGGTTGACTGCTGGACGGAAGTGACTGCAGAGGAGAGACTGCAGGGGAGACTGCTGGAGGGAAGAGACTGCAGAGGAGAGACTGCAGGGGAGACTGCTGGAGGGAAGCGATTGCAGGGAGAGACAGCAGGGGGAGACTCTGGAGGGAAGAGACTTCAGGGAGAGACTGCTGGAGGGAAGAAACTGCAGTGGAGAGACTGCAGGGGGAGACTGCTGGAGGGAAGAGACTGCAGGAGAGAGACTGCAGGGAGAGACAGCAGGGGGAGACTGCTGGAGGGAAGAGAATGCAGGGAGAGACTGCTGGAGGGAAGAGACTGCAGGGGAGAGACTGCAGGGGGAGACTGCTGGAGGGAGGAGACTGCAGGGAGAGACTGCTGGAGGGAAGATACTACAGGGAGAGACTGCAGGGGGAGACTGCTGGAGAGAAGAGACTGCAGGGAGAGACTGCAGGGGAGAGACTGCGGGGGAGACTGCTGAAGGCAAGAAACTGCAGGGAGAGACTGCTGGAGGAAAGAGATTGCAGGGAGAGACTGCTGGAGGAAAGATACTGCAGGAAGAGACTGCTGGAGGGAAGAGACTGCAGGGGCAGGGGAGAGACTGCTGGGGGAGAATGCTGGAGGGAAGAGACTGCAGGGGAGAGACTGCATGGGGAGACTGCTGGAGGGAAGAGACTGCAAGGAGGGACTGCAGGGGGAGACTGCTGGAGGGAAGAGACTGCAGGGAGAGACTGTAGGGAGAGACTGCGGGGGAGACTGCTGAAGGGAAGCGATTGCAGGGAGAGACTGCTGGAGGAAAGAGACTGCAGGGAGAGACTGCTGGAGGGAACAGACTGCAGGGGGGACTGCTGGAGGAAAGAGACTGCAGGAAGAGACTCTGGTGAGAAGATACTGCAGGGAGAGACTCTGAAAGGAAGACACTGCAGGGGAGAGACTGCAGGGGGAGACTGCTGGAGGGAAGAGACTGCAGGGAGAGACTGCTGGAGGTAAGAGACTGCAGGGAGAGACTGCTGGAAGAAAGAGACTGCAGGGGGAGAGACTGCAGGGGGAGACTGCTGGAGGGAAGAGACTGCAGGGAGCGATTCTGTAGGGGAAAGACTGCAGGGAGAGACTACTGGAGGGAAGAGATTGCAGGGGAGAGACTGCAGGGGGAGACTGCAGGGGGAGACTGCTGGAGGGAAGAGACTGCAGGGGGGAGACAGCAGGGAGAGACTGCAGGGGTAGACTGCTACAGAGAGGAGACTGCAGGGAGAAACTGCTGCAGGGAGAGACTGCAGGGGATAGACTGCAGGGAGAAACTGCAGGGAGAGACTGCTGGAGGGAAGAGACTGCAGGGAGAGACTGCAGGGGAGAGACTGCAGGGGAGACTGCTGGAGGGAAGAGACTGCAGGGAGATACTGCTGGAGGAAAGAGACTGCAGGAGGGGACTGCTGGAGGGAAGAGACTGCAGGGAGAGACTGCTGGAGGGAAGAGACTGCAGGGGAGAGACTGCATGGGGAGACTGCTGGAGGGAGGAGACTGCAGGGAGAGACTGCTGCGGGGAGAGACTGCAGGGGAGAGACTGCAGGGAGAGACTGCAGGGGGATACTGCTGAAGGGAAGAGACTGCAGGGAGAGACTGCAGGCGGAGACTGCTGGAGGGAAGAGACTGCAGGGAGAGTCTCTTGAGGGAAGAGACTACAGGGAGAGACTGCTGAAGGGAAGAGACTGCAGGGAGAGACTGCTGGAGGAAAGAGATTGCAGGAAGAGACTGCTGGAGGAAAGAGACTGCAGGGAGAGACTGCTGGAGGGAAAAGACTGCAGGGGGGACTGCTGGAGGGAAGAGACTGCAGGGGAGAGACTGCAGGGGGAGAATGCTGGAGGGAAGAGACTGCAGGGGAGAGACTGCAGGGGAGAGACTGCAGGGGGAGACTGCTGGAGGGAAGAGACTGCAGGGTAGAGACTGCGGGGGAGAGACTGCAGGGGGAGACTGCTAGAGGGAAGAGACTGCAAGGAGGGACTGCAAAGGGAGACTGCTGGAGGGAAGAGACTGCAGGGAGAGACTGTAGGTAGAGACTGCAGGGGAGACTGCTGAAGGGAAGAGATTGCAGGGAGAGACTGCTGGAGGAAAGAGACTGCAGGGAGAGACTGCTGGAGGTAACAGATTGCAGGGGGGACTGCTGGAGGGAAGAGACTGCAGGAAGAGACTCTGGTGAGAAGATAATGGAGAGAGAGACTCTGAACGGAAGACACTGCAGGGGAGAGACTGCAGGGGGAGACTGCTGGAGGGAAGAGACTGCAGGGAGAGACTGCTGGAGGTAAGAGACTGCAGGGGGAGACTGCTGGAGGGAAGAGACTGCAGGGAGAGACTGCTGGAGGGAAGAGACTGCAGGGAGAGACTCTGGAGGGAGGACACTGCAGGGGAGAGACTGCAGGGGGAGACTGCTGGAGGGAAGAGACTGAGAGACTGCAGGGGGAGACTGCTGGAGGGAAGAGACTGCAAGGAGAGACTGCTGGAGGGAAGAGACTGTAGAGAGCGATTGCTGGAGGGAAGAGACTGCAAGAAGAGACTGCTGGAGGGAAGAGACTGCAGGGAGAGATTGCTGGTGGAAAGAGACTGCAGGGGAGAGACTACAGGGGGAGACTGCTGGAGGGAAGAGACTGCAGAGAGAGACTGCAGGAGAGAGACTGTGGGCGAGACTGCTGAAGGGAAGAGACTGCAGGGAGAGACTGCTGGAGGAAAGAGATTGCAGGGAGAGACTGCTGTAGGAAAGAGACTGCAGGGAGAGACTGCTGGAGGGAAAAGACTGCAGGGGGACTGCTGGAGGGAAGAGACTGCAGGGGATAGACTGCGGGGGGAGACTGCTGAAGGGAGGAGACTGCAGGGAGAGACTGCTGCGGGGAGAGACTGCAGGGAGAGACTGCAGGGGGAGACTGCTGGATGGAAGAGACTGCAGGGAAGACTGCAGGGGGAGACTGCTGGAGGGAAGAGACTGCAGGGGAGAGACTCTCGAGGAAAGAGACTGCAGGGGGAGAGACTGCTTGAGGGAAGAGACTGCAGGGAGCGATTTTGTAGGGGAATGACTGCAGGGATAGACTGCTGGAGGGAAGAGATTGCAGGGGAGAGACTGCAGGGGGAGACTGCAGGGGGAGACTGCAGGGAGAGACTGCTTCAGGGAAGAGACTGCAGGGGAGAGACTGCAGGGAGAGACTGCAGGGGGAGACTGCTGGAGAGAGGAGACTGCAGGGAGAGACTGCTGCAGGGAGAGACTGCAGGGGATAGACTGCAGGGAGAGACTGCAGGGAGAGACTGCTGGAGGGAAGAGACTGCAGACACAGACTGCAGGGGAGAGACTGCAGGGGAGACTGCTGGAGGGAAGAGACTGCAGGGAGATTTTGCTGGAGGAAAGAGACTGCAGGGGGAGACTGCTGGAGGGAAGAGACTGCAGGGAGAGACTGCTGGAGGGAAGTGACTGCAGGGAGAGACTGCAGGGAGAGACTGCTGGAGGGAAGTGACTGCAGGGAGAGACTGCAGGGGAGAGACTTCAGGGGAGACTACTGGAGGGAAGAGACTGCAGGGAGAGACTGCTGGAGGGAAGAGACTGCAGGGGAGAGACTGCATGGGGAGACTGCTGGAGGGAAGAGACTGCAGGAAGAGACTGCTGCGGGGAGAGACTGCAGAGGAGAGACTGCAGGGAGAGACTGCAGGGGGAGACTGCTGAAGGGAAGAGACTGCAGGGAGAGACTGCAGGCGGAGACTGCAGGAGGGAAGAGACTGCAGGGAGAGACTCTGGAGGGAAGAGACTACAGGGAGAGACTGCTGAAGGGAAGAGACTGCAGGGAGAGACTGCTGGAGGAAAGAGACTGCAGGGAGAGACTCTGGAGGGAAGAGACGACAGGGAGAGACTGCTTGAGGGAAGAGACTGCATGGGACAGACTGCAGGGAGAGACTGCAGGGGGAGACTGCTGGAGAGAGGAGACTGCAGGGAGAGACTGCAGGGATGAGACTGCAGGGAGAGACTGCAGGAGGGAAGAGACTGCAGGGAGAGACTGCAGGGGAGAGACTGCAGGGGAGACTGCTGGAGGGAAGAGACTGCAGGGAGATACTGCTGGAGGAAAGAGACTGCAGGAAGAGACTGCTGGAGGGAAGAGACTGCAGGGGCGACTGCTGGAGGGAATAGACTGCAGGGGAGAGACAGCAGGGGGAGAATGCTGGAGGGAAGAGACTGCAGAGGAGAGACTGCAAGGGGAGACTGCTGGAGGGAAGAGACTGCAAGGAGGGACTGCAGGGGGAGACTGCTGGAGGGAAGAGACTGCAGGGAGAGACTGCTGGAGGGAAGAGACTGCAGCGGAGATACTGCAGCGGGAGACTGGTGGAGGGAAGAGACTGCAAGGATTGATTGCAGGGGGAGACTGCTGGAGGGAGGAGACTGCAGGGAGAGACTGTAGGGAGAGACTGCGGGGGAGACTGCTGAAGGGAAGAGATTACAGTGAGAGACTGCTGGAGGAAAGAGACTGCACGGAGAGACTGCTGGAGGGAACAGACTGCAGGGGGGACTGCTGGAGGGAAGAGACTGCAGGGAGAGACTCTGGAGAGAAGATACTGCAGGGAGAGACTTTGAAGGGAAGACACTGCAGGAGAGAGACTGCAGGAGGAGACTGCTGGAGGGAAGAGACTGCAGGGAGAGACTGCTGGAGGTAAGAGACTGCAGGGAGAGACTCTGGAGGGAAGACACTGCAGGGAGAGATTGCAGGGGGAGACTTCTGGAGGGAAGAGACTGAGAGACTGCAGGGGGAGACTGCTGGAGGTAAGAGACTGCAAGGAGAGACTGCTGGAGGGAAGAGACTGCAGGGAGAGATTGCTGGAGGGAAGAGACTGCAAGGAGAGACTGCTGGAGGGAAGAGACTGCAGGGAGCGATTGCTGGAGGGAAGAGACTGCAGGGGAGAGACTGCAGGGGTTGACTGCTGGACGGAAGTGACTGCAGAGGAGAGACTGCAGGGGAGACTGCTGGAGGGAAGAGACTGCAGAGGAGAGACTGCAGGGGAGTCTGCTGGAGGGAAGCGATTGCAGGGAGAGACAGCAGGGGGAGACTCTGGAGGGAAGAGACTGCAGGGAGAGACTGCTGGAGGGAAGAAACTGCAGTGGAGAGACTGCAGGGGGAGACTGATGGAGGGAAGAGACTGCAGGAGGAGACTGCTGGAGGGAAGAGACTGCAGGAGAGAGACTGCAGGGAGAGACAGCAGGGGGAGACTGCTGGAGGGAAGAGAATGCAGGGAGAGACTGCTGGAGGGAAGAGACTGCAGGGGAGAGACTGCAGGGGGAGACTGCTGGAGGGAGGAGACTGCAGGGAGAGACTGCTGGAGGGAAGATACTACAGGGAGAGACTGCAGGGGGAGACTGCTGGAGAGAAGAGACTGCAGGGAGAGACTGCAGGGGAGAGACTGCGGGGGAGACTGCTGAAGGCAAGAGACTGCAGGGAGAGACTGCTGGAGGAAAGAGATTGCAGGGAGAGACTGCTGGAGGAAAGAGACTGCAGGAAGAGACTGCTGGAGGGAAGAGACTGCGGGGGCGACTGCTGGAGGGAATAGACTGCAGGGGAGAGACTGCTGGGGGAGAATGCTGGAGGGAAGAGACTGCAGGGGAGAGACTGCATGGGGAGACTGCTGGAGGGAAGAGACTGCAAGGAGGGACTGCAGGGGGAGACTGCTGGAGGGAAGAGACTGCAGGGAGAGACTGTAGGGAGAGACTGCGGGGGAGACTGCTGAAGGGAAGCGATTGCAGGGAGAGACTGCTGGAGGAAAGAGACTGCAGGGAGAGACTGCTGGAGGAAAGAGACTGCAGGAAGAGACTCTGGTGAGAAGATACTGCAGGGAGAGACTCTGAAAGGAAGACACTGCAGGGGAGAGACTGCAGGGGGAGACTGCTGGAGGGAAGAGACTGCAGGGAGAGACTGCTGGAGGTAAGAGACTGCAGGGAGAGACTGCTGGAAGAAAGAGACTGCAGGGGGAGAGACTGCAGGGGGAGACTGCTGGAGGGAAGAGACTGCAGGGAGCGATTCTGTAGGGGAAAGACTGCAGGGAGAGACTGCTGGAGGGAAGAGATTGCAGGGGAGAGACTGCAGGGGGAGACTGCAGAGGGAGACTGCTGGATGGAAGAGACTGCAGGGGGGAGACAGCAGGGAGAGACTGCAGGGGTAGACTGCTACAGAGAGGAGACTGCAGGGAGAAACTGCTGCAGGGAGAGACTGCAGGGGATAGACTGCAGGGAGAGACTGCAGGGAGAGACTGCTGGAGGGAAGAGACTGCAGGGAGAGACTGCAGGGGAGAGACTGCAGGGGAGACTGCTGGAGGGAAGAGACTGCAGGTAGAGACTGCTGGAGGGAAGAGACTCCAGGGAGAGACGCTGGAGGGACGACACTGTAGGGGAGACACTGCAGGGGGAGACTGCTGGAGGGAAGAGACTGCGGGGGGGACTGCTGGAGGGAAGAGACTGCAGGGGAGACTCTGGGGGAGGAGACTGCAGGGAGAGACTGCTGGAGGGAAGAAACTGCAGGGGAGAGACTGCAGGGGTTGACTGCTGGAGGGAAGAGACTGCAGGAGGAGACTGCTGGAGGGAAGAGACTGCAGAGGAGAGACTGCAGGGGGAGACTGCTGGAGGGAAGCGATTGCAGGGAGAGACAGCAGGGGGAGACTCTGGAGGGAAGAGACTGCAGTGGAGAGACTGCAGGGGGAGACTGATGGAGGGAAGAGACTACAGGAGGAGACTGCTGGAGGGAAGAGACTGCAGGAGAGAGACTGCAGGGAGAGACTGCAGTGGGAGACCGCTGGAGGGAAGAGACTGCAGGGAGAGATTGCTGGAGGGAAAAGACTGCAGGGGAGAGACTGCAGGCGGAGACTGCTGGAGGGAGGAGACTGCAGAGAGAGACTGCTGGAGGGAAGATACTACAGGGAGAGACTGCAGGGGGAGACTGCTGGAGGGAAGAGACTGCAGGGGAGAGACTGCAGGGGGAGACTGCTGGAGGGAAGAGACTGCAAGGAGGGACTGCAGGGGGAGACTGCTGTAGGGAAGAGACTGCAGGGAGAGACTTTAGGGAGAGACTGCGGGGGAGACTGCTGAAGGGAAGAGATTGCAGGGAGAAACTGCTGGAGGAAAGAGACTGCAGGGAGAGACTGCTGGAGGGAACAGACTGCAAGGGGGACTGCTGGAGTGAAGAGAATGCAGGAAGAGACTCTGGTGAGAAGATACTGCAGGGAGAGACACTGAAGGGAAGACACTGCAGGGGAGAGACTGCAGGGGGAGACTGCTGGAGGGAAGAGACTGCAGGGAGAGACTGCTGGAGGTAAGAGACTGCAGGGGGAGAGACTTCAGGGGGAGACTACTGGAGGGAAGAGACTGCAGGGAGCGATTCTGTAGGGGAAAGACTGCAGGGAAAGACTGCTGGAGGGAAGAGATTGCAGGGGAGAGACTGCAGGGGGAGACTGCAGGGGGAGACTGCTGGAGAGATGAGACTGCAGGGAGAGACTGCTTGAGGGAAGAGACTGCAGCGGAGAGACTGCAGGGAGAGACTGCAGTGAGAGACTGCTGCAGAGAGGAGACTGCTGGGAGAGACTGCTGCAGGGAGAGACTGCAGGGGATAGACTGCAGGGAGAGACTGCTGGAGGGAAGAGACTGCAGGGAGAGACTGCAGGGGAGAGACTGCAGGGGAGACTGCTGGAGGGAAGAGACTGCAGGGGGATACTGCTGGAGAAAAGAGACTGCAGGGAGAGACTGCTGGATGAAGAGACTGCAGGGAGAGACTGCTGGAGGGAACAGACTGCAGGGGAGAGACTGCGGGGGGAGACTGCTGCGGGGAGAGACTGCAGGGAGAGACTGCAGGGGGAGACTGCTGGATGGAAGAGACTGCAGGGAGAGACTGCAGGGGGAGACTGCTGGAGGGAAGAGACTGCAGGGAGAGACTCTGGAGGGAAGAGACTACAGGGAGAGAATGCTGAAGGGAAGAAACTGCAGGGAGAGACTGCTGGAGGAAAGAGATTGCAGGGAGAGACTGCTGGAGGAAAGAGACTGCAGGGAGAGACTGCTGGAGGGAAGAGACTGCAGGGGGGACTGCTGGAGGGAAGAGACTGCAGGGGAGAGACTGCAATCGGAGAATGCTGGAGGGAAGAGACTGCAGGGGAGAGACTGCAGGGGGAGACTGCTGGAGGGAAGAGACTGCAAGGAGGGACTGCAGGGTGGAGACTGCTGGAGGGAAGAGACTCCAGGGAGAGACTGCGGGGGAGACTGCTGAAGGGAAGAGATTGCAGGGATAGACTGCTGGAGGAAAGAGACTGCAGGGAGAGACTGCTTGAGGGAAGAGACTGCATGGGAGAGACTGCAGGGAGAGACTGCAGGGGGAGACTGCTGGAGAGAGGAGACTGCAGGGAGAGACTGCAGGGGAGAGACTGCAGGGAGAGACTGCTGGAGGGAAGAGACTGCAAGGAGGGACTGCAGGGGGAGACTGCTGGAGGGAAGAGACTGCATGGAGAGACTGTAGGGAGAGACTGCGGGGGAGACTGCTGAAGGGAAGCGATTGCAGGGAGAGACTCTGGTGAGAAGATACTGCAGGGAGAGACTCTGAAGGGAAGACACTGCAGGGGAGAGACTGCAGGGGGAGACTGCTGGAGGGAAGAGACTGCAGGGAGAGACTGCTGGAGGTAAGAGACTGCAGGGGGAGACTGCTGGAGGAAAGAGACTGCAGGGGGAGAGACTGCAGGGGGAGACTGCTGGTAGGAAGAGACTGCAGGGGGCGATTCTGTAGGGGAAAGACTGCAGGGAGAGACTGCTGGAGGGAAGAGATTGCAGGGGAGAGACTGTAGGGAACAGACTGCAGGGGGGACTGCTGGAGGGAAGAGACTGCAGGAAGAGACTCTGGTGAGAAGATACTGCAGGGAGAGACTCTGAAGGGAAGACACTGCAGGGGAGAGACTGCAGGGGGAGACTGCTGGAGGGAAGAGACTGCAGGGAGAGATTGCTGGAGGTAAGAGACTGCAGGGGGAGACTGCTGGAGGAAAGAGACTGCAGGGGGAGAGACTGCAGGGGGAGACTGTTTGAAGGAAGAGACTGCAGGGGGCGATTCTGTAGGGGAAAGACTGCAGGGAGAGACTGCTGGAGGGAAGAGATTGCAGGGGAGAGACTGCAGGGGGAGACTGCAGGGGGAGACTGCTGGAGGGAAGAGACTGTAGGTAGGGAGAGACTGCTTGAGGGAAGAGACTGCAGGGGAGAGACTGCAGGGAGAGACTGTATGGGTAAACTGCTAGAGAGAGGAGACTGCAGGGAGAAACTGCTGCAGGGAGAGACTGCAGGGGATAGACTGCAGGGAGAGACTGCAGGGAGAGACTGCTGGAGGGAAGTGACTGCAGGGAGAGACTGCTGCGGGGAGAGACTGCAGGGGAGAGACTGCAGGGAGAGACTGCAGGGGGAGACTGCTGAAGGGAAGAGACTGCAGGGAGAGACTGCAGGCGGAGACTGCAGGAGGGAAGAGACTGCAGGGAGAGACTCTGGAGGGAAGAGACTACAGGGAGAGACTGCTGAAGGGAAGAGACTGCAGGGAGAGACTGCTGGAGGAAAGAGACTGCAGGGAGAGACTCTGGAGGGAAGAGACGACAGGGAGAGACTGCTTGAGGGAAGAGACTGCATGGGAGAGACTGCAGGGAGAGACTGCAGGGGGAGACTGCTGGAGAGAGGAGACTGCAGGGAGAGACTGCAGGAGTGAAGAGACTGCAGGGAGAGACTGCAGGGGAGAGACTGCAGGGGAGACTGCTGGAGGGAAGAGACTGTAGGGAGAGACTGCTTGAGGGAAGAGACTGCAGGGGAGAGACTGCAGGGAGAGACTGCAGGGGTAGACTGCTAGAGAGAGGAGACTGCAGGGAGAGACTGCTGGAGGGAGAGACTGCAGGGGAGAGACTGCAGGGGGAGACTGCTGGAGGGAAGAGACTGCAGGGAGAGACTGCTGGAGGGAAGTGACTGCAGGGAGAGACTGCAGGGGAGAGACTGCAGGGGAGACTACTGGAGGGAAGAAACTGCAGGGAGAGACTGCTGGAGGGAAGAGACTGCAGGGGAGAGACTGCATGGGGAGACTGCTGGAGGGAAGAGACTGCAGGAAGAGACTGCTGCGGGGAGAGACTGCAGGGGAGAGACTGCAGGGAGAGACTGCAGGGGAGACTGCTGAAGGGAAGAGACTGCAGGGAGAGACTGCAGGCGGAGACTGCAGGAGGGAAGAGACTGCAGGGAGAGACTCTGGAGGGAAGAGACTACAGGGAGAGACTGCTGAAGGGAAGAGACTGCAGGGAGAGACTGCTGGAGGAAAGAGACTGCAGGGAGAGACTCTGGAGGGAAGAGACGACAGGGAGAGACTGCAGGGAGAGACTGCAGGGGGAGACTGCTGGAGAGAGGAGACTGCAGGGAGAGACTGCAGGGAAGAGACTGCAGGGAGAGACTGCAGGAGGGAAGAGACTGCAGGGAGAGACTGCAGGGGAGAGACTGCAGGGGAGACTGCTGGAGGGAAGAGACTGCAGGGAGGTACTGCTGGAGGAAAGAGACTGCAGGAAGAGACTGCTGGAGGGAAGAGACTGCAGGGGCGACTGCTGGAGGGAATAGACTGCAGGGGAGAGACAGCAGGGGGAGAATGCTGGAGGGAAGAGACTGCAGAGGAGAGACTGCAAGGGGAGACTGCTGGAGGGAAGAGACTGCAAGGAGGGACTGCAGGGGGAGACTGCTGGAGGGAAGAGACTGCAGGGAGAGACTGCTGGAGGGAAGAGACTGCAGCGGAGATACTGCAGCGGGAGACTGCTGGAGGGAAGAGATTGCAAGGATTGACTGCAGGGGGAGACTGCTGGAGGGAGGAGACTGCAGGGAGAGACTGTAGGGAGAGACTGCGGGGGAGACTGCTGAAGGGAAGAGATTACAGTGAGAGACTGCTGGAGGAAAGAGACTGCAGGGAGAGACTGCTGGAGGGAACAGGCTGCAGGGGGGACTGCTGGAGGGAAGAGACTGCAGGGAGAGACTCTGGAGAGAAGATACTGCAGGGAGAGACTTTGAATGGAAGACACTGCAGGAGAGAGACTGCAGGGGGAGACTGCTGGAGGGAAGAGACTGCAGGGAGGGACTGCTGGAGGTAAGAGACTGCAGGGAGAGACTCTGGAGGGAAGACACTGCAGGGAGAGATTGCAGGGGGAGACTTCTGGAGGGAAGAGACTGAGAGACTGCAGGGGGAGACTGCTGGAGGTAAGAGACTGCAAGGAGAGACTGCTGGAAGGAAGAGACTGCAGGGAGAGATTGCTGGAGGGAAGAGACTGCAAGGAGAGACTGCTGGAGGGAAGAGACTGCAGGGAGCGATTGCTGGAGGGAAGAGACTGCAGGGGAGAGACTGCAGGGGTTGATTGCTGGACGGAAGTGACTGCAGAGGAGAGACTGCAGGGGAGACTGCTGGAGGGAAGAGACTGCAGAGGAGAGACTGCAGGGGAGACTGCTGGAGGGAAGCGATTGCAGGGAGAGACAGCAGGGGGAGACTCTGGAGGGAAGAGACTGCAGGGAGAGACTGCTGGAGGGAAGAAACTGCAGTGGAGAGACTGCAGGGGGAGACTGATGGAGGGAAGAGACTGCAGGAGGAGACTGCTGGAGGGAAGAGACTGCAGGAGAGAGACTGCAGGGAGAGACAGCAGGGGGAGACTGCTGGAGGGAAGAGAATGCAGGGAGAGACTGCTGGAGGGAAGAGACTGCAGGGGAGAGACTGCAGGGGGAGACTGCTGGAGGGAGGAGACTGCAGGGAGAGACTGCTGGAGGGAAGATACTACAGGGAGAGACTGCAGGGGGAGACTGCTGGAGAGAAGAGACTGCAGGGAGAGACTGCAGGGGAGAGACTGCGGGGGAGACTGCTGAAGGCAAGAGACTGCAGGGAGAGACTGCTGGAGGAAAGAGATTGCAGGGAGAGACTGCTGGAGGAAAGATACTGCAGGAAGAGACTGCTGGAGAGAAGAGACTGCAGGGGCGACTGCTGGAGGGAATAGACTGCAGGGGAGAGACTGCTGGGGGAGAATGCTGGAGGGAAGAGACTGCAGGGGAGAGACTGCATGGGGAGACTGCTGGAGGGAAGAGACTGCAAGGAGAGACTGCAGGGGGAGACTGCTGGAGGGAAGAGACTGCAGGGAGAGACTGTAGGGAGAGACTGCGGGGGAGACTTCTGAAGGGAAGCGATTGCAGGGAGAGACTGCTGGAGGAAAGAGACTGCAGGGAGAGACTGCTGGAGGGAACAGACTGCAGGGGGGACTGCTGGAGGAAAGAGACTGCAGGAAGAGACTCTGGTGAGAAGATACTGCAGGGAGAGACTCTGAAAGGAAGACACTGCAGGGGAGAGACTGCAGGGGGAGACTGCTGGAGGGAAGAGACTGCAGGGAGAGACTGCTGGAGGTAAGAGACTGCAGGGGGAGACTGCTGGAAGAAAGAGACTGCAGGGGGAGAGACTGCAGGGGGAGACTGCTGGAGGGAAGAGACTGCAGGGAGCGATTCTGTAGCGGAAAGACTGCAGGGAGAGACTGCTGGAGGGAAGAGATTGCAGGGGAGAGACTGCAGGGGGAGACTGCAGGGGGAGACTGCTGGAGGGAAGAGACTGCAGGGGGGAGACAGCAGGGAGAGACTGCAGGGGTAGACTGCTACAGAGAGGAGACTGCAGGGAGAAACTGCTGCAGGGAGAGACTGCAGGGGATAGACTGCAGGGAGAGACTGCAGGGAGAGACTGCTGGAGGGAAGAGACTGCAGGGAGAGACTGCAGGGGAGAGACTGCAGGGGAGACTGCTGGAGGGAAGAGACTGCAGGGAGATACTGCTGGAGGAAAGAGACTGCAGGTGGGGACTGCTGGAGGGAAGAGACTGCAGGGAGAGACTGCTGGAGGGAAGAGACTGCAGGGGAGAGACTGCATGGGGAGACTGCTGGAGGAAGGAGACTGCAGGAAGAGACTGCTGCGGGGAGAGACTGCAGGGGAGAGACTGCAGGGAGAGACTGCAGGGGGATACTGCTGAAGGGAAGAGACTGCAGGGAGAGACTGCAGGCGGAGACTGCTGGAGGGAAGAGACTGCAGGGAGAGACTCTTGAGGGAAGAGACTACAGGGAGAGACTGCTGAAGGGAAGAGACTGCAGGGAGAGACTGCTGGAGGAAAGAGACTGCAGGGAGAGACTGCTAGAGGGAAAAGACTGCAGGGGGGACTGCTGGAGGGAAGAGACTGCAGGGGAGAGACTGCAGGGGGAGAATGCTGGAGGGAAGAGACTGCAGGGGAGAGACTGCAGGGGAGAGACTGCAGGGGGAGACTGCTAGAGGGAAGAGACTGCAAGGAGGGACTGCAAGGGGAGACTGCTGGAGGGAAGAGACTGCAGGGAGAGACTGTAGGTAGAGACTGCAGGGGAGACTGCTGAAGGGAAGAGATTGCAGGGAGAGACTGCTGGAGGAAAGAGACTGCAGGGAGAGACTGCTGGAGGTAACAGATTGCAGGCGGGACTGCTGGAGGGAAGAGACTGCAGGAAGAGACTCTGGTGAGAAGATAATGGAGAGAGAGACTCTGAACGGAAGACACTGCAGGGGAGAGACTTCAGGGGGAGACTGCTGGAGGGAAGAGACTGCAGGGAGAGACTGCTGGAGGGAAGAGACTGCAGGGAGAGACTCTGGAGGGAGGACACTGCAGGGGAGAGACTGCAGGGGGAGACTGCTGGAGGGAAGAGACTGCAAGGAGAGACTGCTGGAGGGAAGAGACTGCAGAGAGCGATTGCTGGAGGGAAGAGACTGCAAGGAGAGACTGCTGGAGGGAAGAGACTGCAGGGAGAGATTGCTGGTGGGAAGAGACTGCAGGGGAGAGACTGCAGGGGGAGACTGCTGGAGGGAAGAGACTGCAGGGAGAGACTGCAGGAGAGAGACTGTGGGCGAGACTGCTGAAGGGAAGAGACTGCAGGGAGAGACTGCTGGAGGAAAGAGATTGCAGGGAGAGACTGCTGTAGGAAAGAGACTGCAGGGAGAGACTGCTGGAGGGAAAAGACTGCAGGGGGACTGCTGGAGGGAAGAGACTGCAGGGGATAGACTGCGGGGGGAGACTGCTGAAGGGAGGAGACTGCAGGGAGAGACTGCTGCGGGGAGAGACTGCAGGGAGAGACTGCAGGGGGAGACTGCTGGATGGAAGAGACTGCAGGGAGAGACTGCAGGGGGAGACTGCTGGAGGGAAGAGACTGCAGGGGAGAGACTCTCGAGGAAAGAGACTGCAGGGGGAGAGACTGCTTGAGGGAAGAGACTGCAGGGAGCGATTTTGTAGGGGAATGACTGCAGGGATAGACTGCTGGAGGGAAGAGATTGCAGGGGAGAGACTGCAGGGGGAGACTGCAGGGGGAGACTGCTGGAGGGAAGAGACTCCAGGGAGAGACTGCTTGAGGGAAGAGACTGCAGGGGAGAGACTGCAGGGAGAGACTGCAGGGGGAGACTGCAGGGAGAGACTGCTGGAGGGAAGAGACTGCAGACACAGACTGCAGGGGAGAGACTGCAGGGAGAGACTGCAGGGAGAGACTGCTGGAGGGAAGAGACTGCAGACACAGACTGCAGGGGAGAGACTGCAGGGGAGACTGCTGGAGGGAAGAGACTGCAGGGAGATTTTGCTGGAGGAAAGAGACTGCAGGGGGAGACTGCTGGAGGGAAGAGACTGCAGGGAGAGACTGCTGGAGGAAAGAGACTGCAGGGAGAGACTGCTGCGGGGAGAGACTGCAGGGGAGAGTCTGCAGGAAGAGACTGCAGGGAGAGACTCCTGGATGGAAGAGACTGCAGGGAGAGACTGCAGAGGGAGACTGCTGGAGGGAAGAGACTGTAGGGAGAGAATCTGGAGGGAAGACACTACAGGGAGAGACTCTGGAGGGAAGGTACTGCAGGGGAGAAACTGCAGGGGGAGACTGCTGGAG
Source organism: Pleurodeles waltl (assembly GCF_031143425.1). NCBI lineage: Eukaryota > Metazoa > Chordata > Amphibia > Caudata > Salamandridae > Pleurodeles > Pleurodeles waltl. The sequence continues at coordinate 1,351,114,353 of NC_090437.1, read as the reverse complement.
GGAAGAGACTGCAGGGAGAGACTGCTGGAGGGAACAGGCTGCAGGGGGGACTGCTGGAGGGAAGAGACTGCAGGGAGAGACTCTGGAGAGAAGATACTGCAGGGAGAGACTTTGAATGGAAGACACTGCAGGAGAGAGACTGCAGGGGGAGACTGCTGGAGGGAAGAGACTGCAGGGAGGGACTGCTGGAGGTAAGAGACTGCAGGGAGAGACTCTGGAGGGAAGACACTGCAGGGAGAGATTGCAGGGGGAGACTTCTGGAGGGAAGAGACTGAGAGACTGCAGGGGGAGACTGCTGGAGGTAAGAGACTGCAAGGAGAGACTGCTGGAAGGAAGAGACTGCAGGGAGAGATTGCTGGAGGGAAGAGACTGCAAGGAGAGACTGCTGGAGGGAAGAGACTGCAGGGAGCGATTGCTGGAGGGAAGAGACTGCAGGGGAGAGACTGCAGGGGTTGATTGCTGGACGGAAGTGACTGCAGAGGAGAGACTGCAGGGGAGACTGCTGGAGGGAAGAGACTGCAGAGGAGAGACTGCAGGGGAGACTGCTGGAGGGAAGCGATTGCAGGGAGAGACAGCAGGGGGAGACTCTGGAGGGAAGAGACTGCAGGGAGAGACTGCTGGAGGGAAGAAACTGCAGTGGAGAGACTGCAGGGGGAGACTGATGGAGGGAAGAGACTGCAGGAGGAGACTGCTGGAGGGAAGAGACTGCAGGAGAGAGACTGCAGGGAGAGACAGCAGGGGGAGACTGCTGGAGGGAAGAGAATGCAGGGAGAGACTGCTGGAGGGAAGAGACTGCAGGGGAGAGACTGCAGGGGGAGACTGCTGGAGGGAGGAGACTGCAGGGAGAGACTGCTGGAGGGAAGATACTACAGGGAGAGACTGCAGGGGGAGACTGCTGGAGAGAAGAGACTGCAGGGAGAGACTGCAGGGGAGAGACTGCGGGGGAGACTGCTGAAGGCAAGAGACTGCAGGGAGAGACTGCTGGAGGAAAGAGATTGCAGGGAGAGACTGCTGGAGGAAAGATACTGCAGGAAGAGACTGCTGGAGAGAAGAGACTGCAGGGGCGACTGCTGGAGGGAATAGACTGCAGGGGAGAGACTGCTGGGGGAGAATGCTGGAGGGAAGAGACTGCAGGGGAGAGACTGCATGGGGAGACTGCTGGAGGGAAGAGACTGCAAGGAGAGACTGCAGGGGGAGACTGCTGGAGGGAAGAGACTGCAGGGAGAGACTGTAGGGAGAGACTGCGGGGGAGACTTCTGAAGGGAAGCGATTGCAGGGAGAGACTGCTGGAGGAAAGAGACTGCAGGGAGAGACTGCTGGAGGGAACAGACTGCAGGGGGGACTGCTGGAGGAAAGAGACTGCAGGAAGAGACTCTGGTGAGAAGATACTGCAGGGAGAGACTCTGAAAGGAAGACACTGCAGGGGAGAGACTGCAGGGGGAGACTGCTGGAGGGAAGAGACTGCAGGGAGAGACTGCTGGAGGTAAGAGACTGCAGGGGGAGACTGCTGGAAGAAAGAGACTGCAGGGGGAGAGACTGCAGGGGGAGACTGCTGGAGGGAAGAGACTGCAGGGAGCGATTCTGTAGCGGAAAGACTGCAGGGAGAGACTGCTGGAGGGAAGAGATTGCAGGGGAGAGACTGCAGGGGGAGACTGCAGGGGGAGACTGCTGGAGGGAAGAGACTGCAGGGGGGAGACAGCAGGGAGAGACTGCAGGGGTAGACTGCTACAGAGAGGAGACTGCAGGGAGAAACTGCTGCAGGGAGAGACTGCAGGGGATAGACTGCAGGGAGAGACTGCAGGGAGAGACTGCTGGAGGGAAGAGACTGCAGGGAGAGACTGCAGGGGAGAGACTGCAGGGGAGACTGCTGGAGGGAAGAGACTGCAGGGAGATACTGCTGGAGGAAAGAGACTGCAGGAGGGGACTGCTGGAGGGAAGAGACTGCAGGGAGAGACTGCTGGAGGGAAGAGACTGCAGGGGAGAGACTGCATGGGGAGACTGCTGGAGGAAGGAGACTGCAGGAAGAGACTGCTGCGGGGAGAGACTGCAGGGGAGAGACTGCAGGGAGAGACTGCAGGGGGATACTGCTGAAGGGAAGAGACTGCAGGGAGAGACTGCAGGCGGAGACTGCTGGAGGGAAGAGACTGCAGGGAGAGACTCTTGAGGGAAGAGACTACAGGGAGAGACTGCTGAAGGGAAGAGACTGCAGGGAGAGACTGCTGGAGGAAAGAGACTGCAGGGAAAGACTGCTAGAGGGAAAAGACTGCAGGGGGGACTGCTGGAGGGAAGAGACTGCAGGGGAGAGACTGCAGGGGGAGAATGCTGGAGGGAAGAGACTGCAGGGGAGAGACTGCAGGGGAGAGACTGCAGGGGGAGACTGCTAGAGGGAAGAGACTGCAAGGAGGGACTGCAAGGGGAGACTGCTGGAGGGAAGAGACTGCAGGGAGAGACTGTAGGTAGAGACTGCAGGGGAGACTGCTGAAGGGAAGAGATTGCAGGGAGAGACTGCTGGAGGAAAGAGACTGCAGGGAGAGACTGCTGGAGGTAACAGATTGCAGGCGGGACTGCTGGAGGGAAGAGACTGCAGGAAGAGACTCTGGTGAGAAGATAATGGAGAGAGAGACTCTGAACGGAAGACACTGCAGGGGAGAGACTTCAGGGGGAGACTGCTGGAGGGAAGAGACTGCAGGGAGAGACTGCTGGAGGGAAGAGACTGCAGGGAGAGACTCTGGAGGGAGGACACTGCAGGGGAGAGACTGCAGGGGGAGACTGCTGGAGGGAAGAGACTGAGAGACTGCAGGGGGAGACTGCTGGAGGGAAGAGACTGCAAGGAGAGACTGCTGGAGGGAAGAGACTGCAGAGAGCGATTGCTGGAGGGAAGAGACTGCAAGGAGAGACTGCTGGAGGGAAGAGACTGCAGGGAGAGATTGCTGGTGGGAAGAGACTGCAGGGGAGAGACTGCAGGGGGAGACTGCTGGAGGGAAGAGACTGCAGGGAGAGACTGCAGGAGAGAGACTGTGGGCGAGACTGCTGAAGGGAAGAGACTGCAGGGAGAGACTGCTGGAGGAAAGAGATTGCAGGGAGAGACTGCTGTAGGAAAGAGACTGCAGGGAGAGACTGCTGGAGGGAAAAGACTGCAGGGGGACTGCTGGAGGGAAGAGACTGCAGGGGATAGACTGCGGGGGGAGACTGCTGAAGGGAGGAGACTGCAGGGAGAGACTGCTGCGTGGAGAGACTGCAGGGAGAGACTGCAGGGGGAGACTGCTGGATGGAAGAGACTGCAGGGAGAGACTGCAGGGGGAGACTGCTGGAGGGAAGAGACTGCAGGGGAGAGACTCTCGAGGAAAGAGACTGCAGGGGGAGAGACTGCTTGAGGGAAGAGACTGCAGGGAGCGATTTTGTAGGGGAATGACTGCAGGGATAGACTGCTGGAGGGAAGAGATTGCAGGGGAGAGACTGCAGGGGGAGACTGCAGGGGGAGACTGCTGGAGGGAAGAGACTCCAGGGAGAGACTGCTTGAGGGAAGAGACTGCAGGGGAGAGACTGCAGGGAGAGACTGCAGGGGGAGACTGCAGGGAGAGACTGCTGGAGGGAAGAGACTGCAGACACAGACTGCAGGGGAGAGACTGCAGGGAGAGACTGCAGGGAGAGACTGCTGGAGGGAAGAGACTGCAGACACAGACTGCAGGGGAGAGACTGCAGGGGAGACTGCTGGAGGGAAGAGACTGCAGGGAGATTTTGCTGGAGGAAAGAGACTGCAGGGGGAGACTGCTGGAGGGAAGAGACTGCAGGGAGAGACTGCTGGAGGAAAGAGACTGCAGGGAGAGACTGCTGCGGGGAGAGACTGCAGGGGAGAGTCTGCAGGAAGAGACTGCAGGGAGAGACTCCTGGATGGAAGAGACTGCAGGGAGAGACTGCAGAGGGAGACTGCTGGAGGGAAGAGACTGTAGGGAGAGAATCTGGAGGGAAGACACTACAGGGAGAGACTCTGGAGGGAAGGTACTGCAGGGGAGAAACTGCAGGGGGAGACTGCTGGAGGGAAGAGACTGCAGGGAGAGACTGTTGGATGGAAGAGACTCCAGGGAGAGACTCTGGAGGGACGACACTGCAGGGGAGACACTGTAGGGGGAGACTGCTGGAGGGAAGAGACTGCGGGGGGACTGCTGGAGGGAAGAGACTGCAGGGGAGACTCTGGTGGAAGAGACTGCAGGGAGAGACTGCTGGAGGGAAGAAATTGCAGGGGAGAGACTGCAGGGGTTGACTGATGGAGGGAAGAGACTGCAGGAGGAGACTGCTGGAGGGAAGAGACTGCAGAGGAGAGACTGCAGGGGGAGACTGCTGGAGGAAGCGATTGCAGGGAGAGACAGCAGGGGGAGACTCTGGAGGGAGAGACTGCAGTGGAGAGACTGCAGGGGGAGACTGATGGAGGGAAGAGACTGCAGGAGGAGACTGCTGGAGGGAAGAGACTGCAGGAGAGAGACTGCAGGGAGAGACTGCAGTGGGAGACCGCTGGAGGGAAGAGACTTCAGGGAGAGACTGCTGGAGGGAAGAGACTGCAGGGGAGAGACTGCAGGCGGAGACTGCTGGAGGGAGGAGACTGCAGGGAGAGACTGCTGGAGGGAAGATACTAAAGGGAGAGACTGCAGGGGGAGACTGCTGGAGGGAAGAGACTGCAGGGGAGAGACTGTGGGGGAGACTGCTGAAGGGAAGAGACTGCAGGGAGAGACTGCTGGAGGAAAGAGATTGCAGGGAGAGACTGCTTGAGGGAAGAGACTGCAGGGGCGACTGCTGGAGGGAAGAGACTGCAGTGGGAGAATGCTGGAGGGAAGAGACTACAGGGGAGAGACTGCAGGGGGAGACTGCTGGAGGGAAGAGAGAGAATGCTGGAGGGAAGAGACTGCAGGTGTGAGAAGGTAGCCTCTTTCTAGCCTTGTTACCCCCACTTTTGGCCTGTTTGTGAGTGTATGTCAGGATGTTTGTCACTGTTTTCACTGTCTCACTGGGATCCTGATAGCCAGGCCTCAGTGCTCATAGTGAAAACACTATGTTTTCAGTATGTTTGTTATGTGTCACTGGGATCCTGCTGGTCAGGACCCCAGTGCTCATAGGTTTGTGGCCTATATGTATGTGTCACTGGGACCCTGTCACACAGGGCCCCAGTGCTCATAGGTGTGCATGTATATGTTCCCTGTGTGGTGCCTAACTGTCTCACTGAGGCTCTGCTAACCAGAACCTCAGTGGTTATGCTCTCTCATTACTTTCAAATTGTCACTAACAGGCTAGTGACCAATTTTACCAATTTACATTGGCTTACTGGAACACCCTTATAATTCCCTAGTATATGGTACTGAGGAACCCAGGGTATTGGGGTTCCAGGAGATCCCTATGGGCTGCAGCATTTCTTTTGCCACCCATAGGGAGCTCTGACAATTCTTACACAGGCCTGCCACTGCAGCCTGAGTGAAATAACGTCCACGTTATTTCACAGCCATTTTACACTGCACTTAAGTAACTTATAAGTCACCTATATGTCTAACCTTTACCTGGTAAAGGTTAGGTGCAAAGTTACTTAGTGTGAGGGCACCCTGGCACTAGCCAAGGTGCCCCCACATTGTTCAGAGCCAATTCACTGAACTTTGTGAGTGCGGGGACACCATTACACGCGTGCACTACATATAGGTCACTACCTATATGTAGCTTCACAATGGTAACTCCGAATATGGCCATGTAACATGTCTATGATCATGGAATTGCCCCCTCTATGCCATCCTGGCATTGTTGGTACAATTCCATGATCCCAGTGGTCTGTAGCACAGACCCTGGTACTGCCAAACTGCCCTTCCTGGGGTTTCACTGCAGCTGCTGCTGCTGCCAACCCCTCAGACAGGCATCTGCCCTCCTGGGGTCCAGCCAGGCCTGGCCCAGGATGGCAGAACAAAGAACTTCCTCTGAGAGAGGGTGTGACACCCTCTCCCTTTGGAAAATGGTGTGAAGGCAGGGGAGGAGTAGCCTCCCTCAGCCTCTGGAAATGCTTTCTTGGGCACAGATGTGCCCAATTCTGCATAAGCCAGTCTACACCGGTTCAGGGACCCCTTAGCCCCTGCTCTGGCGCGAAACTGAACAAAGGAAAGGGGAGTGACCACTCCCCTGACCTGCACCTCCCCTGGGAGGTGTCCAGAGCTCCTCCAGTGTGCTCCAGACCTCTGCCATCTTGGAAACAGAGGTGCTGCTGGCACACTGGACTGCTCTGAGTGGCCAGTGCCACCAGGTGACGTCAGAGACTCCTGCTGATAGGCTCCTTCAGGTGTTAGTAGCCTATCCTCTCTCCTAGGTAGCCAAACCCTCTTTTCTGGCTATTTAGGGTCTCTGTCTCTGGGGAAACTTTAGATAACGAATGCATGAGCTCAGCCGAGTTCCTCTGCATCTCTCTCTTCACCTTCTGATAAGGAAACGACCGCTGACTGCGCTGGAAGCCTGCAAACCTGCAACATAGTAGCAAAGACGACTACTGCAACTCTGTAACGCTGATCCTGCCGCCTTCTCGACTGTTTTCCTGCTTGTGCATGCTGTGGGGGTAGCCTGCCTCCTCTCTGCACCAGAAGCTCCGAAGAAATCTCCCGTGGGTCGACGGAATCTTCCCCCTGCAACCGCAGGCACCAAAAAGCTGCATTACCGGTCCCTTGGGTCTCCTCTCAGCACGACGAGCGAGGTCCCTCGAATCCAGCGACTCTGTCCAAGTGACCCCCACAGTCCAGTGACTCTTCAGCCCAAGTTTGGTGGAGGTAAGTCCTTGCCTCACCTCGCTGGGCTGCATTGCTGGGAACCGCGACTTTGCAGCTACTCCGGCCCCTGTGCACTACCGGCGGAAATCCTTTGTGCACAGCCAAGCCTGGGTCCACGGCACTCTAACCTGCATTGCACGACTTTCTAAGTTGGTCTCCGGCGACGTGGGACTCCTTTGTGCAACTTCGGCGAGCACCGTTTCACGCATCCTCGTAGTGCCTGTTTCTGGCACTTCTCTAGGTGCTACCTGCTTCAGTGAGGACTCTTTGTCTTGCTCGGCGTCCCCTCTCTCTGCAGGTCCAATTTGCAACCTCCTGGTCCCTCCTGGGCCCCAGCAGCATCCAAAAACGCCAAACGCACGATTTGCGTGTAGCAAGGCTTGTTAGCATCCTTTCGGCGGGAAAACACTTCTGCACGACTCTCCAAGGCAAGAGGGAATTGTCCACCAAAGGGGAAGTCTCTAGCCCTTTTCGTTCCTGCAGAAACCTCAGCTTCTTCTGTCCAGTCAAAGCTTCTTTGCGCCCGCAGCTGGCATTTCCTGGGCATCTGCCCATCTCCGACTTGCTTGTGACTTTTGGTCTTGGTCCCCTTGTTCCACAGGTACCCTAGATTGGAAATCCACAGTTGTTGCATTGCTGGTTTGTGTCTTTCCTGCATTTCTCCTCTAACACGACTTCTTTGTCCTTAGGGGAACTTCAGTGCACTTTGCACTCACTTTTCAGGGTCTTGGGGAGGGTTATTTTTCTAACTCTCACTGTTTTCTTACAGTCCCCGTGACCCTCTACAAGCTCACATAGGGTTGAGGTCCATTCGTGGTTCGCATTCCACTTTTGGAGTATATGGTTTGTGTTGCCCCTATCCCTATGTTTCCCCATTGCATCCTATTGTAACTATACATTGTTTGCACTGTTTTCAAAGACTATACTGCATATTTTTGGTATTGTGTACATATATCTTGTGTATATTTCCTATCCTCTCACTGAGGGTACACTCTAAGATACTTTGGCATATTGTCATAAAAATAAAGTACCTTTATTTTTAGTATAACTGTGTATTGTGTTTTCTTATGGTATTGTGCAAGTGACACTTGTGGTACTGTAGTAGCTTCACACGTCTCCTAGTTCAGCCTAAGCTGCTCTGCTAAGCTACCATTATCTATCAGCCTAAGCTGCTAGACACCCTATACACTAATAAGGGATAACTGGGCCTGGTGCAAGGTGCAAGTACCCCTTGGTACTCACTACAAGCCAGTCCAGCCTCCTACAACCCTGAAAGGAAGACACTGCAGGGGAGAGACTGTGGGGGAGACTGCTGAAGGGAAGAGACAGCAGGGAGACACTGCTGGAGGGAAGAGATTGCAGTGAGAGACTGCTGGAGGAAAGAGACTGCAGGGAGAGACTGCTGGAGGGAAGACACTGCAGGGGAGAGACTGCAGGAGGAGACAGCTGGAGGTAAGAGACTGAGAGACTGCAGGGGGAGACTGCTGGAGGGAAGAGACTGCAAGGAGAGACTTCTGGAGGGAAGAGACTTCAAGGAGAGACTGCTGTAGGGAAGAGACTGCAGGGAGAGATTGCTGGAGGGAAGAGACTGCAGGGGAGAGACTGCAGGGGGAGACTGCTGGAGGGAAGAGACTGCAGGGAGAGACTGCAGGGGAGAGACTGTGGGGGAGACTGCTGAAGGGAAGAGACTGCAGGGAGAGACTGCTGGAGGGAAGAGACTGCAGGGAGAGACTGTAGGGAGAGACTTTGGGGGAGACTGCTGAAGGGAAGAGATTGCAGGGAGAGACTGCTGGAGGAAAGAGACTGCAGGGAGAGACTGCTGGAGGGAACAGACTGCAGGGGGGACTGCTGGAGGGAAGAGACTGCAGGAAGAGACTCTGGTGAGAAGATACTGCAGGGAGAGACTCTGAAGGGAAGACACTGCAGGGGAGAGACTGCAGGGGGAGAGTGCTGGAGGGAAGTGACTGAGAGACTGCAGGGGGAGACTGCTGGAGGGAAGAGACTGCAAGGAGAGACTTCTGGAGGGAAGAGACTGCAAGGAGAGACTGCTGTAGGGAAGAGACTGCAGGGAGAGATTGCTGGAGGGAAGAGACTGCAGGGGAGAGACTGCAGGGGGAGACTGCTGGAGGGAAGGGACTGCAGAGAGAGACTGCAGGGGAGAGACTGTGGGGGAGACTGCTGAAGGGAAGAGACTGCAGGGAGAGACTGCTGGAGAAAAGAGATTGCAGGGAGAGACTGCTGGAGTGAAGAGACTGCAGGGGGACTGCTGGAGGGAAAAGACTGCAGGGGAGAGACTGCAGAGGGAGAATGCTGGAGAGAAGAGACTGCAGGGGAGAGACTGCAGGGGAGACTGCTGGAGGGAAGAGACTGCAAGGAGGGACTGAAGGGGGAGACTGTGGGGGAGACTGCTGAAGGGAAGAGACTGCAGGGAGAGACTGCTGGAGGAAAGAGATTGCAGGGAGAGACTGCTTGAGGGAAGAGACTGCAGGGGCGACTGCTGGAGGGAAGAGACTGCAGTGGGAGAATGCTGGAGGGAAGAGACTACAGGGGAGAGACTGCAGGGGGAGACTGCTGGAGGGAAGAGAGAGAATGCTGGAGGGAAGAGACTGCAGGGGAGAGACTGCAGGGGGAGACTGCTGGAGGGAAGAGACTGCAAGGAGGGACTGCAGGGGGAGACTGCTGGAGGAAAGAGACTGCAGGGAGAGACTGCTGGAGGGAACAGACTGCAGGGGGGACTGCTGGAGGGAAGAGACTGCAGGAAGAGACTCTGGTGAGAAGATACTGCAGGGAGAGACTCTGAAGGGAAGACACTGCAGGGGAGAGACTGCAGGGGAAGAGTGCTGGAGGGAAGAGACTGAGAGACTGCAGGGGGAGACTGCTGGAGGGAAGAGACTGCAAGGTGAGACTTCTGGAGGGAAGAGACTGCAAGGAGAGACTGCTGTAGGGAAGAGACTGCAGGGAGAGATTGCTGGAGGGAAGAGACTGCAGGGGAGAGACTGCAGGGGGAGACTGCTGGAGGGAAGGGACTGCAGGGAGAGACTGCAGGGGAGAGACTGTGGGGGAGACTGCTGAAGGGAAGAGACTGCAGGGAGAGACTGCTGGAGGAAAGATATTGCAGGGAGAGACTGCTGGAGTGAAGAGACTGCAGGGGGACTGCTGGAGGGAAAAGACTGCAGGGGAGAGACTGCAGAGGGAGAATGCTGGAGGGAAGAGACTGCAGGGGAGAGACTGCAGGGGAGACTGCTGGAGGGAAGAGACTGCAAGGAGGGACTGAAGGGGGAGACTGTGGGGGAGACTGCTGAACGGAAGAGACTGCAGGGAGAGACTGCTGGAGGAAAGAGATTGCAGGGAGAGACTGCTTGAGGGAAGAGACTGAAGGGGTGACTGCTGGAGGGAAGAGACTGCAGTGGGAGAATGCTGGAGGGAAGAGACTACAGGGGAGAGACTGCAGGGGGAGACTGCTGGAGGGAAGAGAGAGAATGCTGGAGGGAAGAGACTGCAGGGGAGAGACTGCAGGGGGAGACTGCTGGAGGGAAGAGACTGCAGGGACAGACTTTAGGGAGAGACTGCGGGGGAGACTGCTGAAGGGAAGAGATTGCAGGGAGAGACTGCTGGAGGAAAGAGACTGCAGGGAGACACTGCTGGAGGAAACAGACTGCAGGGGGGACTGCTGGAGGGAAGAGAATGCAGGAAGAGACTCTGGTGAGAAGATACTGCAGGGAGAGACTCTGAAGGGAAGACACTTCAGGGGAGAGACTGCTGGAGGGAAGGGACTGCATGGAGAGAGTCTGGAGGGAAGACACTGCAGGGGAGAGACTGCAGGGGGAGACTGCTGGAGGGAAGAGACTGCAGGGAGAGACTGCTGGAGGAAAGTTACTGCAGGGGGGACTGCTGGAGGGAAGAGACTGCAGGGGAGAGACTGCAGGGGGAGAATGCTGGAGGGAAGAGACTGCAATGAGAGACTGCAGGGGGAGACTGCCGGAGGGAAGAGACTGCAGGGAGAGACTGTAGGGAGAGACTGCGGGGGAGACTGCTGAAGGGAAGAGATTGCAGGGAGAGACTGCTGGAGGAAAGAGACTGCAGGGAGAGACTACTGGAGGGAACAGACTGCAGGGGGGACTGCTGGAGGGAAGAGACTGCAGGAAGAGACTCTGGTGACAAGATACTGCAGGGAGAGACTCTGAAGGGAAGACACTGCAGGGGAGAGACTGCAGGGGGAGACTGCTGGAGGGAACAGACTGCAGGGAGAGACTGCCGGAGGTAAAATACTGCAGGGAGAGACTCTGGAGGGAAGACACTGCAGGGGAGAGACTGCAGGGGGAGAGTGCTGGAGGGAAGAGACTGAGAGACTGCAGGGGGAGACTGCTGGAGGGAAGAGACTGCAAGGAGAGACTTCTGGAGGGAAGAGACTGCAGGGAGCGATTGCTGGAGGGAAGAGACTGCAAGGAGAGACTGCTGTAGCGAAGAGACTGCAGGAGAGATTGCTGGAGGGAAGAGACTGCAGGGGAGAGACTGCAGGGGAGACTGCTGGAGGGAAGAGACTGCAGGGAGAGACTGCAGGGGAGAGACTGTGGGGGAGACTGCTGAAGGGAAGAGACTGCAGGGAGACACTGCTGGAGGGAAGAGATTGCAGTGAGAGACTGCTGGAGAAAAGAGACTGCAGGGAGAGACAGCTGGAGGTAAGAGACTGAGAGACTGCAGGGGGAGACTGCTGGAGGGAAGAGACTGCAAAGAGAGACTTCTGGAGGGAAGAGACTGCAAGGAGAGACTGCTGTAGGGAAGAGACTGCAGGGAGAGATTGCTGGAGGGAAGAGACTGCAGGGGAGAGACTGCAGGGGGAGACTGCTGGAGGGAAGGGACTGCAGGGAGAGACTGCAGGGGAGAGACTGTGGGGGAGACTGCTGAAGGGAAGAGACTGCAGGGAGAGACTGCTGGAGGAAAGAGATTGCAGGGAGAGACTGCTGGAGTGAAGAGACTGCAGGGGGACTGCTGGAGGGAAAAGACTGCAGGGGAGAGACTGCAGAGGGAGAATGCTGGAGGGAAGAGACTGCAGGGGAGAGACTGAGATGAGAGGGACCCTAGTGTGGAAATAGGAGGAACCCTGGTGTGGAGATGGGAGGGACACTAGTGTGAAGATGGGAGGGACCCTAGTGTGGAGATGGGAGGAACCCTAGTGTGAAAAATGGAGGAACCCTAGTGTGGAGATGGGAGAGACATTAGTGTGGAGATGGAAGGGACACTAGTGTGGAGATGGGAGGGACACTAGTGTGCAGATGAGAGGGACACTAGTCTAGAGATGGGAGGGACCCTAGTGTGGAGAAGGGAGGAACCCTAGAAATGGGAGGGACACTAGTGTGCAGATGGGAGGGATACTAGTGTGGAGAAGGGAGGAACCTTAGAAATGGGAGGGACACTAGTGTGGAGATGGGAGGGACACTAGTGTGGAGATGGGAGGATCTCTAGTGTGGAGATGGGAGAGACACTAGTGTGGAGATAAGAGGGACCCTAGTGTGGAGAGAGGAGACTCTGTAGTGTGGAGAGGTGAGGGACCCTAGTGTGGAGACGGGAGGAACTCTAGTGTGGAGACGGGAGGAACCCTAGTGTGGAGAAGGGAGGAACCCTAGTGTGGAGAAGGGAGGAACCCTAGAAATGAGAGGGACACTAGTGTGGAGATGGGAGGGACACTAGTGGGGAGATGGGAGGATCTCTAGTGTGGAGATGGGAGAGACACTAGTGTGGAGATAAGAGGGACCCTAGTGTGGAGAGAGGAGACTCTGTAGTGTGGAGAGGTGAGGGACCCTAGTGTGGAGACGGGAGGAACTCTAGTGTGGAGACGGGAGGAACCCTAGTGTGGAGAAGGGATAAACCCTAGTGTGGAGAAGGGAGGAACCCTAGAAATGAGAGGGACACTAGTGTGGAGATGGGAGGGACACTAGTGGGGAGATGGGAGTATCTCTGGTGTGGAGATGGGAGGGACACTAGTGTGGAGATGTGAGGGACCCTAGTGTGGAGAGGGAAGACTCTGTTGTTGTAGTTTAGCAGTGATTAGATTAAGCATTAGCAGAAGACATCTTGTATTTAGTAACTATTGTGAACATTTTGCGTAATCCATTTTGTATTCATGGCAGCCATTTTCTCTGCCACATGCTGCCATGTGCTCACCATGTGCTCTGTCCTACCTTTCTGTTAACTACTCTTGAAAATCTCCCTAGTGACAAGTTATATTTAGCATCTCCCACTTTCGCACATGCTCAGTAAGGTCTGCAGCTGTTAGTCCTTGAAAAACTGTTAGCTCCCCCTACCTGTCGACTGTGCATTTCCACATGACCTTACATGTATGCAAGTCTTGCTTCTATAATTGTACCACCTCCTTTTAGCCCCTGCGTGGGTATAAAAGGACCATGCTCTCTCAGTTCAGTGTGCTACTTCAAACATTACCGAAGGGTGCTGTTTGAACTGTAGTACCACCTCATGAGGTTAATAAACTTTGGGGCATATTTATACTCTGTTTGCGCCGAATGTGCGTCAAAATTTTTGACGCACAATCGGCGCAAACCCTGCCCCATATTTATACTTTGACGTCCGACCCCGCGGGCGTCAAAGTTCCACCATGTGCGCCATTTTTTGGAAGGGGGAACCAGCCTTGCGTTAATTAAATGCAAGGTAGGCGTTCCCTTCCAAATAATGACTTTAAGGCCTGTGCCCCATATTTATACTCTGACGTCATTTTGAAGCACAGGAGGGGGCAGGCCTTAAAAAACGGCGCCCAGCCTGATGGGTGCCGTTTTCTAACGCCTGGGTAGGGGCAGGCGTTAAGGGACCTGTGGGCTCAGAAGGAGCCCAGAGGTGCCCTGCCATGCCCCCAGGGACACCCCCTGCCACCCTTGCCCACCCCTGGCGGACACCCAAGGATGGAGGGACCCATCCCAGGGAAGTTGAGGTAAGTTGGGCCCCCTACATGCCACTATGCCCAATGACCATGCCCAGGGGACATAAGTCCCCTGGGCATGGCCATTGGGCAAGGGGGCATGACTCCTGTCTTTGCTAAGACAGGAGTCATATCAATGGAGGTTGGGCGTCAAAAAAAATGGCGCAAATCGGGTTGAGGCCTGAATTTTGCCTCAGACCTGACTTGCCCTATTTTTTGACAACCAACCTCCATTTTCCCCTACGCCGGCGCTGCCTGGTGTGAGTCATTTTTTTTTACGCACACCAGTCCGCAGGGCCGGCTAACGTCATTCAATAAATAAGGCGCCCGTATGGCGCTTTGGAATGGCATTAGCCGGCGGTAAAAGTTTTGACGCACAACTGCGTTAGCGCAGTTGTGCGTCAAAAAGTATAAATATGGGCCTTTGTCTTTTATTTCAGTTTCTGTGCCAACTTCTTCCTACATGGTCTGAGGACTTTGTGCAGAGAAAGGTGAACCCCTTGCATTAGTAGGCCTTGCTGAGGCTTACTTCAACAAATTGGCACCCGAACAGGGACTCATCGGCGACTCGGATGCCCAACGGATTGGTTGCGGCGAAGGATTGGGATCTCGCTGCGGACGATCAATGCCTGAGGAGACCCGAGTCTTGGCAACCACAGCGTTTTTCCCTTCTTTCTGATTTGACCATCCAGGTGGCGCCGGTCCTCGACTGAGATCCTTTTTGTTCATTCGTCATGCAGTGACCATTTGGACGATTTTAGAACTTGGTAGTTGGAACCTGGACACCCTGTGATTGGTAAGAGCCGTTTTACGGCACTTGCTGTGGGTTTTGATGCCTTTGTTTGGTAATGTAGTTCAGCACTACTTACTGTGGCTCTTGTGTTTTGGGTGACCAGTCAATTTGTGTCCTTTGAATTGATATATAAATTGCAATTTATATAGGCAGGTAATGAGGAGAATTTTCTCCAATTTAATTTTGATTTGAACGGCACCTTAAGTGCTACTTTGATTATAATATTGCATATTCTGCACTATTTTTGGCATGCCTGTTTTTAGCGCACTTCGTAGGATGTGTTGCTTTTGTAATGGTACCAATTTGAGACTGGAAGAATCGCAACCGGCACCCCCAGAGGAGACGCCAAATAGAGATATGTATGTTAAACATGGTCTTTCTTCTATAATGTACAGCACATTATGGAATAAATACACTCGTGCGGATCCTGAGTTACGTTGGCCTATGCATGGGTCATATGATTTGTGAAAGATTGAGTATGTGGAACAATGTATGTGTAAACGAAAGTCTAGGCAAGATATGTTTGACTGTGTACGAATGTGGGAGAAAGAAGTGCGTGGACGAGTGAAGCATGAGCAAGCCTTGCTTGAGAAAAAGCAGCGGAAGAATGTATGTGTGAAAGCACTGGAAATGAGAAAGAAAGAAATAAATGACTTAAAGGAGCTAGAAGAGAAAGAACGTAAATTACAGGTAACTGGCCAATACAACGTTAGGCAACCTTTCTATCCTATCCTTAATAAACCACATGATGATTTATTGTTATTAGATCGCCCTCCACCTCCGTATGTCGTTCCTTCTGCCCTCATGAGTTAGCTAAGGCCTCCAGTTCGGAGCAACAGAAGATGCGAGACAGTCGCTCTATGTTGCCTGCTGACTGTGCGTCTGAGCTTAGATCTATTGCTCGTAAAACAATTCGTAGCGTTGTCTCTGCTTCTGAACTTTTAGACAACATGAAAGGATGGACGGAAAAGGAGCAGCTATATTTTACTGAGGCATTTGGATCAGAAGTTATTGAACTATATCGGAAATATTCTGATGAGTTAGAGTGCGATGATGTAGCAGCTGATCATAAGCAAATGCGTGATGGTCTTTTTGTTTTCTCCCAGGTGGCTGATGCAATCAGGCGTTTGGTGAAATTATGTGTTACGGCAGTCCGCTTGCAAGAGGAGAAAAGGGCTGTGGATGTAGTTGCACGGACTTCTCAGACAGGTGGGGTGCAAGCTTCCATCTTTGGAACAGATAAGACTATGATAGTTCACGCGAAACCAATGCGGGAGGCTGCGCCTTTGTATGTTCCTCCTAAAGGATTGGGTACAAGTGATGATAAAACTTCTGTTGATGCTAAGGGTTATTTTATTTATAATTGGGTGTATACTCCTTGGAATAGGGCAGATGTAATGGCACTTAAAACAGCATTACCTGACGCGCGGAAAAATCCAGCCGCCTTTTATGAGGAAGTTGAGGGAGCAATTAGTTCTTGTACTATGACTTTGGCTGACATTGATTTATTTTTCGGATTTATATTACCGCCAGATATGTGGACAACTGTTCGTAAAATTGATGACCGTGCAGTTTTTGGGGCGTCATGGAAAGAATTAGAACAGATGGACGGGGATAGGGGACCTGCGAAAAAGCCATATCAGTTGATTCTAGATCTTCCTGCAGCCATATTAGTTAAGTTAAAAACGATTATTCCCCCTAAAAAGATAGATTGGACTGTTTTAGCGTCTTGTAAGCAAAAGGCAGATGAATCGGTCTCTGATTTCTTTACACGCTTTGAAGAAGCATTTCATGATTTTAGCGGCCAGTTATTGTCAGATGATACGGGCAGACATTTGTTTGTCGATAAATATGTTGCAAATCTGTTGCCAGGAATAGCTAGTCGTCTAAAAGCTAGTGAAAGTTCATGGACTAGCTCTACTCCGGTTTCTCTTTTGACTATGGCTCAGTATTATGAACGTCAGGAATAAGAAGCAAAAGGTAGCGAGGAGAAAAAGATTAAAGAATTAAAGACGAAGGTTATGTTGGCTCAAGCTTATGGTCTGCCTTTTAGAGATAGTGATAGAGGTGGACGTGGATCTTATGGTTCTTCTTACACTCGTTCAAATTTGTCTGTTGATCAGTGTGCGTATTGTAAGAAATTTGGGCATTGGGCTGCCGATTGTCCAGCACTACGTGTTCAGCAGTGTTCACGTGGTTGGGGACAAATGAGAAATCGCTCAGGATATTCACGACCTAGAAGAAGCACGAATGATCATGCTAGGGTTGATGCTAATGTACGAGGGCAGGATGGGTTTAACACTTTTGATAGACGGAACCAATACCAGATGTCTAACCATGTGCAGCCTGATTTCCAAGATTCTGCTTATGCATAGGATTGCCTAGGATGGGGTAAGGAATCAGTTGAAGTTCCAGTAGATCAGAGGGGTCCCTATGTTACAGCACATGTTTTGGGTTCTACTGATCAGTTTCTGGTTGATACAGGAGCTACTCGTAGCGCCTTGTCTAAACAATTGATTCCAAGGGCTCCCCTGTCTGGCTTAACCATTACATCGATAGGTTTCAATGGAACACCTTGCCCTAGCCCATTGTCACAACCACTTGCATTCCATGTTGATAAATTTACTGCTCCATGTCCATTTTTGCTTTCTCCAAATACACCAGACAATATTGTGGGTCTTGATATGCTCAAGTATTTCAGGGCTACAAAATTTCACAGGAGGGCGAAGAAGCACTCACATGAATTGTGCATGATCTTATTGCAGTTGGAGTTGTTGAGGAAGTTCTGTATAATGTGTGTAACAGTCCGATTCTTCCTATTCTGAAAAAGGATACTGATACTAGGATTTACCGATTTATTATTGATTTACGAGAAGTCAATAAGATTGTGATACCACAATATCCTGTGGTATCTGACATCACAACACTTCTTACTTTGGTTCCCCCGACAGCAACTACGTTCTCTGTGATAGACTTGAAGAATTCTTTCTTTTCGATCCCTATTCATCCTGACAGCCGATATTTGTTTGGTTTTACTTTGAATAAACGATCATTTAGATTTTGCAGAGTTCCTCAAGGCTATACTGAGAGTCCAAGTATTTATAGTCAAGCGTTAAAACGACAACTTGATTCTTTTGTTTTGCCTGAAGGTGTGGCTCTCATACAATATGTCGATAATATTTTGTTGGCGGCTGATACCCCTGAGCAATGTGAAAAGTGCACTTTGTCCTTACTTTCTTTTCTTGCTTCACACCATCATAAAGTGTCACGAAAGAAATTGCAATATTGTAGACCATAGGTAACCTATTTAGGTCACCTTTTGTCTAAGGAGGGCCGTGCACTTACATCAGATCGTATTCAAGCAATTTTAGACACACCAGTACCCTCTACTCAGAAAGATGTTTGTGCATTCCTTGGTCTTACTTCTTTTTGTAGGCTATGGATATTAGGGTTTTCACACATTGTCAAACCTTTGCTAGAACTTTTGACTAAAGATACTCCAATGCCCCTCCCATGGACAGATGAATGTGAGACTGCTTTCCGGCAGCTGCGACAAGCCCTTTGTTCAGCACCAGTGTTAGGTACTCCAGATTACATGAAGCCTTTTGCACTTTACGTACATGAGAAAGATGGATGTGCATTGTCAGTTTTAGTACAGACACATGGCGATAAGCAGCGTCCCTGTGCATATTTTTCAGCAGTACTTGACCCTGTCGCTCAAGCGTTGCCTGGGTGTTTTCGTTCAGTTGCCGCAACAGCTGTGTCAATATGTTAGAGTGAAGAGATAGTTTTGTTGGTGTTAGTACCCCATGCGTTGATGCTCTTTTAAATCAAACAAAGACACAACATTTAACTAGCGCTCGTATAACAGGATATGAGTTGACATTGCTGGCTCCTCATATTACACTGAAGAGATGTGCAACACTAAATCCAGCCACTTTGTTGCCATATCCGGTGACTCAGCCTCAGTCACAAGAAACACATGGTTGTATATTCCTTACTGAAGAACAGGCGAAGGGTCGTATTGATTTACAAGAAACGCCCCTTCCAGATGTAGACGGGGAATTGTGGGTTGATGGGTCTTGTTTGAAGTTGCCAGATGGTACGACCTCAGCTGCATATGCAATCACCACAATACACACGGTAGTGGAGACAGCTCGTATACCACAGAAGTCAGCTCAAGCAGCTGAACTAATAGCTTTAACACGAGCATGTGAGCTTAGTACTGACTTATGTGTGAACATTTATATAGACAGCCGCTATGCTTTTGGAGTGGCTCATGATTTTGGTTTACTTTGGAAGGAGAGAGGCTTTCTCACATCCCACGGGATACAGATAATGCACAGAGAATTAGTGCATAACCTCTTGACTGCATTGACATATCCAAAGAAACTAGCTATTGTGAAATGTAGTGCACACAAGAAAGTGACCGATAAGATAGGGCAAGGTAATGCTCTTGCGGACCGCGTAGCACGTGAGACTGCGATGCAGCGAAGTACTACTTCTATGTATGTCGTGAAGTCACAAGCTGAACATTGGCATAATGCTAGACAAGACGTATTAGATATACAGAAATCTGCTTCTGTGAAAGAACGTGAGCAATGGTCTGAAAATTGAGAATTGGATGATGAGGGCTGTTGGCGGAATAAGCAGATGGATAAATGGAAATTGCCTATAGCTTTTGTACAACCTGTGGTTCAGATGGCACATGGGCTGGCACATGTTGGAGCTTCAACAATAACGAAGTTGCTTACGCAAGTTTGGGAGCATCCAGAAATTTCCAGTACAGCTAAGAGAGTAGTACAGTCTTGTTTGATCTGTTTACAATACAATCCTGGAAAAGGGACACGTACTCCTGCGGGAGGGTTTGCTACACCAACTGCACCTTTTGAAGTTCTACAAATTGATTATATTCAGTTTGAACGCTGAAACAATTTAAAGTATGTCTTGGTGGTGGTATTTGCCTTCAGTAAATGGATAGAGGCGTACCCCACAAAGGATAATACTGCCATTACCACAGCGAAAGAGCTTTTGAAATAATTTTTCCCTAGGTTTGGTGTTTGCAGACTTTTATGGAATGATAACGGACCTCATTTTGTTGGGGAAGTTATTAAGTATGTCCTGAAAGGATTAGGGATCAAACAGAAGTTCCATGCGATTTTCCACCCACAATCAGCAGGGTTGGTGGAAAGGTATGATGCTACTTTGAAGCTGAAGTTAGCGAAGATACAGGCTTCCACATCCTTAACTTGGCCGGATGCATTACCATTGGCATTATTGTCTATTAGGTCAGTGCCACACTCTCGACTCGGTCTTGGCCCATATGAAGTGGTTTTCGGGAGGCCAATGAATATTTGGGGAGTTCCTAAGCCAAATTCTGTATGTGATGTACCTTGTGTCCTGATGAATGATTATTTGGCACAGTTAACCGACAATTTGGTTTCTATTCATCAACAGGTTCGAGAAGCACTTCCTGACAGATCTATAGGTGAAGGCCATGAACTCCGACCTGGTGACCAGGTGATGATTAAGTCCTTTGAAAGATCAAGCAGCTTGGAACCAAGGTGGGGAGGCCCAGAACAGGTGCTCCTTGCGACAAGGACAGCAGTTCGAGTGACGAACTGAAAGAATTGGGTCCATAGTACTCACTGCAAGAGAGTGCTACCTACCTTGGTAGAACCTGCTGTGCTGACCGATCATCGAGAGATGTTGACTACGGAGAAAGGCCGTGCTATATCACCTGACGAATCTGCAGAGGTCTTCCCAGACCATACGACTTCTGGAGTGTCGTGATATAATTTGAGACCGAGGAAAGAGTCTGTATTTTTTTTTTTAAACTGGTTGAGCTACCGCCCTGGGTTAGTGAAACAGAGAGCCAATGTGGCAAGGGGGGGGGATCAGCCATGCATTAGAGTAGTGACACCCGTCTTGGCCCGTGGTGAAGAAATCAGCGGCTGCCCAGGGATAAGAGCTCCAACGATTCTTTTTAATTAATTTCTGAAAGGGTTGATTATCAATGTTGCTAAAATGAATAACAAACTGATCATTAGTATTATGGGGTTTGTTGTTGTTTTGGTGGTTACAGCAACAATCACTTGGTTTGTTGAAAAGAAGGCTCCTGCTTGTGAGTTTTTTGTTGCCACTACTCCAGTACCAGAGGATCACTATTACTTTACGCTTCCCTATCAGGAGCAGAAGCACCGTCAATCGTACTTCAGTAATACTTTCATTCAGATGTTGCATCATACTCACAATGCTACAAATACTACTAACTGTTGGGTATGTGGAATGATACCTGCGAATCAAAAGAAAGGAGGAACACCTTTCATTCCTCTTTCTTTTTCACACAATGGTTCTTGTCAAGCTTGGTACACGCTTTTGTTTGCATCTGGAAAACGTACAGAGGGCGGACTTCTTTTTCGCCTTAATAAAGTATGCTACCAAGACAAAGATGGGTATCCCCAAGCCAAAGGAACTAAATGGGAATGGAATGAGTATCAACCGGACAATGTTTCAATACCATATGTCTTCACAAATATAAGAGACTCTGACAAGAAAGAACAATTTGTGATTTCTGTTACAAAAACTAAAGCAGATTTATGTATACGTAGCATTGGGCGAATTCCAGTAGGGATAAGCGATTGTACCTTGATTTTAACTATTGAGGGTGTAAATAATAGTAGTTTTACAGCTTCACATAATACATATGTTGTTTGTGGTAACTATGGATATTACCAACTACCTGTTGGGTGGTCAGGTGTATGTTATGTATCTTTTCTATTACCCCCTTTGTTTTTGGCCCCTGCATCATATCACCGAGATTTTAAACTGTTCAATGACATCATTAAAAATAGATATAAAAGGGAAATGAGTACAAATGAGGTAGACCAAACGGACACTAGCCTGCAACAATATGTTGATTTTAATTCAGGGTTATTCCCCTTTGTGGGTGCTGCGTTAAACAGTAGGAAAGTGAGACGATTGACTAGGGTTGTGGAAGCTGTTACCAATCAGGCAGCTCTGGCACTTGGGAATATTACTGAGGAGCTCCAAATTGCGAGGATTGTAGCGCTCCAAAATCGTATCGTACTAGATGTGATATTAGCTGACCGAGGTGGTGCATGTTGCATCATCGGTAGTAGTTGCTGTGTTTTTATTCCCGATCACTCACCTTCAGTATATGATGCAATATCTAAATTGCATAAAACTGCTGCAGAAATCCACACAGAGACTGGTATTGGTCTTTTTCTGGATGATTTTGGGCTCTTGTTTCCGCCTGGGGCTGGAAACTACTGACTATCCTGTGTGTAATGATTGCAATATTTTTCACATGCTGTATCTGTATTCAGTGTGGTCCAATGTTCTGCTCCATGTGTATTACTGCTTGTATGCCTACCAAAAGAAATATTACAGAAATGAAAGCACAACATATGTTAGATAAGGAAATAGCTGAAATGATGAGCATAAATATACAAGATGAATATTTAGAGTATCCTAGAAAGACGAATGTCTTCAGCTAATGCTGAAAGGGTCGTCTGTTGTAATTTAGCAGCGATTAGATTAAGCATTAGCAGAAGACATCTTGTATTTAGTAACTATTGTGAACATTTCGCGGAATCCATTTGTGGAATCGCATTTTACAGTTCTTAGGGATGCTATGCCTAGTGGCCCCTGTGATACACAATGACAATCTCTGCACAGGCCTAGCATTAAGTAAAGAGGCCTACAAATGTAATTCGCTACTGCTAGGAACGCATTATGTTGCAAGGCTTGCCCTCTGAACAGCCATCATGAAATATCATCCTCATTGCATGCTAGCTGAAGCAATCTCCCTTCTGGAAAGTACCAGTCTGAGTACGTGATGTTCTCAAGTTCTGTCACAAGATGGACCATGTGATATTAGGCACGTAGGCCACCTTGTGTAAAATCCTTTTCTATGCTTTTTGTTACTATATATGGTATGATAGGAAAAACGACCTCAGCCATAATGGAGAAGTAGTCATACGTCAAAGCCAAAGAACCAATAAGACGTTGAATTATGTTTGTGGTTTAATACTATAAAAGATCATGTATTACTTCCTTGTATTAGGCTGCTCGAGTGTACACTAGTACAGAGCATCCTCCATGTACATGTCTTTCTATTCTATCCCTAATAAATTCATTATGTTTATCTAGAAGAGCTGGCTAACGGTCGTTTGTATCCTGAATGGGTGCTGAATAATTAGGCTTCTACATTTGGTGGAGAATGGAAGAATTGCGGTCTCGTTCAGCGAATAGCTTCCTTCAGCCCGGCTCCTGTTTCGGTTGGGGCAACAGCTGACCCATTGGACAGGGCCCCTCCTGCGACGGAGGCTGGAGCTGTCGTGAGTATCTATTGCTGCTTCGTGGTCCTGCTCTCGCTGTTTGCTCTACTGTGTTTTCGGTGTAAATATTGCGAAACAGGGAGGTAACTGGGGTGTTTCGTTAATATGTTTCCTGCATAGAGTGGTTATGCATTTATGGTTAATATTTCTATTTGCCGTACCCCTTAGCCAGCTTTTTATAATGAATTTTATTTTTTTTCTCTGTCTCCGGTGACATGCCAAGGGCATTTCTTCCTCTGTTGTGCTCTGTTGCGGGCTCCGATAATGCACCTCGTGAAAACATTCAGATAGTTAACTATAGCCATCCGCCGGCTGCTAGCATTCTGTGTTATTTTGGTCCTTCCATTGTATCACACCATTTCCTTCCTCCCTGCGCTGCAGCTGTATACTTAGAATAGCTTCCTGTATTTCATGTAGCTTGTTACTGTTAAAAAAAGAAGTCCGAGGAATAGAGGCAACTAGCGGTGTTGCTTCAGAACACAGCGCGAGTCGCTGTTTGCAGTCCCCAGCCGGAGGGGCTGGGGCGGATAACTCTGGCCAGAGAGGGTGTTGTAAAAGGGCGTTGCCCAGATGTGGGATGGTAGTGGTCCGTTCCAGGTTCTATGTGTACATTTCAGAGGAACTGGCATGTGATGTCAGCATCCTTGTGTTTATAGGAGTGATAGTGGTTCATTCCAGTAACTGGATGATAGTGGTTCATTCCAGTGGAGCAGGCAGGCTCTGTTTGTTGTGTTAAACAATTGTCATGTTATCTGTTTCCTGTGATATTGCAGCTCTTTGAACAATGCTTATGGCATATTGAACTATCGGCTACTCATGTGAAATGGTGTAAACTATAGATGCTGGTTTGATTACGTGTGTGTGTGAAAGTGGTTTTTGAGCTATAAATACGTGTGTGTGTGTGAAAGTGGTTTTTGAGCTATAAATACGTGTGTGTACGGAAGTGGTTTTTGATTGATGAAGGAAGGGTTGACAACAAGGTGGTGTACTGTGATTTATTTTGACTGCATGCATTTGCGATTTAGGATGAGAATTTTTAGAAAATTTAAGGCTAAGTGGGTGGACTCCTGGGCGACATAATACAGATTTTTATGACAATTGACTGATTTAGGGGCATATTTATACTCTGTTTGCGCTGAATTTGCGTCGTTTTTTTCGACGCAAATTCGACGCAAAACTAACTCCATATTTATACTTTGGCGTTAGACGCATCTAGCGCCAAAGTTCATGGAGTTAGCGTCATTTTTTGGCGTGAACACCTCCCTTGCGTTAATGATATGCAAGGGAGGCGTTCCCGTCTTAAAAAATGACTCCGAGGCATGTGCGTGGTATTTATACTCCCGGGCAAAAATGACGCCCGGGAGTGGGCGGGGCAAAAAACCCCGCATTTGCGCCTCTTTTTAACGCCTGGGTCAGGGTAGGCGTTAAGGGACCTGTGGGCTCTGAAGGAGCCCAGAGGTGCCCTCCCCTGCCCCCAGGGACACCCCCTGCCACCCTTGCCCACCCCAGGAGGACACCCAAGGATGGAGGGACCCATCCCTATGAAGAAAAGGTAAGTTGGGGTAAGTATTTTTTTGTATTTTTTTTGTGGCATAGGGGGGCCTGATTTGTGCCCCCCTACATGCCACTATGCCCAATGACCATGCCCAGGGGACATAAGTCCCCTGGGCATGGCCATTGGGCAAGGGGGCATGACTCCTGTCTTTGCTAAGACAGGAGTCATGTTGATGGGGGATGGGCGTCGAAAAAAAATGGCGCAAATCGGGTTAAGACGATTTTTTTGCCTCGACCTGACTTGCACCATTTCTGGACGCCCATACTCCATTTTCCCCCTACGCCGGCGCTGCCTGGTGTACGTGGTTTTTTTTCACACACACCAGGCAGTGCCGCCGGCTAACGTCATTGGATAAATACGGCGCCCGCATGGCGCTTCAGAATGGCGTTAGCCGGCGCTAATTTTTTGGACGCAAAACTGCGTTAGCGCAGTTTTGCGTCAAAAAGTATAAATATGGCCCTTAATCTGCAAACATCACACAGTACAAACACCGCCCTGCACTCACTACATACTTGATACAAGGGATGGGAGTAGGATCACCCCACATGGCTAGTTGTACTGTGACCCTTGTCTATGGTTCTGCCGTCACATGTGGTTGCCTGACTTGTTCACCGCTATTGCATTATCTGTGTGTCACTGGCCAAGGATTTGGTCCAGTTTCCAATATCATACAGCCGCACCCTGCCCCAGGGCAGGACAGCAAGGGTGTGATATATTATATCTTTCCCTCCTGACTATTCTGTCATCTCTTGATTCATCCCAAAGGACGCCAGTGTGGACGCCGTCACTAGCACCTTGGGTACTGTCTGATTTCAAACTTTGTGTGAGCTAAGGTGGACATGGCTGGCTGAAATTGTGGCATGAATGCAGACCGGCTTCCTGCTTTTACTAATAACTGATTGTTTTGGCAGAGATCGGCTCCGTGTGTGAATGCACCCATTATTGTCCCTTCTGTGTCACGGGGTATGAGCGGTGTAAAGAACGCACCGACATCCTACTGTTTCCTGGAAGTGATTGTAATTGTCTTCGTGTTATGTAACAAACGGCTAGGGTAAGACAGTCACAAGGAACCCTCTTAGTAAAGGCAAAGTAGAGACACATCAACATAGCCCAAGGACAGTCCAGCGTACCAAATAGAGGTGAAAAAAGGCCTATAGGCACCACTGTACTTAGACTTTGACTTTGCAAGGAAAATGACAGTAGTGTTTCTGTGGCTTTGCGGACATGTGTGGTGCTTTACAATGCCGCCTACATGCTAGTAGCATATGGGATGTCCCTTGAATGTGGGGCTGTCCTGTATGTGGAGGATAAAATAAATAAATAAATAAATAAACTGAACTGAAGAATGGTTTCCTCCACATGGTGGGGGGGCTGACAAGGGCAGGGAAGATTGGAGGACGAAAAAAAAAAAATAGAGATAATAGGGGCTTGTCAAGCTCTCTTCCTGTGACAAGTGCACAGTCACAGGAACAAAACATCGATTTTGTTTGAAGACATTTGGGAAATACACTACAGTGTGAGGGCACCACAACAGGGACCAAACACTCTGAGCTGCCTCTACAACAGCAGGCAGAGACGGAACGTGAAAGCCGCACCCTGGCATGGCGTTTTATGGATGAGGAAGTGAAAAATAAAAGCAAAACGAAAGAGACCTTGTGAAAGAATTAGACAGTTATTCCATAGCCAGGGTAAAGAGGAAGTGGCTAACGCCATTAGAAAACATGAACAGAAGTACGAACAGATATCAAATGAAATGGAAAAATGTATTGGCAAGGGGTGAGAGGGATCACACAATTTACTATGGGATATGTCCATGTATGCACATCACACAATCCATAACATCAAGATGTGGAAGGAGGTGCTCAGCAATACAAACACACAGCTGGAGATCACAAGACACAGTCTCTCGACGTACATAAAAATGTACAGAGTTAAACAGAATAATAGCCATGGGAAGGGCTGCTTTGGAAGGATCTGGATACATTGTTTAGCATTATTGTACCATGAGATTTGTGGGAGGATTGTAAGAAGGCGATACACTGGCCTGAAATATGTGACCACTACTCCAATTACTAAACTATCATTTGGCACTAGACTGAGTATGGGAAAGGTTTGCAAGTAGACAAGGGATGGCTGTAACATGCTCACACACTGTAGAAAATTTAAGTTTAATTGTTAAGTTATCACACGTAATAAGACACAAAATTCAGACTTTATTGCTTGTTAATGGCTTTAAAAGCACTGCAAAGAGCATTGTACAGCGAAAATAAAAGCGTCAAGATAACTCCAGTGATTAATGTACCTGCTGGGGAGGAATGAGAGTTTTGGACAGTGGCATTTTTGACTGAAAGATAGTGCAGATGGTCAATATGCAGGCTGCAAAGGATGTGTATCATGAAAAAAAAACAGTATTTTATGTGGATGGCACAGTGGGTTACTGCTTTTGTCACAGAGATTCTTTAGTTACTGTACAATTCATAATAGTAATCTAGCACAGTGAGCTATGAACTGCAATTAAGGAGCTGCATAGCAACTGCATAGCACAAATTAGAAAGCTGTTTTTTCCCAGTCTTTCATTTTAAAGTGCTGTAAAGTGCTCCAATGATTTCATGTTTGAAATTTAAATTGTGCAAATTGCTTGGGGGTCCCTGGCTTCCAGTAATGTTTCACTGGTGGTCCCCAGGAGTACAAAAGGTTAGGAACCACAGGTGTACAACAAATAAGAACTTTCTTATGTAGGGATTACATTTACAAATATTTGACCCATGCAAAGGTTGCCAAAATTCTTACAATGAACAAATTTAATCTTGAGGGAACAGAGGATTCATTTGCAGCAGTTAACAATATGTTGTCAGGAGTGTGGAATTTTATCAAATGTCTACTTGTCCATGGGACAGTTTGTGTCATCAGTCTACTTGTCCTGTAAAAACACATGCATATTTCCTCCTGCTAAAATGGTGTTTACAAATATTGCCTAGGAGTTTGATTTCCTGGTCTGCCTCGTTAAATGCAAGCTTATGCATAAAAGCTGTAAATCTGCACTAATGCAGGAACAGATACCATGGGTGCACTTTGTGATTTTCTTTAAGAATTCTGCCATAAACTGGTTATCACAGATCTTTTGTTATTTGAATTCTGTCTCTCTGTTTATTGACTGGCTTCAGTGGTAGTGACACCATTCTGCTCTTCCATACGAAGAATATTGGCACAAAGTAGTTTTGGCACAAAGTAGTTTTGTTCATGCCAGGAACTACTGGGGCAATGTGTAACTTTGATGAAAAGGTTACATTGATTTTTCCTGTTATGAATATAAATGTTGGAATTACCACCATGCATCCGCACATTTTACTAAATGATGCTTCAAAGAAATGACACCTAAAATATCATGGTAGTTTAGCAGAATGTTTCTTTCCTAGTTACATTGTTTGGGAAGATATTTTGAAAGCAAGGAATAACAAAATTTTGCTTTCGAGCTTCTGCAGATATTTGCATCTGATGAGAGAGCATTCTGGAAGAATTGTGCTGGGCATTTGTTTACGGTAATTCCATACCCCTGGTTGTGTATTTCTTCATAGCTCTATAGAGTACATACTAATAATTTAGTCATGTTAAATGACAGAAGAGATATAGAAATTAACAGAAGAGTTACTATGTGCTGAATTGTAAATAATATAAGGAAACAAATAGATATATAATAATGTGGGTTCTTGTTGGGGTGTAGAGTGAGTTAATTATGTGATAACAAACTTCTACTAAGGTGTATTGATATTTAAAATAAACATATTAGTGCAGTAATAATAATTACACATGACGTGTTAGTGACTGATCGATTTCACTTAATAAGAGGCTAAAAGAAAATAACACAAGTGGATGTTTAAACATCTGCAGTACATGTAGTATGTTGAAGTCATGTGAGTGCAACCAGGGTGTCAAAGGGGCAATGAATGGGTAAAAATGCAGCACATTGTCACAAATGTGTTTTATTTTTATGGTATTTTATTTTATGCATTTATCTGCCAGGTCCCGTCCCTATATTAAATTGTAGCAGTTAAGATTACCTTCCCCATTTCTGAAAACCACAGACTCTGGGCATGGCTCCGAGGGCAAAGCCACAGATTTTTGCGATATGTTACCATGACGTTCCAAGTAGAAATGTAAAATAAAAGTACAGCTGAATGGAATAGGATTCTTTTTATATACACCCTGGACGCAGGATGTATGTATCTACGTATATATATGTGCATATAATTGGCGGAAGGAGGAGTATTTTTCTATCCATGTTTTTTCCTAGGTTTCAGAACATGGACGAGAAGATGTGGTTTCTGTATCCGTCTGTCTATGTTACGTTTTATGTGTTCATAATTAATGGGAGTCTTCCGTGGTACATCTTAATGAGCGCAGTGACATGGATTGCCTTCATGTGTTGGTAGATTGCAACTAAATATTCTACAAACTGGTTTTGGGTATTGAAAATACCTATATTAGGATAGAGTTATTACTACCTTAGGAAGTGCTATGTAGTACTGCAATACAGCTATGAGTAATATACCTCTGATGATGAGGGTGCCAAATATAAATAAATAAAATAAATATAATATCTTAAAGGAACATCAGCATTTCAGAACATCACACTTGTACGAGAAAGGGGAAGTGACTTCTGATGGCGGTGATGCCTGCAAAGTCCCAACCCTTCCAGCATTGATGCAGATATTCAGGGTGTTGAAATAGAATAATAGGATACAATGCTATGTTAAAAAATTATACTGGCTGTATACAAGTGTAACGTGTTTTCTCCTGACCTTTGGATCACCATTTGTTTGGTGAAATAGTTTGTGTGAATATTCCACTGTTACTGAGTGTAATTGTTATTTATTTTTTGAGTGTTTATTTGAGTTTAAGAGTGCACTAGTTACCCCATAAACAAGTCAGATATGTCCCTTTATAATATTTTGTGCATCTGCTGAGCGGTTCTAGATTGATGCACTACCGCTTGCTTCCTTGATCAAGTAAGGCACCCTTGACAAAGTTGTCAAAGTGAGCACCGACTGAGATACTGTTTGACTGGCCTATGAACATGTCTGGTGCTGAGAAGTTATTATCTGATAAGACATTTTGACAGCAGTTTGCCTTACCTTCAGTATTAGGTGCTGCAGGTCCTTCCTGGCTGGACAACACTACCTGGACATGATCTCCAACAGGGAGATTGGGCTTGGGTCTCCTGAAAAGTAGGAGGGACCGACCTCCTGGATCCACAGCTATTACACCAAGAAGGTACACCACCGGAACACGACTGCATCCTGGAGACTGGGTGTGGGTAAAGGCCACACCAGACGTCACTGCCTTCAACCACGGTGGAAGGGACCACACCAAGTCCTGTTGACAACAGCCACAGCAGTCAAGTGTGAGGGCATCACATCCTGGGTCCATACCTCACACACCAAGAAAGCCGCTGGACCAAAGGACGACCAGCCGCCAACAAAGTTGCCGATGAGAGTAATGCCACCTTCACCACAGCGGTACAACCTTCGTTCAACAAGCGCCACCAGCCAACACTGACGGAACTGCTCATGCTACACTCCCACAGGAGTCGGAGAGTGTAAGTGGGTTCCCCAGTACACCAGAGCATTGTTCTTGGACTGCTCGTGCTGAAACCCCACAGGAGTCGGAGGGTGCAAGCGGGTCCTTCAAGACACCAGGATACTCTTTCAGAACTGCTCGTGCTACTCTCCACAGGAGTCGGAGAGTCAAGCAAGGCCACTTAAGTATTAAAGACATCAGGATATAAATGAACAAAATACTAAAAGTCCGCTAGAAAAATTTGCGCCAAGAGGTACAGATCCCAGTCCTACGGAAGCGGCTGGTCACTAGGATCAGTGCGGTTTGTAGCATCATTGGGAGGTGCCTCTTCCAATTAGGAATACAGCAAAAATAGGGAAAAAGGGCCATCCCTGGGGTCAGTGGACTATCGCACCCAACTCCCTTAGAACTGGACACTGGGATTCATCCCTTTATACTCTGCATAACTACAAGTGTCAAACAGCATTCAACGTCGCCCCGAAAATATACAGAAGGAATAGACTACTCGTGTTGCACTCCTACAGGAATAAGGAGATACCAAAAGTTACATACCAATAGAACTGGTTTCAAGTGCTAGCCACATCCGACCACACCCTATAAGGCGACATGGATTTAAGATTACAATGTAAGAAAAAGGAGCAGAAGAAGGGGGGCGTGGTGGTCACAGCATTACTCACCCCGGTAGCAGCTATAGTACTAACAACAATCCTGATAGTATATAAAGACGACATAAATATTCCATGGCTCGATCAGGAACACTACATCCCCAAAAGTGGCCAAGGTGAAAGAACAACCGGTGGTGAGAACAACAATATCTCAAAATAACATGAGAGGGTGGAGGATAAAACAAAATGGGTGAAATATACAAAATGGAAAGAAGATTGAGAAGATTATAAGGACAATACATTTGTG